>NW_021604639.1:10979156-11074494 GCF_004785775.1 Grammomys surdaster | reverse complement strand
TCTATCTATCTATCTATCTATCTATCTATCTATCTATCTATCTATCTTTATGCCAGTTTGATCAGTTTGTAATGGGAAAGCTCTCCTGCATTTCCTTTTTTGAACTTATCTTAAAGAGTTAAGAGATAGTTTATTCTGCAGCCAAATATGAGTGACCAGGGCTTAGGAACACAGATTCTGGTTACTCCAAATATCATGTTCCCACATAGTAACAGTTTCATAGTAACAGAACAAATGAAAGTTATAAATCAAAGCAATTTTCCAATCCATTGGTGAGAATTTTGGGTAGGTAGTTAAAGACAAGTGGCGACATCTCTGTTATAAGCCTCAGATGCTATTCATGCCACCCAGCCTTTGGGTTGGTTGAGGTTAGTGACCTATTTGTACATTCCAAGGGGGTTTACCTAATAGTTACAAGGAAGGAGAATTTTTGTGGTTTTAGTTTATAAAAAACCTATAGGGAAAACATAAAGATTTCCCATATACCTCCTGCTTTTCCACATGAGGAGCCTCCCAAGTTACCAATATCCCCATTAGAGTGGTGAGTAAGTTACAAAGTTACATCAACACATTCTTCTAATCCCTAAGTCCACTAGGACTCACTTTCTATTAAGGTTCTTTATGCATCACACCTCTCATGGGTGTAGATAATATATATGTATATATGCTTTTATATATATGGATATATATACATATAAATTTTATATATATGGATACACACACACACACACACACACACACACACACACACTTTTCAGATGGACCTCTTACACTTAGTATAGAGCATTCAAGTTTCCCCCATGACAATTCAGGGCTTGATAGATAATCTTTTAGTTCAGTATCATATATTATTGTTGTGTGTGCCATAGTTATCTGTTCATTTGCTTTGAAGTTTTGACAGTTTCAATGAAACTGATTTAGTACCCACATGTAGGGATTTGAAAATACTTATTTTATATTTTATTATGTATACATGTGTATATATGTGTAGTTTTGTGCACATGAGTGCAGGCACTGCTGGAGGCCAAAATTGGGTATTTAATTCCCCTGGAGCTATTGTCACAGGCAGTTGTGAGTCACCCTGCATACATGCTGGGATCCAAATTGAAGTCTTCTGCAAGAATAGTATGATCTCTTAACCCTTGAGTCTTCTTTCTACATTCCTTGCATTTAGGTTTTGTGTGGTCACACGTTTTTAATTTGTTGGAAGTATTGGTTGTTGGATTGAACAGAGCATGTTTGCTTTAATAAGAAGGTAGTAAAGCGCCTTCTAAAGTAGCTTATTGTTTTGCATTCTCATCAGCAACATCTTGGTGCCCAGCATCCTTGTCATTAGCAATTATTGGTGTTAGTGTTCTGGACTTGCACTGTTGAAACAGTGATATAGAGGATAGTGTATTTTATTTGATACAGTGTCTTACCTGGCCCAGGCTGGCTTTGCATTTACTATGTAGGTAAAAATGACCTAAACCCCTATTTTTCCTGCCTTCAGCTCCTAAGTGCTGGGGTAACAACTACACATAGATGTGACAGAGTGGAATGTATAGTTTGCTCTCTCTCTCTCCCTAATATTAATAGTTTCTTTTCACTTTCTCACTTTCTATCCAAGTTGTTCTTGAATTCATGGCAACCCTCCAGCCTTAGCATTTCAAGTACTGAGATTAAAGAGATATACTTCCTTGACAAGCTCAAAGTACTAAAATTTTAATATAGGAATTTGAAGCCTACAAATAGTGATATGAAAATTAATTACTTTAACATGATTATTACCATATATAAATAAATAGTGAATTATATATTAGGACATAGTTATTATGTGTCAGTGGAAAAGAAAATAGAATGCCCTGGGGATGTAGCTCAATTGGTAGAGTGCCTGCCTAGCATGCATAAGCCCTGGGTTTGACCCCTAGAACCTCAGGCATGGTAGTGCTTACCTATAATCCTAGCACTCAGAAGACAGGAGGACCAGTCTGAGGTTCAAGGTTATCCTCCTATGCTAATGACAGCTTTCCAGCTTTCAGCCTGGGAGGCATGAGATCCGAACTCAAACAAATAAAAATTTTAAAATGAAAGTAACAGTAAAAGAAAGAAAGATTATTAAAGGCAAAAGACACAACAAACAAATCCCTAAGAGACTTCTGTTCATCCCTCTGGTAGATATCCATTTTTCTTTGTATTTTACTACTCATGTATTCCCAATATGTTCAAGAGTTTGTTTGTTTCTCCTGTCTCTGGCCTCTGGATCCTTTCCCCATACTATTTCTTCTTCCTGTGGATTCACTGGGATTCAAGGAAGCAGAAATTGTGATATTTAAGAAGCCCAAGAATGCAGTCTTTACACTTGACCAGTATCTTTCTTTCTGGAAATTGCCCTGAGCATCCAATGTTTTGGGAAAATCAAGACAAGTAGGACCTGGGGCCAGAGGTCATTATGGCTGAGACCCTAAATAAATATGAAGGCCCTGCTGAGCATCTGTCAGTGAGCTGGAAGTGGAAGCACAGACAGGATGTCTCGGGTGCAGTAGTGGCTATGAACCATCTGTTGGCTTCTTACCTGCAGCTAGGCTTTGAGATTAATATTTTAGTCATATGATTTTTATTAAAGGTTCTCATGACAGTAAGTTGACAGGTTACTATCAAACTATGTTTGCCATCTGACAGAGTCATGATGATTATTCTCCCTAGGAGATGAAGAAGCACTATATTTACCTGGGCTTATTGAAGTAGGAGGTGGAAGAGTTGGGACATTAATTCAGAAACCCATAATTACACTTACTTAACCTCTGTGCGGAACTGCCTATCATCTGCCTCCCCTCTGGATAAGAATGGGTCATGCTTCCTTTCTCTGCTTCTCTTTAGCACATTGTTTAGTGGGTGGCTCCCATATTGGGAAGAACCCTTAGCCTTTTCTTCATTTACAAGGTCAAGGTCACCACCTCTTCATCTCTTATCTATTCTTCCCAGCATAATAGCCCAGTTACTACTATTGTTATTTTTAATTACTCACATACTCAGTGCTTCATTACAGTGTAGTGGGCTGGGTGTCAGTATCCTTGATGGATTTAGCACTTGTTTTTGCTTTAATCTTCTCCACCCCTTGCCCTTTGTGTTAGCTGATTCACAGGCTGTTTCTCTATTAGCCTGAAATCTGGGGGGCGGGATAACCTATTCCTAGTTTCCATTAGCATTTCTATTTTGAAGACCTTTGCATGATAGGTATGTCACACTCAAAGCATCTCTTTGAGATTCAGGTGGAGTCTGTCAAAAAAAAAATTTCCAAGCATAGTCTAAGAGGAAGAGAAGAGGGATAGCTGAACTGGTGTTTATTCCCCAATCCACTTTTGATTTTGGAATGTAACCTAAGTTCTCTTCTTCTGTGGTAGGCATAAACAAACAGTATATCAAGATGGTGGATACTGCAAAGGATTAATGGCAAGAAAGAGGTCATATTTTTTATTGAGAGTGGGATCAGTCAAAGCCAAGATGGACCCCAGAGTCTAACTTGGCAGCCCTGAGTTAAGAGCCACCTCTCTGTCTGCTGAGCTCCTAGGTTTCCCCTCTTTAGATTCTAGTTCTGAAGGTTTGATGAATTTGGCTTTGTTGTATTAGCTTTCTATTGTGGTGGTAAAAATCTTGAGAAAATGAACTTAGAAGAGAAAAGGTTATTTTGGCTTTAGACTGCAGAGATTTCAGGCCATGGTCAACTGTTCTTTCTCTATGGAACCTTAAGCAAAACGAAAGGAAGATAGGTATGGCAGGAGAAATTATGCCCCCTAGAAGGTGTGCACATGTGTGCATGTGCTGGGAACAACATATCCCTTTCAAAGGTAATCTCCCAGTGACCTACTTTTATGCAGCATTCACCACTCAGTAACTCATTCAGTTGTGAACTCATCAATGGCTGTGTCACTCTGACAAAAGCAATTTAGAGGCAGGATTTATCCTTATTATGGCAGGGACTATGTGGCATCAAGAACAGTTCTAGGAGGATCCTGAAGAATTAGGTAACATAGTAAGTCAAAAGGAGCAAGAGTTACAATCAGGCATGACAGAGCAACAGTGAGTTTCAAATACTAAGGTTGGAACAATAGAGAAAGGTAGACATTATGCTTATTAGAGATGACCATCCAAAGCCTTGGATACCTGATTAGTTCTCCCTCGTGGGAGGCACACAGGTCCTTGAGCTCGTAGATAAATACTAGGTTAACCAGGAATGTTAGATACACAGTGCTGTCCCTTCAAAAGGAGGGATGCATAGCCTGTTATTCTTCCAAAGGGCTGGGAGTGGACAAGGTTAATAGCCTGGGGACCCTTGTCCTACCTGTGTGTCCAAGACCACAATGAATCCTACCCTAGATCCTATCAGGGACTTGTCAGTCTATAGAACCCATCTTTATGGAAGATATCACACATATACTTTATAAACAGTTTCGATGTAGTCATTGAAGACCTCTGTAGAGGGGAGACCCTCACTCAAGTCTCAGAAAGTCGCAACCACCCAGTAATCTGCTCGAGACACCATGTACCGGAGCAATAGTGAGGTTTATCTGGGCGTGACAGCTAGCTGCCGGTCAATTCGTGTGCCCATGCAGGAGCTGAATTGACCCTGACAGCCAGTTTGAGAGGGGTTTTTAAGGGGAAAAACCACAAATCAAGGAATGGGGAGGGGGCTCATGGTTGTTAAGGTGCCATAACATAAAAATAGCAGAACATTCCAAAGGAACCCAACCTACGTGAGTCAGGGTCATGTGAAAACTTTCTGTACGCTTATCTTTCCTCAAGAATGTGGTCCTGCCCTGTTACTTCGGCCTTGCCCTGTCACTGTGGTTCTCAGCTTGGTTCTCCCTGGCTATCTTGCATTCTAGTCAGTTCCCGTAACTAGCCTGTCCACATTCTTAACTTGTTTCATGGCTCGGTTTCTCCATGTCTTTATAAAGAAAGCCTAAAGAATATTTTATATGTCTAAAAAGAATTCTCTATACCCAGTATCTATAATTTTTCACTCTACAGTCATGTCTTAGGCTTCATTGTGACTATGGGATTGAGTTAATTATCATCAGGTAAGTTTCAGCAAATCGTGCTGTGCTAAATATGCCTAAAATAAACTACTTGGGGTCAGAGTCACAAATTTTGAACCAACACCAGCTACTGAGCTGTGTTGAACTGAATTGCCTTCTTGCTTTTCTCAGGTTGTACCTTGCTAGCCATGGTGATTTCAGGGAGCTTCATGCTCTCTCCATCCTCACTTTGCTAGCTGCCATCTGCATGTTCAGATTTACAAGTTCCCTACATGGTGACACCATTTCACCAGAGCCTTTAAGATCCAGACATCACAGGAAATCAGTCAATTCACTCCTTATGCCTAGGGCATGGGGGGGGGGTCTTAGTCCTGGGTCACCAATGTTTAAATGGATTTTCTTCCAGAATTTCTAGTGTCCCCAGACACCCTTCTCGACAACACTACAGAGAAATGATACGAAGCCATGAGTTATATAAATGGATTGAGGTCAATGAAAAACTCAAGAGTCGGCAGTGGGGGCCCTGCCATGATTAATGGCATGTGTCTCTCTTCCTGGATGAGTCAAAACTTTCATTTAGCACCCAGTGACCCCAGCTACCAAAGGAGTTTAATGACTTCACTTGCCAACATGAAATAGATTCATCACTGAGGTTTGGGAAAATGAGATAACTTAGCAATGATGCTGTCTGGGAGCCAGTTAGTGGCATCAACTCCTCAGAGGAGAGATGGCGTGGGTACTTGGGGTAGAGATGTCTTTGAATATTCACTCATCTGTCTGAAGCAATGGACAGAGACACAAATAGATTCTATTATTTTTCTCTGCTCAGGCTCTGAGGCTCTTAGCCAATTGCTATAGTTTTAGTTCAAAGTGTTATAACAAGAACATCTAGTAAGCTCTTCATTTGCTTACGCAGGAAAGCAAAACTTGGAAATTTTGCTCAATTGTCCTTCAATATGACTGTGTTTGTTTTGACATCTGCCAACTAGAGATGAATGTATAAGTCGCATATATACAGTTGTCTGTGAACATAAACATTCTTGGCAGGTTGATTTTGATTTTTTTAAAAATATACTTTAATTGGTATTTCTCTGATTACAAGGAGAGGCTCATCTTTTCATATGTTAATGGGACATTTTTACTTCCTTGTCTCTAAATTGCTGGTTGTATTCTTAGGCTATTTTTTAATTCTTAGTGATTTTGAAGGAACTCTTTGTCTTTTGTGGCAGTAAGTCATCAGCTGGATATTTAATATTTTTCCTGATCTATCCTTTGATTTTTAGCTTTACTGGTCATCTCTAAAAGACAAGTTTTATATCCTAAAGTGGTAAAATGTGTTAGTTTTTTTCCCCACTGGCTTTGTTTTGTGTGCTTTTTAGCATCCTTGAGAAACTCCCTATGCTTTTCTTCTAATAGTTAAAAATCATTGTCAAATATTGACATATATGATTGAAACCACTTCTCGAATTTTTAAAAGTTTTATTTTACTTTTAAGCTTGTATATGCACACACACACACACCACACACACACACACATGTGTGTGTGTGTGGTGTGTGGTGTGTGTGTGTGTGTGTGTGTGAATATGTGCATCTGACTGCCTGAGTGCTGATGCCCTGAAGGACAGCCACACACAGGGAACCCCTGGAGCTGGACTTACAGGCAGTAGTGGGCCATGTAATATAGGTGTTAGAAACCAAACTGAAGATTCTGCTCTAGGTGGAGATATGCCCTTGTCTTCTCCCTTAAGGGCAATGAGGCAGATTAGGGACCAGGCTAGGTGACTGTTATCTTGGGTTAACCTTAAGGTAATACCTTGTCTTCAGTGGGAGAGGAATCACCTAGCCTCCCAGAGACTTGAAGTGCCAGGGTGGGGGGAGGGGGGCAGAAGGGAGTGGGGGGAAGGGTGAGATACCCAGGGGGTCTCCCATCTGTTCAGGGGAAGGAGGATGGGGGAAGAAGGATGGGGGAAGGAGGATGGGGGAAGGAGGATGGGGGAAGGAGGATGGGGGAAGGAGGATGGGGGAAGGAGGATGGGGGAAGGATTGTGGGAGGAGGTGACTGGGAGGGGGCAATGAGCAGGATGTGAAGTGAATAAATAAAATAATTAAATCAAAACTAATAAGATAATATACTTTACTTTTCCAGACTCCCACCCCTTAGGGTAGAGTGTAGTTCCTACAAGCCAAGCTGCCATGAGGATCCGCAGAATCTGCCTCCTTCCTTCCTGAAGCTTGACTCAGCTATTTCTATTTCCTTTTTTTTTTTCCTTGTGAATGTTGGCCAGGGCTTAAGCATGCTTTAAATGTCCCAACCAAGGCTTTGGGCTTCTTCATTCTTTGTTTAAAGCTCACCTCTGTAGGCACTGACTGTTAGTATTCTGTCTAAACTCCACCTCCACAGTTACCTGGCAACAGCCAGGTATGCTCCTCCCCACAGTTACCTGGCAACAGCCAGGTAGACCTCCCCACTATAAAAAGGGCTGCCTGCCCCCTCCTCGATCTCTTGATCCCTTGACCCCTCTCCTGCAGGTTCTCTGCCCCCTCTCCCCTCCCCCCTTCCCTTCCCCCCTCTCTCCACGTGGTCATGGCCAGCCTCTACCTCTCTGCTGCTCTCTCTCTCTCTCTCTCTCTCTCTCTCTCTCTCTCTCTCTCTCTCACCCCCACTCCCTCCCTCCCTCCTTCCCTTCCTCCCTCCCTCCCCCCCTCCCTCCCTCTACTACCCTCCTGGCTCCCCTCCCCATGCCCTGAATAAACTCTATTCTATTCCTTTGGGGGAAGAGATGCCTTGGCATGGGCCCCGCTGAGCCATTCCCTTCCATCATTGGTCCCCTTTCCTTGACTGACCTCCGTGCTCCATATTTCAGGTAGCATGGCTTTTGTCCACCATTTGTGTTTTTCCTTCCAGGTTCAAGAGAGCAGTTTGCCTGGCTTGGGATTTTCTTTTGAAACTAAGAAAGTGTCCTCCAATTTCTACGAGTACATCCGGTAGTATTCTTAACCTGTTTATGCCTGCTTGTAAGTCCTTTATTAATGGCATTAAGAACTGCCTGCTGGGACTCCCCAAGATTTCCAGTATCTCTTTCCTGGTCTTTAGTTGGCAGAGGAAAATGGAACTGTTCCTGCACAACTAGACATCGTCACTTGGGTCTTTGCAACAGCAGTATGCACTTTAAACCTCTGGGCCACCTCTCCAGCCCCTCAGCTGTTTCCCTTTCGTTCTTAAGGATGTAAAATACTGATTTAAATAATAATAATTTCTGCTCCATGTGTCCAACCAGTACCAGTCATTTATTTGTTTTTGAGACAAGGCTTTAATACAGAGCTAAGGCTGGCTATACCCTCTTCCTGCAGTCTTTCTGGTGCTGGGCTTATAGGTGTGTGCAGTCACACCTGGTGACGACTGTTGACTAAGTCATCTCTCAGCCACCTTGCCTGGGATTGAGGCACACACAATGAATTCTATGTATATACTTTCCTTTCATTGGCTTCATGAATTACATGGCCCTAAGTAATTACTTTTCTATTAATACACTGTTTTGGTCTCAGTAGCATGCTCTCTAGTGTATTTGGAATCTGGCTAATTTGAATTGTTCTCTTTTAAACTTTTTCTTAAGCATTTTTGTGTTTATGAATTTTATAATTAATGTCAGTGTTTGTTTTTGTTTTGAAACTGGGTCTTGCCTGCAGCTCCGGTGTGATGGTTGATACTGATTGCCAATTTTGCAGATTCTAGAATCACTTAGGAGAAAGGCCTCTGGGAGTGTCGGTGCTTTACTGAAGTGGAAGACCCAGGCTAAATATAAGCAACATTATTCCGTTGGCTGGAGTTTTGGATTAAATGATGAGGAGACAGATCACTTAGCCTAGCCTTCATCTCTCTTTGCTTTTGAATTGAGAATGTATCGTGACCAGCTGCCTCATGTTTCTACTGGTATGATGTCTCCACTGTGATGGACTAGACCCTTAAACTGAAATCCAAGATAAAACCTTTCTCCCTTAAGTTAAGTTTGTTGGGCATTTTGTCACACTCCTCTTGCCTCAGCCTCCCACATGCTTTGACTACAGGCTTTGCTCTCCTGGACAGCACCATTAATTTTTATTTATTTATTTTTATTTATTGTTTTATGTGTATGGGTGTTTTGCCCATTTGCCTGTCTGTGCAGACTTGAGTGTAGTGCCCACTGAGGCCAGAAGAGGGCATTGCATCCCCCTTGGAACTCAAGTTATAGACAGTTGTCGACTGCCATGTGGGTGCTGAAAATTGACCTGGGTCCTGTGGAAGAGCAGCCAGTGCTCTTAACCTGTGAGCTATCTTTCCAACACCATCAGTTTGTTTTTTTTTTTTTTTTTTCAAGACAGGGTTTCTCTGTGTAGCCCTGGCTGTCCTGGAACTCACTCTGTAGATCAGGCTAGCCTTCTGCCTGCCTCTGCCTCCCAAGTGCTGGGATTAAAGGCATGAGCCACCACTGCCCGGCGACCATCAGTTTTTGATGATTGTTTTTCCTTGCTCCTTCTCATCCTTTCTCTAGTTACTAATCTTCCTCTCCTATCCCCCTGCTTATTTCTAATTTGTCTCCTTAGTCACCTCTTTACTCCATTTTTTTCTAGGGAGGTAGACAGAATGAAAACTGGTAAACTTGAGTTTGAGTTCTGTCATGAATTAGTTGCATGGTGTTGGCTAAGCTTCCTTTCCTATTTGGCTATTAGTTTCTGTTCTAGCTGTTTTGCTTTCTTAAAAAATGGGAGACAAATGCTCACTTCCCCTATAATCTCTGTTCGTTGATAAATGATGGCCTTCAGTTTAATTATCTTATTCTCCCACTTAAGAAACAATTTACATATTTACAATTTTCAGTTTATTTGTCTTATCCTTCCACTTACAAAACAATTTACACATTTAAAAAAAACCCTCAACTTATAATATGGTAAAAACAACATCTGTAATCCCGCCACCCCTTCTTGATTGTACCTGCACAGAGAGGCTCTACCATCCAGGTTTTGAGATTGTGTGGCCTGACACCAACATGTTAGTTAGGTAGACAAGTTGGAGGCCATTGATAATGGATGCTTCAGTCAAAATCAGCTTTGGACCCCAAACATCTGTTTCCTTAGTAAGACTGGAGAGGGAACTATCAGCCTTTCCACTACTTGAATTTTCAAGTAACATATAGAGAAGACGGTGATTCTAAGGGGTTGGTTGATTCACATTTTTTTTTTTAAAGTTTTCTCCTGGTCAAATCACTAGAACCTGAATTCTACCTCTAGCCCTAGTTGGAGAAACGTTGTAAGCTGCTTAAAATATTACATACTATTGTTTCTTCCCTTAATTGTTAATCCAGCTGAGCCTGTCAATAGCTTGATGAGGAGACCAGGGGAAAACTGACTCACCTGGAGGCATGCTAAAAAGACAGGAGAAATCATTATCCCCTTAATCAGATAATGACTTATATAACTCAGCATCCTCCCCTCTGTGTGGTTGCTTATAGTTCTACATTCTAAGCCTGCCTCCTTCTCTAAGTTTTAACTCAAATTGCATAGTCTTTTCTTTTCCTCATTTGAAATATCATCCAGTGTTATTGCTATTTCTTGAGTCCTTAACTCACACAGGATGACTTTCTTCTCTACCACGTACCTTCCCTGTAGTGGCTGCCATGATTTACAGCTTGCTTTCTATGTGGTTTCTTTCTCAAATTCTAACAAAATAGCCTTGAAGCTTCTGAATACACATTCAGATCTCTTTTATCAATGAGATTAAGAACCCACAAAAGGGATCCTTGCATCATATGGAAACCTTACACAGCCTATTTTAGCTTCCTGAAATATATACATATATGAAGGAGGTCTAAGTGACATTGTCAAATAATGAGAAAACAGTCTCGTCTGGACATCTCTCACCACTAAATGAAGTTTCCAGTATTGAGGATAGGTTGCATCTAATCAAGTTGTTGGCCAAAGGGGTCTCATCGGAATTCCTAAACAACCTAGGCTATTGACAAGACTGTTGGTGGCTCTCTACACAGTAAAGCCCTATTGATGAAGACAACACATTTACAACTCCCTGAGCACAGAGAAGTTGAGATGATACCTACCTGGAGTCTTTACTCCTACTGTCTAATGGTCATAATACTTCAGAAGAAAGGTCAACATCAACCAGTCTACAAACCCTATAATCTACAATGGTGGCCTGCATGTAAGTACACTAGTATAATAGTGTAATAGTGGCACAAAGCTTGTGGGAGTAACCAACCTATCTCTGACACTGCTTGGGTAGCCAAGAACCTGAGACTAGACAGCCAAGAGACCTAGGGGAAAACCCAACACTACTGTTCTGCTAAAGAAACATAGCGATGCAATGATTCCTAATGCCCTCATAGCTCAATGTCTTGCTCAGCCTCCTCCTGCAGCAGATGTGAACAAATGCAGAGACCCACAGATAGATAATGTGCAGAGAGTGAGAGACCTTGGAACACTCAGGCTTAAAAGAGATTTCTCCATCAAATCTCTCCCTTTAGGGCTCAGGGAACCCTGCTGAAGATGAGGTGGGAAGATTTAAGGGTCAGAGGGGATGAAGAATGCAAAGAAAACAAAGCCTTCTAAACATATCAGGACTGGTACATATATGCACTCACAGAGACAGTGGCAACATGCACAGGGTCTGCATGGGTCTCTGCCAGATGACATCCCAGTGCTGAGAGGAGATGTGGACACAAGCCTAGATCCCTAACCCAGAAGTTATCTCTGACTGATAACTGCTCTCAAATGAAAAACTGGTTTTCTCTCTAATGGAGTCTCACTGAGTATATAAACGCACTTAAGGGCAGGCCCCATGCCCAGCAGTAGATGGCCAGCACAAAACAAACTCAATGGCATCTTTGGAGGATCTTTGTTTCATAATGCTTTGTCAGGGTTTTTGTTTATTTGTTTTACACATTATAGGTCTTTTGTGTCTATATTATGGTTTCTAGTTTTGTGTTTTTATGGGATTTCTGTGTATGCAAATATGTATGTGTGTGTGTGCATTTATATATGCTTCTTGTGCTTTTTTTGGCCTCTTTTTATTCTGTATATTTGCTATGTACTATCCTGGTTTGCTAGCTGTTATGCTGCTGCTGCTGCTGCTCCTCCTCTTCATCTTCCTCTTCCTCCTCCTCTTCCTCTTCCTCCTCCTCTTCCTCCTCTTCCTCCTCCTCCTCCTCCTCCTCCTCCTCCTCCTCCTCCTCCTCCTCTTCTTCTTCTTCTTCTTCTTCTTCTTCTTCTTCTTTGGATAAGGCTTTTCTGTATAGCCCTGGCTGTCCTATAAACCAGGCTGGCCTCAAACTCACAGAGATTCACTTGCCTTTGTCTCTCATATGTTGGAATTAAAGGTTTGCACCAACACTGCCCATCAGTTTTATTATTATTAATTATTTTAGATGCCAGCTTATTGTCTAATGGGGGGGTGGGAGAGGGAGAGGATAGGGAAATGGGAAAAGATCTGAGAGGAATTTGGGAGGAAAAACCATAATCAGAATATATTTTGAATGAAAAGAAAAACCTATTTACAATTGAAAAAAAAACAAATGAAGTAGAAAACAACAGCAAACCCCAACCCAACCCAACTCAACCTGACCTAACCAACCACCAGCAACAATGAAAAGACTCCCTGATCCCTGAGAAGCACTAGGCCTGGAAGTTTTTCATGGAAACAAAGACTCTTTTAATAGTCTCATTCTGCTGCTTCTGGGTTTGCTCGGGTCGGGCTCCTGCAGCAGAGGGCCTATCAACTGTGCTCACTTTCACAAGCCCAAACTGCTGTTCAGGTAACTCTACTGTGATGAGGCATCCATCTGAAGCCTTGGCAAACAGTGAGGCTGTGTTTACCTTATCCAACTGCTGTGCTTGCTTTTCTAGCTGCTAATGGCCACAGGTAGAGAGCTAATGAGGCAATAGATGCTCTTCCATCTAATTACACCCTCAGTGAGGCACAGGTCTGCTGCAGCTTCGGCTTAGAAGGTCTCTAGGTTCCACATGTTCCAGCCGGGGCAAGGGAATAGAAAAACTTTCCCTTCCTCATTTGAATTTTCTCAAGAGCCTAGGGGTAAGAGCTGGATGCCCCTCCGGTCATGTAAAAGCAACAAAGAGTGCCTAGAGTGAATTTTAGGAATTCTTAGAGTGCCTGGGCGATTCTCAGAGTGTGTAATTATTTGCCCTGCAAGAAAGAAACAGCCTACCAAAATTGACTACATAAGTAGGGCGTGGTTCACTGATGATGGGTGCATGCTCCTGAGTGCAGCATCCCAAGGACCTACTTTAATCTAGAGTTTCCTATAGTGTGAGCTACTGCAGCTGCTTTGTGGGCCAGCTCCTGTCTTCGGGCAATTTTGTCTTTGTGTTTCCTTATGGATATCTCTCCCAGGATCACTCTCCTCTGACCTTCTTCATGTAGTTCTCTTTTCTATCTAGCTTTTCTGGACACCCTAAGGTTAGATCCGCAAATACTGCATGATCTCCATACTCCTCCCTCTCTCTCTTCCTTTCTTTTTTTAAAAAATTGGATGTTTTATTTACATTTCATATGTTATCCCCTTACCCCATCCCCCCAACCCAGTAACCCCCATCCCCTCACCCCTCCTCCTGCTTCTCTGTGGATGTTCCCCTCCCTACCCCCCACTCCCACCTCCCCACCCTCAAATTCCCACCCACTGAGGTGTTCAGCCTTCATGAGACCAAGGATCTCTTCTCCCACCTATGCCCGACAGGGCCTTCCACCCTTACATATACAGTTGGAACCATGGATACCTCTCTAAGTGCTCCCAGGCTGGTGGTTTAGACCCTGGGAGCTCTGGTTGGTTGGTATTGTTGCTCTCCTCATGGGGCCGTGTGGGGTGCTGGACTGGGAGAAGCAGCTGGGTACCTGGTTGAGCAAGTCTTGAACCCCAGACCTTTATCTGGATTTGGCTTTTGCCCCCAGGCCCTGGTTCTTTTCATTCAGCTTCAGCCCTCCACAGCCCTTCCCAAAGAGAGGTCTTTGACCATCAGTGAACAGTGCCTCAGGCTCTCCCACATGTAGATGAGGTATCTTCAAGCTCTCAGACCAAGCCAATAGGTGTTATCTGCTGCCAGACCCTAACCCACCCTGAAACTGTATATAAGGGATCTATTCAGGAGAAGTAAAGGTGTGTTCGAGAATCATCCTGGTGTCTGAGAGTTTCTGTCACAAGAGCGTAGCAGACCCTCCCTGCTGTCACACTGTCCTCAACTAGAAGATCATCGTGGGACATCCTCCAGAATTGGGGACCCACAGGGCCACAAACCCTTTCAGCTCCAACAGTCTTCCCTCTAACTCCTCCATTGGGAACTCCATGATCAGTTCAATGGCTAGCTGTGAGCATCTACCTCTGAATATGTCAGACTCTTGCAGACCTCTAAGGAGACATCTATATCAGGCTCTTATCAGCCTGCACTTCCTGACTTTCATATCAGCATCTACCTTTGGTGACTGCACATGGGATGGATACCCAGGTGGAATGGTCTCCAGACGGCCCCTCCTTCAGTTTCTGTCCCTCAGTTTGTCTCCATATTTGCTCCCTTGAGTATTTTGTTGCTCCTTCTAAGAAGGACCGAAGCATCCCCCACTTGGTCTTCCTTCTTCATGAGCTTCAGTGGCCTGTGAGTTGAATCTTGGGTATTTCAAACTTCTGGGCTATTATCCAATAATCAGTGAGTGAATACCGTGTGTGTTCTTTTGTGATTGGCTTACCTCACCCAGGATGATATTTTCTAGTTCCATCCATTTACCTAGGAATTTCTCGAATTCATTGTTTTTAATAGCTGAGTAATACTCCATTGTGTAAATGTACCACATTTTTTGTATCCATTCCTCAGTTGAAGGACATCTGGGTTCTTTCCAGCTTCTGGCTGCTATGGACATAGTTGAGCATATGTCCTTGTTATATGCTAGAGCATCTTCTGGGTGTATGCCTAGGAGTGGTATAGCTGGATCCTCAGGTAATGCTATGTCCAATTTTCTGAAGAACTGCCAGACTGATTTCCAAAGTGGTAGCACCATCTTGCAGTCCCACCAACAATGAAGGAGTGTTCCTCTTTCTCCACACCCTCGCCAGCATCTACTATCATCTGAGTTTTTAATCTTAGCCATTCTGACTGGTGTGAGATGGAATCTCAGGGTGGTTTTGATTTGCATTTCCCTGATGACTAAGGATACTGAACATTTCTTTAGGTGCTTCTCCGCCATTCGAGTTTCCTCTGTTGAAAATTCTTTGTTAAGCTCTATACCCCATTTTTAAATAGGGTTGTTTGGTTGTCTGGAGTCTAATTTCTTGAGTTCTTTGTATATATTGGATATTAGTCCTCTATTAGATATAGGATTGGTAAAGATCTTTTCCCAATTGTTGGTTGTTGTTTTGTCCTATTGACAATGTCCTTTGCCTTACAGAAACTTTGCAATTTTATGAAGTCCCATTTGTCAATTCTTGATCTTAGAGCATAAGCCATTGGTGTTCTGTTCAGGAACTTTTCCCCTGTGCCCAAGTATTCGAGGCTCTTCCCCACCTTCTCTTCTATTAGTTTCAGTGTATCTGGTTTTATGTGGAGGTCTTTTATCCACTTAGACTTGAGCTTTGTACAAGGAGATAAGAATGGATCGATTTGTATTCTTCTACATGTTGTCCTCCAGTTGAACCAGCACCATTTGTTGACAATGTTGTCCTTTTTCCACTGGACAGTTTTAGCTCCTTTGTCAAAGATCAAGTAACCATTGGTGTGTGGGTTCATTTCTGGGTTTTCAATTCTATTCCATTGATCTTCTTGCCTGTCTCTGTACCAATACCATGAAGTTTTTTATCACTATTGCTCTGTAATACAGCTTGAGGTCAGGGATGGTGATTCCTCCAGAAGTTCTTTTATTGCTGAGAATAGTTTTTGCTATCCTGGATTTTTTGTTATTCCAAATGAATTTGAGAATTTCCTTTTCTAACTCTGTGAAGAATTGAGTTGAGATTTTAATGGGGATTGCATTGAATCTGTAGATTGCTTTTGGCAAGATGGCCATTTTTATTATATTAATCCTGCAATCCATGAGCATGGGAGATCTTTCCATCTTCTGAGATCTTCGATTTCTTTCTTCAGAGACTTGAAGTTCTTGTCATAAAGATCTTTCACTTGCTTGGTTAGATTCACACCAAGGTATTTTATATTATTTGTGACTATTGTGAAGGGTGCCATTTCCCTAATTTCTTTTTCAGCCTGTTTATCTTTCACGTAGAGGAAGGCTACTGATTTGTTTGAGTTGATTTTATAACCAGCCACTTTGCTGAAGTTGTTTATCATGTTTAGGAGTTCTCTGGTGGATGTTTTGGGGTCACTTAAGTATACTATCATATCATCTGCAAATAGTGATATTTTGACTTCTTCCTTTCCTATTTGTATCCTTTTGACTTCTGTTGTCTAAATGCTCTGGCTAGGACTTCCAGTACTATATTGAATAGGTAGGGGGAGGGTGGGCAGCCTTGTCTAGTCCCTGATCTTAGTGGGATTGCTTCAAGTTTCTCTCCATTTAGTTTGATGTTGGCTTCTGGTTTGCTGTATATTGCTTTTACTATGCTTAGGTATGGGCCTTGAATTCCTGATCTTTCCTAGACTTTTACCATGAAGGAATGTTGAATTTTGTCAAATGCTTTCTCAGCATCTAGTGAGATGATAATGTGGTTTTTTTTTCTTTGAGTTTGTTTATATAGTGGATTATGTTGATGGATTTCTGAATATTGAACCATTCCTGCATTCCTGGGATAAAGCCTACTTGAACATGATGGATGATTGTTTTGATGTGTTCTTGGATTTGGGTTGCAAGAATTTTATTGAGTATTTTTGCATCAATGTTCATAAGAGAGATTGGTCTGAATTTCTCTTTCTTTGTTGGGTCTTTGTGAGGTTTGGGTATGAGTGTAATTGTAGCTTCATAGAATGAATTGGGTGGTGTTCCCTCTGTTTCTATTTTGTGGAATAGTTTGAAGAGAATTGGTATTAGGTCTTCCAGGAAGGTCTGATAGAATTTTACACTAAAACCATCTGGTCCTGGGATTTTTTTAGTAGGGAGACTTTTAATAACTGCTGCTATTTCCTTAGGAGTATGGGACTGTTTAGATGGTTTATCTGCTCCTGATTTAACTTTGGTACCTGATATCTGTCTAGGAAGTTGTCCATTTCATCCAGGTTTTCCAGTTTTGTTGAGTATAGGCTTTTGTAGTAGGATCTGCTGATTTTTTAAATTTCCTCAGTTTCTGTTGTTATGTCTCCCTTTTCAGTTCTGATTTTATTAATTTGGATATTATCTTTGTGCCCTCTGGTCAATCTGTCTAAGGG
This sequence comes from Grammomys surdaster, assembly GCF_004785775.1. Lineage (NCBI taxonomy): Eukaryota > Metazoa > Chordata > Mammalia > Rodentia > Muridae > Grammomys > Grammomys surdaster. Next base: position 11,057,116 of record NW_021604639.1, on the reverse strand, counting down.
TTTATTTATCTTCTTGATTTTCTCAAAGAACCAGCTCCTGGTTTAGTTGATATTTTGTATTGTTCTTTCTGTTTCTATTTGGTTGATTTCAGCCCTGAGTTCGATTATTTTCTGCTGTCTACTCCTCTTGGGTGTATTTGCTTCTTTTTGTTCTAGAGCTTTTAGTTGTGCTGTCAAGTTGTTAGTGTATGCTCTCTCCAGTTTCTTTGTGTAGGCACTTAGAGCTATGAGTTTTCCTCTTAGCACTGCCTTTGTGGAGTCCCACGAGTTTTGGCATCATATGTCCTCATTTTCATTAAATTCTAAAAAGTCTTTAATTTTTTTCTTTATTTCTTTATTTCTTCCTTGACCAAGTCATCATTGAGTAGAGAGTTGTTCAGTTTCCATGTTCATGTGGATTTTCCATTGGTTTTGTCATTATTAAAGACCAGCCTCAGTCCGTGATGATCTGATAGGATGCAAGGGATTATTTCAATCTTTTTGTATCTGTTGAGGCCTGTTTTGTGACCAATTATATGGTCTATTTTGGAGAAGGTACCATGAGGTGCTGAGAAAAAGGTATATTCTTTTGTTTTAGGATGAAATGTTCTATAGATATCTGTTAAATCCATTTAGTTCATAACTTCTGTTAATTTCAAAGTGTCTTGGTTTAGTTTCTGTACCATGATCTGTCCATTGCTGAGAGTGGGGTGTTGAAATCCCCCACTATTATTGTGTGAGGTGTAATGTGTGTTTTGAGCTTTAGTAAAGTTTCTTTTATGAATGTAGGTGCCCTTGCATTTGGAGCACAGATGTTCAGAATTGAGAGTCACCTTGGTAGATTTTTCCTTTGATGAGTATGAAGTGTCCTTCCTTATCTTTTTTATTACTTTTGGTTGAAAGTCGATTTTATTTGATATTAGAATTGCTACTCCAGCTTGTTTCTTGGGACCATTTGCTTGGAAAATTGTTTTCCATCCTTTCACTCTGAGGTAGTGTCTGTCTTTGTCACTGAGGTGCATTTCCTGTATGCAGCAAAATTCTGAGTCCTGTTTGTGTATCCAGTCTGATAGTCTGCATCTTTTTATTGTAGAATTGAGTCCATTGATGTTAAGAGATATTAAGGAAAAATGATTGTGGCTTCCTGTTATTTTTGTTATTAGAGGTAGAATTATGTTTGTATAGTTATCTTCTTTTGGGGGTTGTTGGAAAAGTATTTTATTGCCTCTGTGGTCTTATGATCCTAAGCTCCAGAGTGGAAGAACTGCTGGGACTCAGGCTACCTCTGGGATCTGGATATCCTGCTGCTCTGAGTGCAGTGGTTCCTCTGGGATGGCTCAGGAGAAGGTGTCTCCACAAGAGCAAACCAGCTAGGTGCCTGCTGCTCTGAGTGCAGTGGCTCCTCTAGGATGGCTCAGGATTCAGTATCTCCACAGGAGCAGACCATCTATGTGTCTGCCCCAGCCAAAAGGACCAGGCAGGGGCAGAAGGGCTCTTCCTTTCTTTTTAATACAGGGCTTGGAACTTGCTATCTAGACCAGGTTGGCTTAAAATTCACAATTCACAGAGACTCACCCACCTCTGCTCTCAAATTCTGAGACCAAAGGCTCCTCACCCAGCTTCTATACTTCATTATTGGAGTAGCTACTTACATAATGAATTTTGCCCTGAAAATGGATAGATGAAGACAAATCTTGGCAAATAAGATGGGGAAATATGGAATTGTTTTGTGCCTCACTGAACTCTTGGTTCTAATACTTCTCAATTATAGGAAAAGCAGGAAGAAATGCGTCTCAAAAGTGTCCATCTTAGGACAGCTGCTGAGAAAATATTGAAATTCATTCCAGGGAACTCAATGAGACAGTTTTCACAGCACTCTCTGATGTGTTTAGTATCTGCTCTGCTAAAGGTCTTTAAATCTGAAAGCTGGACAGTGAGAACAAAGGCCTGATGATTTCACAGGAACCCATTCTAGACTCAGAAGCAAGTAATGAGACCTTAAGGCAGAAGGGTCTGATCTTGGCTGGGTTATGTTCCATCCATTCTCCCACCCCACGGCTTCCCTAGGCAATGATGCAGAGCTGTAGGTCTGTAAATGTCACCAACAGGGCTTAGGCACAGTGGCTTCACCACAGAGACCTGGTGGCTGTGGTTACTGGCCTGACTTCCCAGGGAGCTCAGTGCTGCATTTTTATTTCTTCAACCTTGACTCAGTGTCACTTGTTCTTCAAGGACATGTGTGTAGCACACTTGCTGTGGCTCCTAGGAAACTGTGACAAACCTGATATGTTGTCTACACTATCTTCTGTGTGAATCATTAGAATTCATTCAATAGATCACTGGGGTGCCAAGGGAAGCCCAAGCAAGATCTTAGCAATGCTTTTCAGGAGGAATCATTGTTTAACTCCCAGATTCAAATGACTCTGAGAAACAATTATCACAAAGTGATGCCGAGGACCGCTAACATGATGAACCAAACACAACACAATTTATTCAAAGATTTCAGCATGGCTAAGGGGTGTTACTGTTGCTCCTGGTTTGTAGAGGTAGATGCTGACCACGAGGAACATGAGGTCTGTCCATTTTATTGCAGATAAAGGAAGACAGGACAAGGTTAAGGAAGTGGCCATAGTAAGGCATCGAATAAGTGACAGGGCTGCCTCTTGAATCAGGGCGCCTTGCTGACATGCGCCCTCTGGTGGACCAAACTATATTGCTTTTCTGGAAGGATCAATGAGTTCATGAGCATTGCCAGGGACCTGATTACCTGATCCAGGGGTGTTTACTTGGGCATTCTGGGTGATTCTTTCTAGTTATAAAATCCCAGAAACAATGCTTGTTTCAAGTTAATCTTCATACTTGTGATATAGAACACTGGTGTTTGGGAAGGATGTTTTTGTTTGTTTATTTCATTTGTGTGTGTATGTGTGTGTGTGTGTGTGTGTGTGTTTCACTTGTGCCAGGAGGCTGGTATATATTATTATCTTCTATGTTATTGCAGGCAAATACAGCATTAGCATCATCTAATATACCTTCCAAGATAGAGTCTCAATACATAGTATGGGATGGTATTGAATTTAAGAGTTCTCTGCTTCTATTTCCGCCATGTTAAGATGATTGGCTAGTCATAAGTATTTTGATCACCACTCCTGGTGTTTGATAGTACTAACTAGTTAACATAGTTAACATTCTGCTTTCTATGTCAGTGAAGCATACCTAAAATTTTCTTTAAGATAAAAATAAAAACCATTGTATTGAAGTTGGACAAGTCAAGCCCACAGAAAATTAAAAGAGCCTCAAGGCACAAGGATCAGAGACCCACTCAGTGACTCATTCAAGTGTCCTAAACTGAAAGATATTATCTATCTATCTATCTATCTATCTATCTATCTATCTATCTATCTATCTATCCATCCATCCGCAGACTCTGTGCTTTCTGCTTCAGTCTCTGTGAGCTCCTATGAACTTCACTCAGTCTTTTTTAGAGGGCTTTGTTCTGGTATTCCCCATCCCCTCTACCTCCCCGTCTTCTTCTTCCGCCTCTTCCACAAGTTTCCCTGAGTTCTCATAGGAGGGATTTGATGGAGACTTTCTCATTTAGAATGCGTGTTTCAAGGCCTTACACCCACTTAGCTGTGGGTCTGTGTATATGTTCCCACCTGACGCAGGAGGAAACCTCTTCGATGATGATAAGGAACCAATCTTTGAGTAGAGAAGAATATCATTAGGATTTATTTATTTATTTATTTATTTATTTATTTATTTATAGATTAATAGTATTTGGGTTTACCCTAGGTCCCTGGGCTATCTAGTCTCAGGTTCTTGGTCATCCAAGTAGTGTCAGGTATGGGTTCCATCTCTTGGCATGAGTCTTAAGTCAAATCACACACTGATTGGTTACTCCCACAAGATTTGAGTCGTCATTGTGGTAGAGTATTTTGCAGGCAGGACAGATTTTAGATCAAAGGATCTGTGCCTGGCTTGTTGTTTACTTTTCTCTTTTGGAGCCTACAGACTACCTTTCCATGTCATAAACATTGGAACATGTGAGTGAAGGTTCTATGTAAATAGCAGTTCAACCTCTCGATATTTAGTGAGTTGTGTGGGTGTTGTCTGGATTTGGGGGAATTTCCACGGGACTCTTAGAGCAAACAATTCAATTGGAGGAAACCTGGTCTCAGTGCCAGAAGCTTTGTTTGGTGACAAGAGAGGGACAGTTGATGTTCTATCTCATCAGGATTGCCTTCATATGTTATAGAAACCACTAGGTTTCCATAACTCCCTTCAAATGCCATTCAGTTCTAGCTCTCTCTCCTCTCATTCCCTCCATCAATCCCACCTCTTCTCCATCCTCCCACTTGCTCCTCCTGTTCTCGTCTCCACCACCACCCCAGCATCATTCTGCCAATAAAATCTATTCTATTTCCACTTCTGGTGAGATCTATGTGTCCTCCCTAGTCCCTTCCTCTGTGCTTAACCTCTCGGGGTCTACTGATTGTAGTTTGGTTATCATTTATTTAACTACTAATATCCAGATATAAGTGAATACACACTATGAGGTAACCCAGACCCAGAAAGATAAATATAGTGTGTATTCACTTATGAATAAAGTCATAATGAACATGGTTGAGCAAGTGTCTCAAGTAGGATGGAATGTCCTTTGTGTATATACCCAAGAGTGGTATAGTTGGATCTTGAAGTAAATTGATTCCCATCCTTCTAAAGAACCACCACACTAGTTTCCATAGTGGTTGTACAAATTTGCATTCCCACTACCAATGGAGGAGTCTTCCCTTTGCTCCACATCCTTGTCAGCATGAGCTGTCACTTGTGCTATTGATCTTAGCCATTCCAACAGATGTAAAATGGAATCTCAAAGTAGTTTTGATTTGCATTTTCCTGATGGCTAAGAATATTGAACTTTCCTTTAAGTATATCTCTTTAACTCCACTTGAGTTTTGTCTAATGAGAATTCTCTGTTTAGATCTGTACTCGATTGTTACTGTGTTATTTGGTTGCTTGATATCAAGGTTTTGAGTTCTTAATATATTTTGGTTATTAGTCCTTTGTTGGATGTGGGGTTGGTAAAACTCTTTTCCCATTCTGTGGGCTGGCTCTTTGTCCAGTTGACAGTGTCCTTTGCCTTACAGAAGCTTTGCAGTTTCATGAGGTCCCGTTCCCATTTATTAATTGTTGATCTTAGTGATTTTGCTATTGTTGTTCTGTTCAGAAAGTCTTCTCCTGTGCCCATGTGTTTAAGGCTATTCTCCACTTTCTCTTCTATCAGGTTCAGTGTACCTCGTTTTATGATGAGATATTTGATCCATTTGGAGTTAAGTTGTGAGCAGGGTGCTAGGTATGGATCTACTTGCATTTGTCTGTATGTAGATACCCAGTCAGATGAGCATCATTTGTTGGGGATGCTGTCTTTGTTCCAGTGTGCATTTCTGGTTTCTTTGTCAAAAAGATGGTGTACATAGGTTTGTGGATTTATGTCTTCAATTTGACTACATTGATCAACCTATTGATTTTTATGTTAATACTATGTTTTTTTTTTAAATTACTATAGCTCTGTAGTATAACTTGATATCAAGAATGGTGAGAACTCTCTCTGCTCTTTATCGTTCAGGATTGTTTTAGCTATGCTATTTTGTTTGTGTGTTTGTTTTGTTTTCTTGTTTTTCCATGCATAGTTGAGAATTGTGCTTTCAAGATCTGTGAAGAACTGTGTAAAAATTTAGATGGGGATTGCATTGAATCTGTAGATGGTAGGAAGCCACTTTACTATGTTAGCCCTATGATCTGTAAGCATGGAAGATCTTTCCATCATCTGATATCCTCTTTAATTTCTTTCTTCAAAGGTTTGAAACTGTTATCATACAAGTCTATCAATTGATTGGTTAGAAATACCATAAGATATTTTATATTATTTAAGGCTTTTGTGAAAGGTAGTGATTTCCTGATTTCTTTCTCAGTTTGCTTGCCATTTGTATATAGGAGGGCTACTGATTTTTGTGGGTTAATTAGTATCTAACTACAAATTAACCAGTATTTATCAGTTATAGGAGCACTCTGGTTGAATTTTTAGGGTTATCTACACATATTATCATATCATCTACAAATAAAGATACTTTGACTTCTTCCTTTCCAACTTTTATCTCCTTGATCTCTTACAATTGTCTTATTGCTTTGGCAATAATGGCTTCACACATTGTATTGAATAGGAATAGAGAATGTCTGACCTTGAATTGTTCTTCTCCATTGAAAATGATATTGGCCATCAGGTGGCTATAAGCTGTATTTGTTATATTGAGGTATGTCCTTTGTATTTCTAATCTCTCCAGTACTTTTATCATAAAGGGGTGTTGGATTATGTTCAAGGCCTTTCCTGAATGTAAAGAAGTGATCATGTGGTTTTTATTTTTTTAGTTTGTTTATATAGTGAACTATACTTACTGATTTTTATAGATTAAATCATTCTTGCACTCTGAGATGAAGCTTACTTGATTATGTTGAATGATCTTTTTGATGTGTTTTTTTTTCGAGACAGGGTTTCTCTGTGTAGCCCTGGCTGTCCTAGAACTCACTCGGTAGAGTAGCGCTGGCCTCGAACTCAGAAATCTGCCTGCCTCTGCCTCCCAAGTGCTGGGATTAAAGGCGTGCGCCACCACCGCCCGGCCTTTTTGATGTGTTATTGGATTCAGTTTGTAAATATTTATTGAGTGTTATTGCATCTATGTTCATAAGTAAATATGGTCTATAATGTTTGTTCTTTGTTAGGTCTTGCTGTGATTTGGGTATCAAGATAATTGTGACCTCATAAAATTAATTGGACAAGGTTTCCTCTGTTTCTATTTTGTGAAATAAGTTGAGAAGTATTAGCATTAACTCTTTCTTGAAAGTCTGGTAGAATTATGAACTTAAATTGTCTGGCCCCGGGCTTTTTTGGCTGAGAGACTTTTAATGATTGCTTCTATTTCATTAGGAGTTTAAGGATCTCTTTAAATTGCTTATCTGATCTTGATTTAACTTTGGTGTTATCTATTGAGAAAGTAATTTATTTATTTTAGATTTACTATTTGGTGGAGTGCAGGTTTTAGAAGTATGGCCTTGTGATTTGCTGTATTTCTTCAGTGACCGTTATATCCCTCTTTTCACTTGTGATTTTATTAATTTGAATATTCTCTCTGCCTTTTAGTTAATTTGGATACAGATTTGTCAATCTTATTGATTTTCTCCAGAACCAACTCTTTGTTTCATTAATTACTTGTAGTGTTCTCTTTTCTATTTTATTGATTCCAGCCCTGAGCTTCATTATTTCCACTCCTTTTGGATGTGATTTTTTTCTTTTCCCTCCCTCCCTCCCTCCCTCCCTCCCTCCCTCCCTCCCTCCCTCCCTCCCTCTTTCTTTCTTTCTTTCTTTCTTTCTTTCTTTCTTTCTTTCTTTCTTTCTTTCTTTCTTTCTGTTCTACAGGTTTCAGTTGCATTGTCAAGTTGCTAGTATGAGATCTTTCCAATTTTTAAAAATGTAGATATCTATTACATTTGTAGATACTATGAACTTTCCTTTTAGAACTGTTTTCATTGTGTCTCATAAGTTTGGGTATGATGTGTATTCATTTTTATTAAATCCTAGGGGGTCTTTAGTTTCTGTATTTCTTCATTGACCCATTTTTTTAATTTAGTAGAGAGTTGTGCAGTTTCCATGAGTTTGTAAGCCTTCTGTTGTTGATATTCAGCCTTAATCCATAGTGATCTTATAGGATGCTGGGAGTTATTACAATATTCTTGTATCTGATGAGACTTGCTTTGAGTCAGAGTATGTGGTCAGTTTTGGAGAACGTTTCAAAAGGTTCCAAAGTTTCCAGAGAAGAATGTTTATTCATTTGTGTTTGAGTGAAATGTTCTGTAAACATCTGTTAGATCCATTTGGTTTATAATGCCCATTAGCTCCAGGATTTCCCCGAATTTTGTCTAGATTGACTTTTCCGTTGGTGAGAGTGGGGTGTTGAAATCTTTCACTATCTGTATGTGAGGGTCAATCTGTAATTTAAGCTATAGTAGTGTTTCTTTTACAAAGGTATTTGTATTTGAGGCATAGATGTTAAAATTGAAATGTCATCTTGGTGGATTTTGTTTTCTTTGATGAGTATGTAGTATCTTTCCCTATCCCTTTTAGTTTTGGTTTGAGGCTAGATATTAGAATGGCTATACCAACTTTTTTCTTAGGTCTATTTGTTTTGAATATCTTTTTCAAATCCTTTACCTTGAGATAATGTCTTTTTGAGGTTCTTGGATGCAGCAAAAGGATGGATCCTGTTTTTGCATCCATTATGTTTGTCTGTGTCTTTTTATTGGGGGAATTGAGACTATTGATACCAAGAAATTTCAATGGCCAATGATTGTTGATTACCCTTCCTTTAATTTTTGTGGCTTGGAATTATTTATTTCCTTTGTTTTCATGGCTGTAGTTAACCTCCTTAGGTTGAAGTTTTCCTTATATTACTTTCTGTAGGGCTGGATTTGTAGATAACATAGTTTTTAAATTTGGTTTTATCATGGAATATCTTATCTTTTCCACGTATGGTGTCTGAGAGTTTGGCTGGTTATAATTGTATTCCGGGCTGGCATCTGTGTTCTCTTAGAGTCTGTAGTACATTTGTCCAGGCCCTTCTAGTTTTTAAAGTTTCCACTGAGAAGTTTGATGTGATTCTAATAGGTATGTCTCTATTTGTTACTTGGTCTTTTCCCTTGCGACATTTAATATTATTTATTTTTCTGTATATTTAGTGTTTTGATTATTATGTGATGAGGGAACTTTCTTTTCTAGTCAAATCCATTTGCTGTCCTGTATGCTTCTTATACTTTTATAAGCATCTCTTTTTTTAGGTTAGGAATATTTTCTTTTTCTTTTTTTTGGGGGAGGATTTTAAATATTTATTACATCAGAAAACTTAGAATAGCCATCACAATTCATCTCTTGTAAATTTTTTTATTGGATATCCTACTTATTTACATTTCAGATGTTATCTCCTTTCCCCATCCCGCCCCCCAACTCCCTATCCTGTCCCTCCTCTCGATGCTTCTATGAGGGTGTGCCCCTATCTATCCACCCACTCCCTCCTCCCCGTCCTTGAATTCCCCCACACTGGAGCTTCCTGCCTTAACTGGATCAAGGACCTCCACTCCCACCAATGCCTGACAAGCCAATCCTCCACTGCCTATACAGCTGGAGCCATGGGACCCTCCATGCGTGTTCCCAGGCTGGCGGTTTTGACCCTGGGAGCTCTGGTTGGTTGGTATTGTCGCTCTTCCCTTGGGGCCGCAAGCCCCTTCAGCTCCTTCAGTCTTCTCTCTACCTCCTCCATTGGGAACCCCATGATCAGCTCAATGGTTAGCTGCGAGCATCTGCCTTTGTATATGTCAGGTTCTGGCAGACCTCTCAGGAGACATGTATATCAGGCTCCTGTCAGCATGCACTTCCTGGCATCCACAATAGTGTCTGAGTTTGTTGACTGCACATGGTTCTTTATTAGGACCATTTTATTAGTGATGAGGATGAACAAGAATTCAGTATTCACAACTACTATGTGATATGCAAAGATCTCTTTATCTGTTGTTGAGCAAGGCACTGTTTAATGCAGCAGTTTGAGCTTGGGCTATAGCTCCGTTGGTAGAATCTTTACCTAGCATGTATGAAACACTGGGCTCAGTCTCCAGAATGGCAAACCTGTCATGGTGGTGGTATAAGCCTGTAATCCTAGTGCTTGGGAGGTAAAAGGAGAAGGATCAGGAGTTCAAGGGCATCCTCTGCTACAGAGTGATTTTGAGGCCAGCCTGGCCTGTATGAGATTGTGTCTCAAAACTCCCAATCAAACCGTTTCATCAAACCTCACAAAACAAAACATAGAGCAATGTTACCCACCTGTGCAAGGACTCTGGCTTGTATGAGAGGTGATTGTTGTTGAGCTTGTTGTGCAGCAGATTCCTCTCTTCTGTTTTGGATGACAGATCCTGGAAGACAAGCACCATACAGTGTTTTACATTTTTAGAAAGCCTCAGAGTAAAAAGCTCAAAAAAGATGTTTTGCTTACAGCCTGTCCTGCTGATCTAATGACGGACATGGTGCTTAGAGACAGAAGACATTCTAATTATATTCATAGTCACTGACTGTGCAACCCTGGACAAAACACCCTGCTTTGGGCCCTTCAGTTTTCTTGTCTGTGACATAGGCTGGTGGGAGTAATGGTTCCTCAATAGTCAATTCTTTAACCACCAGCTTTGTGGTGATGTAATATTGAGTCTGACCACAAGATGGGACTATTAACTAAGATTTACGGAGAGACAGGGTTTTTTTTTTTTTTTTTTTTTTTTTGGTTTGTTTATTTGTTTTTGTTTTTTTTGTTTTTTTTGCACATTCTTCAACCTCTTTGTTTAGCATTCTTTGTATTGAAATACACAGTTCAATCCCTAGAACCAACATAAGGTGATAAAAGAGGAGATGCCATAGAATTGTCCTTTGACTTCCACAATACATACACACATACACTAAGTAGGAGAAATAATTCATAAGTCAGACAGTGGGAAACTTCTGGGAATAAAAGAGAGCAAAACTGTATAAGTTTGAACTCCTACCAGCAATTGTATTAGTTGAAGTGTTTCCTTTAATGACAAGCATATGGGAGAAAAGAAGACAATTTTATTCTGTTGCCAACATTTACCAGTGCTACTTTGCCAATGGCAGAGGAACTAAAAATGTTTGAATTTTCTTTAAATTATATAGACATCATCTAGCAGGCAGTAATTACCATGTTATTAAACTCATTGCTCCTCAGAAAAGTCAAAGGAGGAAACCATGGAATCAAATAGGCAAATTTGTCCTGATCATAGCTAGAAGCATGTGAACTGTAAGTTGTAAGTCTATTTGAGGCTGCAGATTTCTGTTTTGAAGATTGAGACCACCCATCATGGACATACAGGACATTCTCTTTGCCAGAGCTGATGAGGTGTTAGATGAACATGTTAGTTGGGCATGTGGTTCAAACCAGGTACACCAGCATCTTTCAGTCTAAAAGAAACATTTAATTTGCCATCACTGTGTGTATGTGCATGTGTATTTATATTACTATGTGTATCTGCATACACATGTGTGGATATGTTTTCTTCTTCAAAAATATTTCTGATTTTTTAAAAAAATTCTGGAGAGAGAGAGAGGGAAGAGGAAATAAAGAAGAGAGAAAAGAGAGAGAGAGGGAGAGAGAAAAAGAGAGAGAGAGGGAGGGAAGGAGGGAGGGAGAGACAGAGATGGAGACGGAGACGGAGACGGAGACGGAGACGGAGACGGAGACGGAGAGAGAGAGAGACGGAGATGGAGATAGAGATAGAGATGTCTATGGTGTTCAGAAAAGGGTACTGGGATCTCTATAGCTGAAGTCACAGCAATTGTGAGCCACTCAATGGAAGTGCTTGGAGCCAAACTCTGATCTGGAAGAGTAGTAGATACTCTTAACTCCACGCACCCTGGTAAGTTTCTAAGGAAGACAAGTATCCCACTCTGGTGCACATGTGTGGAAGACTTTTGTTACAATTATGGTGTTTGAACCATGAGAAAAAGCTACAGACTCAATCCGGATTGTAATTAGTTAAATGTATGGATACTACCAGCTGGATATCAGTCTCTGAGTCAAATTAGAGACTGCCACATGAAGAGAGGAGAAATGTCAGAGACCAGGACCCCTAACAGGGACCCCTGCCAGCCTTCCCCCTCGCCTGGAAACCGAAGCCTTGTCACCCACCTACATCCTGTTCAGTTGAATACCTTGACTATGCCTCATCCTGCTGAGAGCTGATGCACAAAGAGATAGCTACTTCTGAGAAAAGCCCCTAACCACAAAATGTTCTAGGGCACAGGCCAAGAAGAAGCTGTACCTTTCCATGACCCCACCTGCCTTCCCCCTCCCCTAACCCGAGCTTGTTATAAAAAGCTTGCCTTTTTTAAAATACACGGCTCTTGACAAGCAACCGTTTGCTTGGGTCCTTCCTTTCTCTCGCCCGTTTCTCTTCCAGGTTTTGGTTCCCCTCGCCCCCACGAATAACTGAGACCCGCAGGTCGGGCCAGGTGGCGCCCAACGTTTGGGGCTCGAGGCACGGACCTCTCCGGACGGACACCCCAAGAGAGAGCAGCTGCGACATCGTTGAAGAGAGAGGCAGTCGTCGCCGCCCTAGACCTGCCGACCTCGGTGAGTTTTATTTTCATTCCGTCCCATAGAAATGGGCCATTCATTGTCAAAGGAGGCGAGTTTCATTAAGGGCCTCAAAGATGCACTCAGAGAGAGAGGAATCAGGGTAAAGAAAAAGGATCTCGTAAAATTTTTTATTTTTGTTGATGAAAAATGTCCTTGGTTTATGATTGATGGACCGACTATACATCCAAAGAAATGGCAGAAAGTTGGACGAGAATTAAATGAAAAAATAGCCAAGGATAAAGATGAGGGAATAACAAAGACAATATTTTCTTTTTGGGGTTTAATTAGAGATGTCATTGAGGATGCTCAGGGAGATGAGGGAAAGCGCCAACTGCTTTCGGTGGCTGAATATTGTCTTAGCCAGTCTCGTCCTGGGTCGCGAAATTCCAATCGCGACCAAGATCCATCAGACACCTTGACCAATGAAGCTGGCCCCGCCAGGGAGATTGATCCCCTTAGACCGCCCTCCCGGACATCTGACTCCTTTTCCATCCTTGATGTGTCGGTCACTTCACCTAAGCCCTCCCCCGTTCGCCTTTATCCCCCTCTGCCATCGCCCCCCCTCCTCTCTTCCTCTCCTTTGCGTCCGCCTCCATATGTTCTACCCTCCGCGCCTCCCTGCCCCACTCCCGAAGTTTCTTCTTCTCCTTTTATTGCTCCTGTCTTCCCTTCCACTGCTCCCGCCTGCCGGATTGATGCCGCCGCGTCCCCTCTCTCGCCCTCTTCCCAGCTCCCCCGGCCTGATTCCTTAGATCTTCCTGATACAGCCAACCTTGAGGTGGAAGCTGCCCGCCGACATGCTCCTGATCAGCCTCCTCTAAGAACTTTGACTTTTCCCCTCATATCTGGGCCAGACCTGCCCGCTTCTCTGTCTTCCGTTCGCGCTCACCTTTCTGATCAGCTTCGGGAACTGACTGACATTCTCCGCCTTCAGGATCAGGTCGCGCGCCTTTCAGTTCTTTGTGCGCCCCAGCCTCCCTTGCGCTTGGCTTTTCCGGTTACCCGCTCCGGCCATGGGTCCTCAGACCCTGCTCCGGACCCCCAGCCCTCTTCCACAACTGACCAGGGGTCCCCGCCCACAAATCCCGCGCCCCCTACGGGTGACCCTCCCCCGGGCCCAGTTCATGATTCCTCGGACGAGGGTGCTTCAGAGGAGGGAGGAAGCGAAAGCGAGGAGGAAACACCCGCTCCCCCGGACGCTCCCGTTCCTCCTGCGCCTGCTCCCCCCGCCACAGTCTTTTTTTTTTTTTTTTTTTGAATTTTTTTATTGGATGTTTTATTTACATTTCATATGTTGTCCCCTTACCCCATCCCCCACCCACCCAGGAACCCCCAATCCCCTCACACCTCCTCCTTCTTCTTTGTGGATGTAACCTCTATCTACCCCCCCACTCCCACCTCCCCACCCTCAAAACTCCCACCCCCTGGGGCGTCCAGCCTTCATGAGGTCAAGGATCTCATCTTCCACCTGTGCCCAGCAGGGCCCTCCACTCTTATATATTCAGCTAAGGCCCTGGATCCCTCCATAAGTGCTCCCAGGCTGGTGGTTTAGACCCTGGGAGCTGTGGTTGGTTGGTATTGTTGCTCTCCTCATGGGGCCACAAATCCTTTCAGCTCCTTCAGTCTTCACTCTAACTCCTCCATTGAGAACCCCATGATCACTTCAATGGCTAGTTGTGAGCATCTGCCTCTGAATATGTCAGACTCTTGAAGACCTCTGAGGAGACATCCATATCAGGCTCTTATCAGCATGCACTTCCTGACTTCCACATCAGCATCTACCTTTGGTGACTGCACATGGGATGGATACTCAGGTGGAAAGGTCTTCAGACGGCCCCTCCTTCAGTTTTTGTCCCTCGCTTTGTCTCCATATTTGCTCCCTTGAGTATTTTGTTGCTCCTTCTAAGAAGGACCGAATCACCCCCACTTGGTCTTCATTCTTTATGGACTTCATGTGGCCTGTGAGTTGCATCTTGGGCATTTTAAGGTTCTGGGCTAATATCCAATAATCAGTGAGTGAATACCATGTGTGTTCTTTTGTGATTGGCTTACCTCACTCAGTATGATAATTTCTAGTTCCATCCATTTACCTAGGAACCTCTCAAATTCATTGTTTTTAATAGCTGAGTAATACTCCATTGTGTAAATATACCACATTTTTTTAATCCATTCCTCAGTTGAAGGACATCTGGGTTCTTTCCAGCTCCTGGCTATTATAAATAAGGCTGCTATGAACATAGTTGAGCATATGTCCTTATTATATGTTCAAGCACCTTCTGGGTATATGCCTAGGAGTGGTATAGCTGGATCCTCGGGTAATGCTATGTCCAATTTTCTGAGGAACCGCCACACTGATTTCCAAAGTGGTTGCACCATCTTGCAGTCCCACCAACAATGGAGGAGTGTTCCTCTTTCTCCACACCCTCGCCAGCATCTACTATCACCTGAGTTTTTAATCTTAGCCATTCTGACTGGTGTGAGATGGAATCTCAGGGTTGTTTTGATTTGCATTTCCCTGACGACTAAGGATGCTGAACATTTCTTTAGATGCTTCTCGGCCATTCGAGTTTCTTCCGTTGAAAATTCTTTGTTAAGCTCTATACCCCATTTTTTAATAGGGTAATTTGGTTGTCTGGAGTCTAATTTCTTGAGTTCTTTGTATATATTGGATATTAGCCCTCTATCAGATGAAGGATTGGTAAAGATCTTTTCCCAATTTGTTGGTTGTCGTTTTGTCCTATTGACAGTGTCCTTTGCCTTACAGAAACTTTGCAATTTTATGAAGTCCCATTTGTCAATTCTCGATCTTAGAGCATATGCCATTGGAGTTCTGTTCAGGAACTTTTCCCCTGTGCCCAAGTATTCGAGGCTTTTCCCCACCTTCTCTTCTATTAGTTTCAGTGTATCTGGTTTTATGTGGAGGTCCTTTATCCACTTAGATTTGAGCTTTGTACAAGGGGATAAGAATGGATCAATTTTCATTCTTCTACATGTTGTCCTCCAGTTGAACCAGCACCATTTGTTGAAAATGCTGTCCTTTTTCCACTGGACAGTTTTAGCTCCTTTGTCAAAGATCAAGTGACCATAGGAGTGTGGGTTCATTTCTGGGTCTTCAATTCTATTCCATTGATCTTCCTGCCTGTCTCTGTACCAATACCAGGTAGTTTTTATCACTATTGCTCTGTAGTACAGCTTGAGGTCAGGGATGGTGATTCCTCCCGAAGTTCTTTTATTGTTGAGAATAGTTTTCGCTATCCTAGGTTTTTTGTTATTCCATATGAATTTGAGAATTTCCTTTTCTAACTCTGTGAAGAATTGAGTTGGGATTTTAATGGGGATTGCATTGAATCTGTAGATTGCTTTTGGCAAGATGGCCATTTTTATTATATTAATCCTGCCAATCCATGAGCATGGGAGATCTTTCCATCTTCTGAGATCTTCTTCAATTTCTTTCTTCAGAGACTTGAAGTTCTTGTCATACAGGTCTTTCACTTGCTTGGTTAGATTCACACCAAGGTATTTTATATTATTTGCAACTATTGTGAAGGGTGTCATTTCCCTAATTTCTTTTTCAGTCTGTTTATCTTTCATGTAGAGGAAGGCTACTGATTTGTTTGAGTTGATTTTATAACCAGCCACTTTGCTGAAGTTGTTTATCAGGTTTAGGAGTTCTCTGGTGGAAGTTTGGGGGTCACTTAAGTATACTATCATATCATCTGCAAATAGCGATATTTTGACTTCTTCCTTTCCTATTTGTATCCCTTTGACTTCTTTTTGTTGTCTAATTGCTCTGGCTAAGACTTCCAGTACTATATTGAATAGGTAGGGGGAGAGTGGGCAGCCTTGTCTAGTCCCTGATCTTAGTGGGATTGCTTCAAGTTTCTCTCCATTTAGCTTGATGTTGGCTACTGGTTTGCTGTAAATTGCTTTTACTATGTTTAGGTAGGGGCCTTGAATTCCTGATCTTTCCAAGACTTTTATCATGAAGGGATGTTGAATTTTGTCAAATGCTTTCTCAGCATCTAGTGAGATAATCATATGGTTTTTTTCTTTAAGTTTGTTTATATAGTGGATTACATTGATGGATTTCCGAATATTGAACCATCCCTGCATTCCTGGGATAAAACCTACTTGATCATGATGGATGATTGTTTTGATGTGGTCTTGGATTCGGTTTGCTAGAATTTTATTGAGTATTTTTGCATCGATGTTCATAAGGGAGATTGGTCTGAAGTTCTCTTTCTTTGTTGGGTCCTTGTGGGGTTTGGGAATGAGTGTAATTGTAGCTTCATAGAACGAATTGGGTAGTGTTCCTTCTGTCTCTATTTTGTGGAATAGTTTGAAGAGAATTGGTATTAGGTCTTCCTTGAAGGTCTGATAGAATTCAGCACTAAAACCATCTGGTCCTGGGCTTTTTTTAGTGGGGAGACTTTTAATGACTGCTGCTATTTCCTGAGGGGTTATGGGACTATTTAGATGGTTTATCTGCTCCTGGTTTAATTTTGGTACCTGGTATCTGTCTAGGAAATTGTCCATTTCATCCAGGTTTTCCAGTTTTGTTGAGTATAGGCCTTTGTAGTAGGATCTGATGATTTTTTTAATTTCTTCCGTTTCTGTTGTTATGTCTCCCTTTTCAGTTCTGATTTTATTAATTTGGATACTCTCTCTGTGCCCTCTGGTTAATCTGGCTAACGGTTTATCTATCTTGTTGATTTTCTCAAAGAACCAACTCCTGGTTTTATTGATATTTTGTATTGTTCTTTCAGTTTCTATTTGGTTGATTTCAGCCCTGAGTTTGATTATTTCCTGCCTTCTACTCCTCCTGGGTGTATTTGCTTCTTTTTGTTCTAGGGCTTTTAGTTGTGCAGTCAACTTGTTAGTGTGTGCTCTTTCCAGTTTCTTTTTGTAGGCACTTAGAGCTATGAGTTTTCCTCTTAGCACTGCCTTCATGGAGTCCCACAAGTTTTGGTATGATGTGTCCTCATTTTCATTGAAATCTAAAAAGTCTTTAATTTCTTTCTTTATTTCTTCCTTGACCAAGTCATCATTGAGTAGAGAGTTGTTCAGTTTCCATGTGCACATGGGTTTTCCATTGGTTTTGTCATTATTAAAGACCAGTCTTATTCCATGGTGATCTGATAAGAGGCAAGGGATTATTTCAATCTTTTTGTATCTGTAGAGGCTTGTTTTGTGACCAATTATATGGTCTATTTTGGGGAAGGTACCATGAGGTGCTGAGAAAAAGGTATATTCTTTTGTTTTAGGATGAAATGTTCTATAGATGTCTGTTAAGTCCATTCGGTTCATAACTTCTGTTAATGTCAAAGTGTCTCGGTTTAGTTTCTGTTTCCATGATCTGTCCATTGCTGAGAGTGGGGTGTTGAAATCCCCCACTATTATTGTGTGAGGTGTAATGTGTGTTTTTAGCTTTAGTAAAGTTTCTTTTATGTATGTAGGTGCCCTTGCATTTGGGGCATAGATGTTCAGAATTGAGAGTTCACCTTGGTAGCTTTTTCCTTTGATGAGTATGAAGTGTCCTTCCTTATCTTTTTTGATTAATTTTGGATGGAAGTCGATTTTATTTGATATTAGAATGGCTACTCCAGCTTGTTTCTTGGGACCATTGGCTTGGAAAATTGTTTTCCACCCTTTTATTCTGAGGTAGTGTCTGTCTTTGTCACTGAGGTGTGTTTCTTGTATGCAGCAAAATTCTGGGTCTTGTTTGTGTATCCAGTCTGCTAGTCTGCGTCTTTTTATTGGGGAATTGAGACCATTGATGTTAAGAGATATTAAGGAAAAATGATTGTGGCTTCCTGTTATTTTTGTTATTAGAGGTAAAGTTATGTTTGTATAGTTATCTTCTTTTGGGGTTGTTGGAAGATTACTTCCTTGCTTTTTCTAGGTTGTAGTTTCCCTCCTTGTGTTGGCGTTTTCCATCCATTATCCTTTGAAGTGCTGGGTTTGTGGGAAGATATTGTGCAAATTTGGTTTTGTCATGGAATATCTTGGTTTCACCATCTATATTGATTGAGAGTTTTGCTGGGTATAGTAATCTGGGCTGGCAATTGTGTTCTCTTAGGGTCTGTATGATGTCCGTCCAGGCTCTTCTGGCTTTTATAGTCTCTGGTGAGAAGTCTGGTGTAATTCTTATAGGTCTGCCTTTATATGTTACTTGACCTTTTTCCCTTACTGCTTTTAGTATTTTTTCTTTGTTTTGTGCATCTGATGTTTTGATTATTATGTGACGGGAGGTATTTCTTTTCTGGTCTAGTCTATTTGGTGTCCTGTAGGCTTCTTGTATGTTTATGGGCATCTTGTTCTTTAGGTTAGGGAAATTTTCCTCAATGATTTTGTTGAAGATATTTACTGGCCCTTTAAGTTGGGAATCTTCATTCTCATCTATACCTATTATCCTTAGGTTTGGTCTTCTCATTGTGTCCTGGATTTCCTGGATGTTTTGAGTTAGGAGTTTTTTGCTTTTTTCATTTTCTTTGACAACTGTGTCAATATTTTCCACCGTATCTTCTGCATTTGAGATTCTCTCTTCTATCTCTTGTATTCGGTTGGTGATGCTTGCGTCTGTGACTCCTGATCTCTTTCTTAGGTTTTCTATCTCCATGGTTGTCTCCCTTTGAACTTTCTTTATTGTTTCTATTTCCAGTTTCAGATCCTGAATGTTTTTGTTTAATTCCTTCTTTGTGTTTTCTTGCATTTCTTTAAGGTATTTCTGTGATTCCTCTTTAAGGGCTTCTATCTGTTTACTTGTACTCTCCTGTATTTCTTTAAGGGAGTTACTTAATTCCTTCTTATAATCCTCTATCATCATCATGAGAAGTGATTTTAATTCTGAATCCTGCTTTTCAGGTGTGAAGGGGTGTTCAGGGCTTGCTATATTGGGAGAACTGGGCACTGATGATGCCAAGAAACTTTGGTTTCCGTTGCTTATGTTCTTGTGCTTGCCTTTCGCCATCTGGGTAACTCTAGTGGTACCTGCCCTCTCTGTGTAAGATTGGAATCTGTATTTCCAGTTATCTTGCTTATTGCAGAGCTCCTCGGAGTCCAGAGGTCTCTGTGGTCTTATGCCCCTAATCTCCCGGGTGGAAGAACTCCTGGGACTCAGGCCACCTCTTGGATCTGGTAATCCTTCTGTTCTGAGTGCAGTGGCTCCTCGGCTGCTCTGAGTGCAGTGGGTTCTCGATGACTCAGGATTCAGTTTCAGCTGCTCTGAGTGCAGTGGCTCCTAGATGACTCAGGATTCAGTTTCTCCACAGGACAGGAGCAGACCAACTCTGTGTCAGCTGCTCTGAGTGCAGTGGCTCCAGCTGCTCTGAGTGCAGTGGGTCCCTGATGACTCAGAATTCAGTTTCAGCTGCTCTGAGTGTAGTGGCTTCTCGATGACTCAGGATTCAGTTTCTCCACAGGACAGGAGCAGACCTACTCTGTGTCTGCTCCAGTCCCAGGGACCAGGCAGGGGCCGAAGGGAAGTGGAATTCCGGAGGGGCAGGGTTTGGGTAGCTGCTGTGCCCAGGATGTCCCTGGCTCCCAGATGTATTTCTGGGGCTTAGGGAGTGGGATAGAGTTCTTACCAGCTGCTCTGAGTGCAGTGGCTCCTGGATGACTCAGGATTCAGTTTCTCCACAGGACAGGAGCAGACCGACTCTGTGTCTGCTCCAGTCCCAGGGACCAGGCAGGGGCCCCGCCACAGTCTTTAAAAAGCTCCGTTTTAAACAACTCAAAGATTTGAACTTGGTGGTCCGTGATTATGGACCGAACGCCCCCTGTACGCTGTCTCTCCTAGAAAGCCTGGGTGGCGGCGGCTATTTGACCCCCAATGAGTGGTTTTCAGTCGCCCAGGCCGTGCTAACTCGTGGCCAGTTCCTTTCCTGGCAGGCTGATTGGGCTGATCGCTGCCGCCAACAGGCTCGGAGTAATCTCTCCTCGGGCCGCCGCCCCGCTTCGAGGTGGACTCTCGATAAACTTTTAGGGAGGGGCAAGTATGCCACAGATCAGAGGCAACAGAAATTCTCTTTGGGCCTCCTGGCCCAAAGTTCTTCGGCCGCCATGAGTGCCTGGAGAGCGATTCCTATGAAGGGTTCAGTCCTTTCCCCTTTAACAAAAGTCACTCAGGGGGCTAATGAAGAGTTCTCAGAATTCATCGCTCGCCTCCTGGAGGCAGCGGAGAGAACTTGGGGGACGGGTCAGGAGAACAACAAACTCCTTTTGCAATTGGCTTATGAGAACGCCAATTTAGCATGCAGGACCGCCCTCAGGGGCAGGTATAAGGACAAAGACCTAGATGAAATGATTAAACTCTGCAAAGATGTAGACCCCTTTGCTCAGAAAGTCTCCCAGTCTATAAATCTGGCTGTGGGTGCTGCTACTGGCGCCGCCCAGAATCATACATCCTGCTTTCGGTGCGGCCAAACTGGCCACTTTGCTCGCCAGTGCCCCTCAGATAGAGCCCTCCCCCAAGCGGGGAGAGAGCGCCCTTTGCCTTCTGCCCTCTGCCCTCGCTGCAGGCGGGGTAGACACTGGGCTAATACCTGTCGCTCTAGGACTGATATTCTGGGAAACCCTCTTTCTCCCCTTCCGGGAAACGGAGTGAGGGGCCAGCCCCGGGCCCCTCAACCAGTCACCTTCCTGCCGGCCTCGGGGAACAGCCAGGCGGGGCCACGCCAGACCCTTCAACAGCAGCTCCCAGGCCGGTCACAGCCCTCCGCCGGGCTACCCCAGGGAGCGGGGGAATGGACCTCTGTGCCTCCACCGATACAATATTAGAGGCGGATAAAGGAGTCCAGATAATTCCCTCAGGGGTCTTTGGCCCCCCTCCGCCTAAAACTTACTATCTCATCTTGGGCAGAGCTTCTGCCACGCTCCAGGGCATCACTGTCTTCCCCTCGATTGTTGATAATGACTATGTGGGAGAGATTAAGGTTTTGGCTGCAAGCTCCCGAGGCCCCCTCCATATTCGCCAGGGACAGCGCCTTGCACAGGCCCTTCCCCTCCCATTGGACACGACCTCGCCTTCACTGGGCTCATCCCGGGGTGCCTCCACCCCGGGGTCCTCAGATGTCTATTGGGTTCAAAGAATTTCACAAGAACGCCCACAATTAAAACTTAAGCTTAATGGCAAGAAGCCTTTGTGGGCATTCTGGACTCTGGGGCTGACTCCACAGTTATCTCCCAGGCCTCTTGGCCCCCTTCCTGGCCCTGCCAGCCCTCTCTGACCCACCTCCAAGGCATTGGCCAGTCCACCAATACCCTCCAGAGTTCCCAATTGCTAACCTGGGAGGACCCTGAGGGCAACTCTGGACACGTCAGACCTTTCATTGTTCCAGGCCTCCCTATCAATTTGTGGGGCCGAGACATTTTGAGTCAAATGGGAGTTCTCATGTTCAGCCCCTCTGCGGCTGTCACCCATCAGATGCTAGATCAGGGATTTATTCCTGGCCAGGGCCTGGGTAAAAATAACCAGGGAATTCCTGCTCCCTTTGAGGTCTTGCCAAAGACCTCGCGTTCAGGACTAGGTTATGACTCAAATTTTTCTTGAGGGCCATTGCTCCCCCTGCACTCCAGGCAGACAGGATCACCTGGAAATCAGATCTCCCTGTCTGGATTGACCAATGGTCCCTTCCTCAACACAAGCTCACTGCGGCCATGCAGTTGGTGCAGGAACAGCTAGATGCTGGCCACATTGAGCCTTCTACCTCCCCTTGGAATACCCCTATATTTGTGATCCAGAAAAAGGGGGGTAGGTGGAGACTGCTCCAAGACCTCAGAGAAGTTAATAAGACCATGGTTCCGATGGGAGCCCTCCAGCCTGGCCTCCCCTCCCCTGTGGCCATACCTAAAAGATATTACAAAATGGTCATTGATTTGAAAGATTGCTTCTTCTGCATCCCTCTACACCCAGAGGATAGCAAGCGCTTTGCTTTTAGTCTTCCCATTGTTAACTGCATTGGACCATCTCCCCGGTTCCAGTGGAGGGTCCTGCCCCAGGGCATGGCTAATAGTCCTACCCTATGCCAAAAATTCGTGGCGCAAGCCATTGACCCCTTCCGCCTTCAACATCCCGAGTTGTACATCATTCATTACATGGATGATATCCTTCTGGCCGGTCCTGATGAGACTGCCCTACATGGGACAGGCCAGCAGCTGATCACTGCTCTCCAGGACCTTGGGCTACAGATAGCCCCCGAAAAGGTCCAGCTTCAGCCTCCCCATTTATTCTTAGGCTTTGAGCTTCACCCTTCTAAGATTCTTTCCCAAAAGATTGAGCTCAGAAAGGACTCCCTGAGCACACTTAATGACTTTCAGCGCCTCCTGGGAGATATAAATTGGCTACGCCCCTACCTGAAGCTGACCACTGGAGAACTTAAACCTCTTTTTGACATTCTTCAGGGAGATTCAGATCCTTCTTCCCCCCGCACACTGACCCTTGAGGCCGCCTCCGCCCTTGCGCGTGTGGAGAAGGCTATTCAACAACAGACTGTTACTTATTATTCTCCTGCTTCCCCTTTGTGGCTGTTGATCCTCCCCACTGTGTTCGCCCCCACAGGACTCTTATGGCAATCCAAGCCTTTATATTGGCTCCACCTGCCTGCCACCCCCGCTAAGGTTTTGCCCACCTATCCGTTCCTGGTGGCACAAATAATAAAGCTGGGGAGAGAGACTTCCCTCAAACTTTTTGGTAGAGACCCTGACATTGTCAGCCTCCCTTACAACGCTGCTCAGGTCAAATGGCTCTTACAGACTTCAGATGACTGGGCTGTCAATTGTGTCTCGTTTCAGGGAAAGATAGACAACCACTATCCTTCTGATAAGCTTATACAGTTTCTTGAGCACCAGGCAGTGGTCTTCCCTAGAATTACCAAAAACTCTCCCATTCCCCAGGCATCTCTAGTCTTTACAGATGGATCCTCCTCCGGGATTGCAGCCTTTCATCTCGATGGACGGGTTTCTAGAGTCCAAACAGAATTTTCCTCGGCACAGTTGGTGGAGTTGGTTGCAGTTATTCAGGTCTTTAAGGCTCTCCCAGACCGTGCCTTTAACCTGTTTACTGATAGTGCATATGTGGCTCAGTCAGTGCCCCTATTGGAAACTGTTCCTTTTATTAGGCCATCCACCAATGCCTCCCCACTTTTTTCTGAGCTACAGAGGCTAATCCTGGCCAGATCACACCCGTTCTTTGTGGGACACATACGTGCCCACTCTGGCCTCCCTGGACCCCTTAGTGGGGGTAATGACCTTGTCGATAGGGCCACCAGGGACTCTCAAACACCTCTGGTGACGCTGGCCACACTCCCTGATGCCGTCCAGAGGGCACAGGAGGCTCATCGACTCCACCACCTGAATGCCCAGACCCTCCGGCGGCTGTTCTCCATCACCAGAGAGCAAGCACGCCAGGTTGTCCGCCAGTGTCCAGGCTGTCTTACCCTCCTGCCTGAGCCCCATTTGGGGGTGAACCCCCGAGGTCTTACTCCAGGGGATTTGTGGCAAATGGATGTTACCCATTTTGCCCCCTTTGGTAAACTTAAATACATTCATGTCTCCATTGACACCTTCAGTGGCTTTCTCTGTGCTTCACAACAGGCTGGAGAGGCCACCAAACATGTTGTTAATCATTTGATCTCCTGCCTTGCCTATGTAACCTTGCCCAAGGTTCTTAAGACTGACAACGGCCCTGGATACACGAGCACTGCCTTTAAACAGTTTTGTGCTCAGCTCAACATTAAACATATCACAGGCATTCCCTATAACCCTCAGGGGCAGGGAATTGTTGAAAGGGCACATCAGTCTCTAAAAAACATGCTCTTAAAGTTGCAACATTCAGGGGGCATTCTCTACCCCCAAAAGGGAAATTGTAAGGTGTTGCTAAACCATGCCTTGTTTGTCCTCAATTTCCTAACCCTCGATGAGAGGGGCAGATCTGCTGCAGACAGGTTCTGGCACCCTTCCACAGCGGAGTCCTATGCCAGGGCCTTGTGGAAGGATCCACTTACACATAGGTGGAATGGCCCCGACCCAGTCCTGATCTGGGGGAAGGGACATGCGTGCATCTATGACTCCAAAGAACAGAGTGCACGCTGGCTGCCAGACAGACTGATAAAAATAATGGACTCTTCTCCTAAAAATTGTGACCCCCTTCCAGGGAACCCCCCTGAGAACGCCTAAATGTGCTCTCTTGCAGGAGCCCCAAGGATGCTGCTATCCACCTCGCTCCTGGCGACTTGGACCTTGGTTGCTACAGCCATCAACCTGCCTCACAATCCTTATATGGTGTACAACTTCACTTGGGTGATCATCAATCAAGCCGGAGACATGGTCAACTCCAGCTCCTCCCTTGGTACCTCTCCCCATTAGCCCGTCCTCCACATCGACCTTTGTGCTCTGGCTGTGGGGGCTGATCCATATTGGGGGCTGGAAGACCAGGTCTGGCCCCTGGAGGGGTCCCCAATCTTCCTGAGCGAGACACAACAAAATTCGAACCCTGTCGTTCGGCCCCAGGGCGCTCTACCCTCCACAACTTTCTTAGAAGGGGAATTTATGTTTGCCCTGGTCCCCGTCACCGCCCTCATGGCACAGGCTATCGGTGTGGAGGGGTTGCAGACTTTTTTTGTGCTTCGTGGGGATGTGAAACCACGGGAGACACATACTGGAAGCCTTCATCCTCCTGGGACTATATCACTGTCAACCGCTCTGCCATGCCCAGTAACCCCTACATGCTTTGCCGTGGCTGGTGCAACCCCATATCCATTTTCTTCACCTCATCGGGCCAGTCCCAAGATTGGACAGGCTCGGGGTATACCTGGGGTCTCCGCGCCTACTTTAAGAGCTGGAATCCAGGACTCCTCTTTACCATTAAGCTCCTTAAAGAAATCCCCAACAAACATCAGGCTGCTCTAGGCCCAAATCCTGCCCTGCGGCAGCCCGCTCCTCCTCCCGCTCGACGCCCTACTAGCCCCCTCCTCCTTCCCCATGCCTCAGCTGTCCCTCTGGTCACTCTTTTTCAGCCCACCATTCCCGGGGGACCCCCTCGCTCTGCAGACCTTATTGTCTCTCTGGCCAATGCTTCCCTTGAAGCCATGCACGTGGCTAATTCTTCTGCTTTTCCTGAGTGTTGGATGTGTTTTGACCCTACCCCACCATTTTATGAAGGCATTGCGACCTTCGCAGACCCCCAGTTTACCAACAACTCCTTAACCCTCCTTCCCCTCCCAAACCCTGAGGGTGGATTGACCCTAGCCTCTATCTCTGGCGTGGGCACCTGCCTGCTTGGGCCCAAGATGCTTCCCCCTAGAGATCTTTTCCCTGTTTGCAATCAGACTCTCACTATCAATACAACCTATCTGTATGTGGTTGCACCTAATAATACCCTCTTTGCCTGCTCAAATGGACTGACCGCTTACATCTCCACCTCCAGATTCCTTTCCCATGATTATTGTGTTGTTGTTACCGTCCTCCCTCAATTTTTTGTTTATGAGCCCGAGTCCTTCCTACGCTTCTTTGAATCCGGGGTCCCACACAGAGACAAGAGAGAGCCTTTGACTGCGCTCACCCTCTCAGTCATCCTGGGTCTGGGTGCAGTCGGGGCAGGAACGGGTATTGCGTCCCTTGTAAGGAATGACCAAAATTTTGCCCACCTTCAGTCTTTAATTGATCAGGACCTTGGTCACCTGAGAGAGGGCATCCAAGACCTCACTGAGTCAGTGGCCTCCCTTTCCGAGGTGGTCCTCCAAAACCGACGAGGACTTGACCTACTCTTTTTGAAGGAGGGGGGATTGTGTGTGGCCCTTAGAGAAGAGTGTTGCTTTTACTCAGATAAGACAGGGTTGGTGAAAAACAGTTTAGAGAAAGTTAAAAAGAGCCTTGAAGAGAGAAAGAGAGCAAGAGAACAACAAGAATCTTGGTACAAAAATTGGTTTTCTACCTCCCCTTGGCTTACTACCCTGCTGCCCACTATATTGGGGCCCCTTGTTGGTATTCTTTTGCTTCTCTCCTTTGGCCCTTGGGCTTTTAATCGCCTCACAAGTTTTGTTAAAAATCAGATAGATTCCACAGTTAAAAGACCAGTTGAAGTCTACTACCATCAGCTAAAAGCAGAGGACGACACCGAGGCTGTTGCCCATGTGGTGGTGACACAACCTGAAGATGAAGATGTGGGGCCCGCGCGCTCCTCCCTTGGCCGGCCTCTTAACTTTCGGGCCCTACAGGGGAGCTCCTGGCTCTCTTGGCTGACCTTCCGTATCCCTAGATAATTGAAGACAGGCGTCTTTACCCCACCCCGTTTAATTGGCTTGCCCCCGCTATTGCTTGAAAGAACCTCCCAATAGCTGCCTCGACAGCTGCATCCCGGCCTTGGCCTAGCTACATCCCAGCCTTGGCCTAACTGCAAGTCTGGCACTAAACAGGACGTGACCTCATAGCCCCTGCACCCTGAGGACTTGCTTCCATTGCACCAGGAGTGGGTATGAGGATCGCAAGGGGACCAGCTCTTGCACCTCACGGGCCTTAGCTGCCATTGCACGTGAGAGAGTGGTCTCCCCTTCTCCTTCATGACCACGAACTTGGTCTTGACAGACAGCCAAGACTGTCTACCAACGGTGCCTCTCAATGGCCTTGCTGCCCTTCTGGGACTGCGAGCTGCCTACGGCCGGGATGCCCTCCCAAATTCGCCCATCCTTGAGTTTCTTCCTCTAAAAGACGCCCTCTTTAGTTTACAGGGAAGGGGGAGATGTCAGAGACCAGGACCCCTAACAGGGACCCCTGCCAGCCTTCCCCCTCGCCTGGAAACCGAAGCCTTGTCACCCACCTACATCCTGTTCAGTTGAATACCTTGACTATGCCTCATCCTGCTGAGAGCTGATGCACAAAGAGATAGCTACTTCTGAGAAAAGCCCCTAACCACAAAATGTTCTAGGGCACAGGCCAAGAAGAAGCTGTACCTTTCCATGACCCCACCTGCCTTCCCCCTCCCCTAACCCGAGCTTGTTATAAAAAGCTTGCCTTTTTTAAAATACACGGCTCTTGACAAGCAACCGTTTGCTTGGGTCCTTCCTTTCTCTCGCCCGTTTCTCTTCCAGGTTTTGGTTCCCCTCGCCCCCACGAATAACTGAGACCCGCAGGTCGGGCCAGAGAAAGAATAATTTTTAAAGGGGAAAACCACAAGAAGACCTTGAATGTCTGCATAAGCAGATTACAGAAGCCAAAACAGCTGTTCATCATATCATAAAAAAAGCAGATGGTCACTTCTGGGTGGGGTCACTGAATCAGAGTTACTGGGAACTTACTAGGGAACTTCAGGAACTGGAGTCAGAGACAAACTACTAGTGGGTATCAAGGTGGAGGCCTAGCATAACATAAAGGGTGTTTTGTTTGTTTGTCTGTTTGTTGTTTACCACCACAGGACCTGCAACATAAGACTATTTTTCTGGGGCCTAGAAACTAGTTTGGTTAGGAACACTTCCTGTTCTTCCAGATGATCCAGGTTCAATGTCTAACACTTACGTGGTTGCTCACAGGCATCTGAAATTCCAGTTCCAGGTGTTCCAAGGACCTCTTCTGGCCTTTTAGTCACTGGGCATAAAAGTTGTGCATAGACATATGCAGGCCAAACATCTGTATACATTTAAAAGGAGAGTATTTTCTACATTTGTGTAAGCAGTAGTGTGCTCCTCCTCAACCCAGTGATAACAACGCAGCTCAGGAAGACTGCTTCTGGGAATGTTCCTGTGATTATACCCGTAACTTCCTGTGTTTGGAATCACAGCTGTTTCAGTAGTTCATTTTGAGTTTTCTCTTAACCCCAGTTACTCTATAAATCCTTCCTCAATTCTTCCTGCCAGATTTAAGCAATTCTTCCTTTGTTCTCTTGTAGTCAGTATTAGATGAAAACCTTAAAACTTTAGTTGTGTATCTATCGATGTACGTGTATCTATACATACATATTTGAACGGGCATGCACATTTATGCATATACACATGGACATCTAGGCATCTAGATCCTTCTAAGGCATCTAGGCCTTAGAACAGTTGCTAGAGTCTGATTAGTGTTGCTGGTTGTTGGTAATTGATATTATTTGACGGTCTTTGGAAAGTGATCTAGAATGAAGGCGATCACGCATTCAAACAGAAAGGTAGGTAGGACAGTGGGATGGCTCCCAGGATCACCTTAGTGGCAGAAAGAGAGGACAGAGCCATGCCAAAACAAGATGATATGTTCTGCTTTTCTGGATTTAGGGGCACTTTATTATGTGGGAAAATGCCCTGTATTCGAGAATTCAGAAGTTTAGAGAGTTAATTCTAGATGTTTTACTATTTATTGTGCTGAGAAACCCATTTCAACATCCTTGCCTGGTAACAATTGTGATAATCAATATCAACAATGCAGCATTTATGCAGCTCAAGATGACTGATGTACATAAAGGATACTGGACATAATTCTATTGTTTACATTCTCATAATGATTGTAATGAGGTCAATTTTATTACTATGGCATTATAATCCTAACGGATGACTTATACTGTGGAGTTTAACAGAATTTCACTTAGACTTTTTGTCTGTAAACTGTGGGTTTTAGAATGTATGACCTTCTTTGATTTCTTTTCAACACTTGAAGTTTATAACAAGGTCCATATGGACTTTCTATAATCTGTTTGTCTTGTCCTGTAGGACAATAGAGGGAAATTGTCTATGAGGTTTATCTTGGTCATCCGGTTACTTGATTGTTTGCAATAGTCATGATCTTCAAAACTATCCAGAGCTAATTGCCAGGACCTGTGATGGTAACTTATGGAGTTTAAAGATGTGTTGTAGCCCAAGGGTCTTGAGATAGAGAAAACACTGTGGCTTATCCTGAGTGTAAACCACAACACCTTTCTAAGCAGGCTGTGGGCTTGACATAAAAAAACAACTAAAGACATAGCAGAAATCTGAGGGTTTCTGTTACAATTCAAAGAAAGCACGGGGCTGCCAGAAATGGGAAGAAATGAAGCAATTTTCTCTTCTCAAACCCCAGAGGGAGGACAGATCTGCTGATACCCATCCTAGAATGTCAAATTTCTGGCCACAACATTTCTATAAGCCACCAATCTTGTTATGAACTGTGACAACACCAAAGGCAACCTAACACAGTGCCCCAGGCACCTCTTGGCAGTTCTTCAGGAGTCCTAAGTGAATTTTGTAATCAAAGCCCAGGAGAAGAAAGCTGTAGAACACAGATGTAGACAGAAGCTGACCATGTTGCAAAATGTTCTTTTTCTGATCACAAAAGTCTGAAGGGAACAGGGACCACAGAGAGAAGGGCTAAAGTTGTTGTCAAGTGTCAATTTCAGAATGTTAGAGCTGGGATGTGAGGCCAGGAGTCAGAGGGTCAGGACCTAAACGTACCTCTGCTACTTTCTGGCTACCATTCCTTAGGAAGTTCTGGACTGAGTTCTGAGCCAAATTGCCCCACCCTGTCCCTCCTGAAAACCAGGGCTGAGGATGCTGATTGAATGCCTTCCCTTAGGATCTCTGAGATCATGGGTGTGGAATGTTTTGCAGTCTGAGAGACACATGAGCATATTTCAGGGTGTGTGCATGTGTGTGTGCTTGTAACCTCTGCCCTGACTTATCAAACAACAACAAGAACAAAAATATACCAGAGAAAATGTTTCTACTATAACCACATTCCCTGCTCACTTCCCAAGGACAAATAGCTTTACCATCTGGTGGAATGTTTCAGTTGATCATGTGCTTCTGTAAAAGAACACTACAGTTAAGTCATTTATAACCAGCAGAAATAGGTGTTTCGTAGTTCAGAGACTAATAAGTTCAATATCAAGGTGCTGGCAGGGTTAATGACTAGAGAGGGCCTGATCTCTACTTCAAAGATTGTGTCTGAACATTGAGTCCCCGTGAGGCTGGTAACACTGTTCTTCACCTGTGGGAAGAACAAACTGGAGATCTCACTGCTGCTGGCTCGTCTCGTGTAGCAACACAGATCCGTACCACACGAGCAGAGCTCTCATGTTGCATAGGAGATTCAGTTCCTAATATAGCACATTTGGGGAACATTTTCAAACTCTAGCAGGTAATATTTTCTCTAAATCTCCTATTTTATAGTTATATAATACAAGATACAGTGAATATTTTGTAGTGATACATGATACATAAATGTGTGATAATGAATTCTAATTGTCAAAATTTCTGTATCTAAAATTTATTCAAGATATCTATCTATCTATCTATCTATCTATCTATCTATCTATCTATCTACTTACCTACCTACCTTCCTTCTTATCCTTCTATATCTATCTCTCAAGTGCTCAAATTATAGGTCTATACTACTCTATCCTATTTATATCGTCCTAGGGACTAAAGACAGGACATGTATGAGGCAAGCTGCATCCAAGCCTCAAAATGTGTTTAATTGGGTACTTCCCCATTGCTCTCGATTCAGACTATTTTTCATCCTGCTTCATTCCTTCCTTTCTCCCTGCTTTCCCTCCCACTGGCTAGCAGAAGACAGTGGAGCAGCCAACACACATCACTATTGTTTGTGTGTGGCTTAAGGCAGTGGTAATTTCACAGCTTCCTGGGCATCTCCCATCATTGGATTGGAAGTGAGGCTCAGCATCTGGTACTACTTATTTTTCCTCCTTTTGTTTCTTTGCGAGAAGCATATACTTACTGAGAGGTTGTTACCTCTGTAAAGTTTTGTGGTCAACTTGATTGGATTGAGACTCACCTAGGAGTCTGTGCTGGGTTTTCTAGGGAAAGTTAAATCTTGAGATCTTTCACCTAACAAATAGATTTATTTTGTTTTGAATATTTTTTGTCATATGTTCTTTTATCATATGTGCTACTAGTGGAAGGAGATGGATGGTTGGAGGTGGGGCCTCCCTGAAGAGGTGGCTCACTGGGTTCATGTCTTTTTGTGCATTTTAAAAACCCTGGAAGTTTATCTCTCTTCTGCCCTGTTTATATAGAGCAATGAAGGAGGTGTGGGATGGGCTAGTCCAGCAAGTTAGTCTCTCTGCTGCTTCAGAGTAAATTCCTATTTAGTTAGGGTGGGTTAGGTAAGTGCTTGGTATTGTGCCTCTGTGAAATATTGGTATTTCTCCCACAATTTGAGGTTATTGTTTCTTTGACAATTGCAGAACTATGTGAAGTCATTCTCTTCTTGGGTGAAACTTCTTTGAAAGTTTCTTGGGCTTCATCCGGTGCATTTAGGTTTCCCAGAAAATAATTACTGTTCTCCAGCACTGTACTGGTTTGCTGCCTGAGCAATGGGAGGATCCCAGCCATACCAAGAGAACTCCAGGAGAATTAGAGCTCACAGCCCACTGGCTATTTCCAGCATTCCTTTGGAATGCTTGGAGTAGCTACAGAAAAAGACTGCACTGAAGTATGAAGCTGTGCTGCTCTTGAAGTATACTTACTAAGGCAAGATAGAAACAAAAGTATGGGCCAGAGGAGGAAAAAGGAGCCCTTACTCAGGGGTTTAGCTGAAGCTTCTCACCACCTAGGAGTCAAGAGCTCCAATAGCATTTGCTTAATGCTGTAAACCCACAATTTTCTAGGCTTCTAATAAGAAGCATCCCTCATAGTAAGAAGACATGTTCTATCTCCATTGTACATTCCTAGGGGCTCTTTAGACTATATTACCTTTCAAGGTACCTCCTGACTTTATAATCTATCTATCAAAATGAAAACAAAAGAAAAGAAGAACAAAAATTTCCTAGCATTCCTTTGAGATGCAAATTAACTAAATGAAACCAACATGATCTATATACCTAATGCTAAGGCATTTAAGTACAGGTCTTTAAAAGCCCACACCTATATCCTCCATGTGCTATGTTCTTTCCCTGTGTACCTTATGTCTATGTTTAATTATCTCCAACTTGGATACTGGCTCATTCTGAAATTCTTTTTGGTAGAAACGTCATGGATTCAGTCTTACTAAAGTCACCCACCATTTGTAAAAGATAAACCGAATTTCTCAGAAGGCTGTTGTGGGGACAGTGTAGAGCTGTATTTTGATATCTGCCACGGCTGACAGAACAATAATTGCTCTCACAAAAATGACCAGAGTGGTTAAAGACCAGTGTCACCTTCAAGGCCATCTGAAAGTGCCTGCTTGAGAAAACTTAGGGTTATCTAAGGAATGTACTGTTTGCTCAGCCCAGCCCACATCTGGAAACAGGACTCTTGTTTCCCAGCTTCTTATGAAGTTCAGCGCTTAACTTCCGTCGTTCTATTTATTAAATCTCCTGAACTGATTGTCTTAGTAACCACCCCACAGGCTTGCTACTCTCACTTTGTGGACTCCACAGGCTCCCCATCCACGGCTCCTAATTCCACTACAAGGCCTTAAAAAGGCCGGGTCACTTCTGTGCTCATGGATGTTGGCTGAGGTTGAGCTCAGTTTGATGTAGGGGTCAGATAGAAAGTTAGGAAATAATTAGCCTCTGCATGTGACCTTTGAGTTGGTAAAGTAACCTGTGGTTTGCATTGCAGTTGAGCAAATTCTCTAACATTGAGTTTCTCCATAGCCTCAGTTAGGAACAAACAGAGTCAAAACCTACCCACTCAGTGAGTTGGAAGGATAGTTGATCCATGGACTGATTCTAGGAGACTCCCTCCCAATTCCATGAGAAATCTTTATGCCACAAGTATATACCTCAATAAAAACCCAGACTCCAACCCCCCTAGACAAGGTTGGGAAGTGAATCTTGACCTTGCTCTAATACCCCTGCCAAATCAACTCCATTTCCATCCTTGAATTTTCTCTGTATCCAAGATCCTTTATCCAGTAGCATCTTTCCCTTACTAGAGTAGTGTGTTGTTGATTAAAATCTGTCCTACTCTGGTACCTACAGAGTCAGAGGCAGGAGAAGCTCAACTTTGAGAATAGCTTGAACATCGAGACCCTGCCTTTAAAAAAAAAAATGACCTTAGCTAGTGTCAGGCTATATTAATTTTGCTTCAGCAATCATATAACTTATTTCTGGCTTTCATGATACAATTAAGTTTTCAGACTTGTCAAGAATGGAGGCAGATCAATGAGACACCCCCAAGTTCTATCACTGTCAGGCAGCAAGTCAATTATCTTACTCAATTCTGATAAATCCACATAAACCTCTATTCTTGATATTTAAGCTATCATCTAAATACTTGTTCTGTTCAGGAACTTTTCTCCTGTGCCTAGGAATTCAAGGATCTTCCCAACCTTCTCTTCTATTAGTTTCTGGTTTTATGTGGAGATCCTTTATCCACTTGGATTTCAGCTTTGTACAAGGAGATAAGAATGGATCGATTTGCATTCTTCTACATGTTGTCGTCCAGTTGAACCAGCACCATTTGTTGAAAATGCTGTCCTTTTTCCACTGGACAGTTTTAGCTCCTTTGTCAAAGATCAAGTGACTGTAGGTATGTGGTTTCATTTATGAGTCTTCAATTCTATTCCACTGATCTTCCTACCTATCCCTGTACCAATACCATACAATTTTTAAAAAACTATTGGCCTGTAATACAGCTTGAGGTCAGGGACGGTGATTTCCCAAGAAGTTCTCATATTGTTGAGAAGAGTTCTCCTGTTTTGTTTTTTTTTTTTTTTTTTTTTTTTTTTTGCTATTCCAAATGAATTTGCAAACTGCTCTTCTATATCTATGAAGAATTGACTTGGATTTTGATGGTGATTGCATTGAATCTGTAGATTGCTTTTGGCAAGATGGCCATTTTTACTATATTAATCCTGCCAATCCACAAGCATGGAGATCTTTCCATCTTCTGAGATCTTCAATTTCTTTCTTCAGAAACTTGAAGTTCTTGTCATACAGATCTTTCACTTGCTTGGTTAGATTCATACTAAGGTATTTTATATTATCTGTGACTATTGTGAAGGATGTCATTTCCTTAATTTCTTTCTCAGCCTGTTAATCCTTCGAGTAGAGGAAGTCTACTGATTTGTTTGAGTTGATTTTATAACCAGCCACTTTGCTGAAGTTGTTTATCATGTTTAGGAGTTCTCTGGTGGATGTTTTGGGGTCACTTAAGTATACTATCATATCATCTGCAAATAGTGATATTTTGACTTCTCCCTTTCCTATTTGTATCCCTTTGACTTCTGTTTGTTGTCTAAATGCTCTGGCTAGGACTTCCAGTAGTATATTGAACAGGTAGGGTGAGAGTGGGCAGCCTTGTCTAGTCCCTGATCTTAGTGGGATTGCTTCAAGTTTCTCTCCATTTAGTTTGATGTTGGCTACTGCTTTGCTGTATATTGCTTTTACTATGCTTAGGTATGGGCCTTGAGTTCCTGATCTTTCCTAGACTTTTACCATGAAGGGATGTTGAATTTTGTCAAATGCTTTCTCAGCATCTAGTGAGACGATAATGTGGTTTTTTTTCTTTGAGTTTGTTTATATAGTGGATTATGTTGATGGATTTCTGAATATTGAACCATTCCTGCATTCCTGGGATAAAGCCTACTTGAACATGATGGATGATTGTTTTGATGTGTTCTTGGATTCTGTTTGCAAGAATTTTATTGAGTATTTTTGCATCGATGTTCATAAGGGAGATTGGTCTGAATTTCTCTTTCTTTGTTGGGTCTTTGTGAGGTTTAGGTATGAGCGTGATTGTGGCTTCATAGAATGAATTGGGTAGGGCTGGAGAGATGGCTCAGTGGTTAAGAGCACTGACTGCGCTTCCAGAGGTCCTGAGTTCAAATCCCAGCAACCACATGGTGGCTCACAACCATCTGTAATGAGATCTGATGCCCTCTTCTGGTGTGTCTGAAGACAGCTACAGTGTATTCATAGATAATAAATAAATAAATCTTTAAAAAAAAAAGAGTTCTTGCGCACAAATTCTATAAAAAAAAAAAAAGAATGAATTGGGTAGTGTTCCTTCTGTTTCTATTTTGTGGAATAGTTTGAAGAGAATTTGTATTAGGTCTTCCTTGAAGGTCTGATAGAATTCTGCACTAAAACCATCTGGTCCTGGGCTTTTTTTAGTAGGGAGACTTTTAATGACTGCTGCTATTTCTTTAGGGGTTATGGAACTGTTTAGATGGTTTATCTGCTCCTGATTTAACTTTGGTACCTGGTATCTGTCTAGGAAGTTGTCCATTTCATCCAGATTTTCCAGTTTTGTTGAGTATAGGCTTTTGTAGTAGGATTTGCTGTTTTTTTTAATTTCCTCGGTTTCTGTTGTTGTGTCTCCCTTTTCTGTTCTGATTTTATTAAATTGGATATTATCTCTGTGTCCTTTGGTTAGTCTGTCTAAGGGTTTATCTATCTTGTTGATTTTCTCAAAGAACCAGCTCCTGGTTTTGTTGATTCTTTGCAGTGTTCTTTTTGTCTCTACTTGGTTGATTTTAGCCCTGAGTTTGATTGCTGTCTACTCCTCTTGGGTGTATTTGCTTCTTTTTGTTCTAGAACTTTCAGGTGTGCTGTCAAGTTGTTAATGTATGCTCTCTCCAGTTTCTTTTTGTAGGCAATTAGAGCTATGAGTTTTCCTCTTAGCACTGCTTTCATGGAGTCCCACAAGTTTTGGTATGATGTGTCCTCATTTTCATTAAAGTCTTAAAAGCCTTTAATTTCTTTCTTTATTTCTTCCTTGACCAAGTCATCATTGAGTAGAGAGTTGTTCAGTTTCCACATGTATGTGGGCTTTCTTCCATTGTTTTTGTCATTATTGAAGAGCAGGCTTAGTCCATCATGGTCTGATAGGATGCAAGGGATTATTTCAATCATTTTGTATCTGTTGAGGCCAGTTTTGGGACCAATTATATGATCTACTTTGGAGAAGGTACCATGAGGTGCTGAGAAAAAGGTATATTCTTTTGTTTTAGGATGAAATATTCTATAGAGATCTGTTAAATCCATTTGGTTCATAACTTCTGTTAATTTCAATGTGTCTTTGTTTAGCTTCTGTTTCCATGATCTGTCCATTGCTAAAAGTGGGGTGCTGAAATCCCCCACTATTATTGTGTGAGGTGCTATGTGCATTTTGAACTTTAGTAAAGTTTCTTTTTTGAATGTAGGTGCCCTTGCATTTGGAGCATAGATGTTCAGAATTGAGAGTTCATCTTGGTTGATTTTTCCTTAGATAAGTATGAAGTGTCCTTCCTTATCTTTTTTGATTACTTTTGGTTGAAAGTCGATTTTATTTGATATTAGAATGGCTACTTCAGCTCATTTCTTGGGACCATTTACTTGGAAAATTGTTTTCTATCCTTTTACTCTGAAGTAGTGTCTGTCTGTCTTTGTCACTGAGATGCGTTTTCTGTATGCAGCAAAATTTTGGGTCCTATTTATGTATCCAGTCTGATAGTCTATGTCTTTTTATTGTAGAATTGAGTCCATTGATTTTAAGAGATGTTAAGGAAAAATGATTGTTGATTCTTGTTATTTTTGTTATTAGAGGTGGAATTATGTTTGTGTAGCTGTCTTCTTTTGGGGTTGTTGGAAGATTACTTTATTGCTTTTTCTACGTTGTAGTTTCCCTTTTTGTGTTGGAATTTTCCATCAATTTTCCTTTGAAGTGCTGGATTTGTGAGAAGATATTGTGTAAATTTGGTTTTGTCATGGAATATCTTCATGTCTCCATCTATGGTAATTGAGAGTTTTGCTGGGTATAGTAGCCTGGGCTGGCAATTGTGTTCTCTTAGGGTCTGTATGATATCTGTCCAAGATCTTCTGGCTTTTATAGTCTCTGGTGAGAAGTCTGGTATAATTCTTATAGGTCTGCCTTTATATGTTATACTTTACCTTTTTCCCTTACTGCTTTTAGTATTTTTTGTTTCGTTTTGTGCATTTAGTGTTTTGATTATTATGTGACAGGAGGAATTTCTTTTCTGGCCTAGTCTATTTGCAGTTCTGTAGTCTTCTTGTATGTTTATGGACATCTCTTTCTTTAGGTTATGGAAGTTTTCATCTCTAATAGACATTGAATAGAGAAAGAACTGGATATCTAGAGTTTTGCTTACCTAAGGAAAGCCTTTTCTCTTAGTCTATTTTTAAAAACAAAACAAAACAAAAACTATTTTAATTGTTTTAAGTTTTTCTACATGCATATGTTTTATGTTGGGAATATTTCCTCGAATTTCCTCGACCCTGTTTTTGAACCCTCCTCCTCCCATGAATTTCCTCTGTCTCCCTGGACATTTTACTTTTTCTTTCATGCCACAGACAGATGGAAAGACACCTTATGTAAAGGATTTTATACAGAGATGTAAAATCTTGGACTATTGCTGGATTTTACAACCAAAGTTAATAACAAATCTTGAGGTCACTTACCCCCATGATTGTTACCCCCATGTACCTACCTTGTTTATTTAACCTATTTTTAAGAGAACAATGTAAGAATATACTTGCCTTTGATTTCCCAATCAACTTTGACTTTACAACCTAAGCAAATGCTTAACTGTAATCTCACATTTTGTCCTCTTCCAAGCTCCCGCCCCAGTCTTGAACATGTGTTCTGATAACCACTTGTTGAAAACAACATCAGAAACAGTTGAAAACAATCTTATAAAATGAATATCCATGAGCACAGCATAAAGATATTGCTTGATAAACAATAATGCTTGTTATACTTGATTACTATTATTCAAGCAATTATGCTTGAATAATGTTTGTCATCTGGGTCAGTTGGGGACAGTTGGAGTCAGTGACTTAATCCTTTGTAAAACTTCACTAGAGTTTTCTGTAAAGTATTCTTTATTCCTTCTCCAAATGATGAACTAGACACAGATAGACACATGGGCACAGACAAAGGCAGAGTCAGCAACTGGTTCCCAAGACAACCTTCAGGCAGGCACAGATTTAAACTCACACAACAGATAAGAGGACGAGAGACACAGGAATGCAAAGAAGAAAGCTCTAGTTTGGGCCTGCTCTTGATTAAATTGTACCATGGAGGGGTGCTTTGATCTCTTTCCTTAATGAGATACCAACACAATGTTGGTGACTCCAAGTCTTTTATTGTGTTCAAAATTTTAATCTTATTAGCATCACAAAAGTTCTCAGCTTCCGTAAAACCATATAACTAAATAAAGCCCTAAATTATGCTAACTCACTCTGACTTTGTGAAAGGGTGTTTCCGCTTGCCTCTCCATAGCTCTCTTTCTCCCTTAGAGTTGGTTAGCTAGGCCAACATTATCACTTGATAGACAGGTGGGCTGCTATACCTGTTGCTTGATGTGGCTAAAATGCTTGTCTGGACTGCAAGCTTTCCTTCATGAGACTCTCTAGGCGGCTTGTGGAATGGGAGAAATTCCCTTTTCTCTAGAGAAAAAGTCAGACATATTTGATTAATCAAGGGAAAGCTGTATCTCTTAGTCTGATTTTCTTTTTTCTTTTTTTCTTTTTTTGTTTTTTTCGAGACAGGTTTCTCTGTGTGTAGCCCTGGCTGTCCTGGAATTCACTCTGTAGACCAGGCTAGCCTCGAACTCTCGAACTTAGAGATCCACCTGCCTCTGCCTCCCAAGTGCTGGGATTAAAGGCATGCGCCACCACCGCCTGGCTAGTTTGATTTTCAAAAATCTGTGTTTTTGTTATTTTACATTTTTGTAAATGTGTTTATTTGTAGCAGGAATGGCGGGGCCACCTCTATGTAAACTCTGGGGGCCTGCAGCTGCAAAAACATCTCCTGTAGGAGGACCTAATTGAGGACTGCCTGAGAGACCAAGGATTGCTGGTACAGACAATGGCAGTCAATTGGGAACTGCTGTTTAGAAGAGATGTTTACCTGGGACCAATGGGCATGGGTGGAAAGTATTAAAGGAGCTTGCAGCAGTGCTCAGATGAGCTTGGTGAGGTGTTTCTCACAGGCTCCAGGAGTCTGGGTTGTTGACTCTGCCCCACCTCACCTCCAACCGCCAAGAACAAGTAGGAATGGACTTAGAGTTGTCAGAGACAACATTTATTGTATATTTAGAATAATCACATATACACAGACTTCATATATCTCTATAAAGAAATCTAAGAACAGCAAGATCTTAGATGAGAAATCTCATGATATTTGTCTTTCTGAGATTCTTAGTTCAACTTTTTTTGTTTTGTTTTAATACACATTAAGTACAGCTTAAATTCTTATAATGAATTAAAATGAGCTAAACACAAGAACATTTCATTTAGTAAAAAGCATCACAGAGAAAAACTTTACCAAGAAAAGAACACCTAGAATGAAGGTAAAAGTGGTCAGGGACTTATGACCATTCAGTGATTTCTCAGCTTCTAGACAGCTAGATGACTAAGTACAATTCTGAATATTGCTGACTTACCCTGACCCAGCATCTTCAGTTTCTCAGCTTCTAGACAGCTAGATGACTAAGTACAATTCTGAATATTGCTGACTTACCCTGACTCAGCATCTTCCAGGCACTGAGTCAGGCATTAGCTTCTCTTCTCATCCTTTCCTCTGAGGCTTTGACATAGTGTGACATTTCAGCATGGAAGGTTTCTCCTGGCTCTTTGCTCTGGTTTTTCTAGGACTCACTGCTTTCTACCCTTTAGCCATTTATCAGTAATTTGTCACAGGAAAACACAAGAGTGCTTTTAGTTTCTTGCTTCTTCTGGTCAGTTTTTTCTTCTAAACTCCAAGTTGAAAGAGAAAAATAGAAACTATGTAGGCATTGACTGTACATCTACCTTAGGTGACAACTTCCTGGTCACCTAGAAATAATGTTATAATTCACTGTGAAGAAGGAAGCAAATCCTCATTCTGTTGATTTTTACAATAGGCCTGGGTTGACTACTGGGTTTTTCTTGTGTCTAGAATAAATCTTGTCTTCCTTGGCCACTACTATTCTCTGGTCAGGGCCATACTAGTGCCCAGCATTTTATGGACTTATTTCTGTTTAATTTCACAGCTGAATCAAAGAAAAGACAATGTGTGTACTCATTAAATTTTTATCTTAGACAACACTGGCCTATAATATACAATAAAAGGATTAATAAAATCAGGCAAAGATCTAACCCTGCCAAGAGTTGCGGATGGACTGAAATAACAAGTTAAATTATAGTGCTATTGGAAAAGCACTTGCAGAATTTCAAGACAAGGAAATGTGACATAACTGTGACCCTGAGCAAAGTGCTGCTTAGGGTTTTCTGATCCTAGCTGAGATTTTGAATTAATTTGGAGTATAATTCACCAACATTTTTTTGAGCTGCATTAATAGATGATAAGTACAACGTGGGGTGATGCAAGAGAGCATGATGGAACTTATCTAATGAGGCTGTGGGAGTCATGAAGAACCCGAGGCTCGTAGAGCATATCAAGCAAAAGTACATACTAGATTAATAATGACTGTGATGGAGAACAGACTCTTCTGGAAATAGGCAACTATTTCAACAAAGGCAACAATACAGAGCTTTATCTATTAAAGAAGCAAAATAGAGAGAATCTGAATTTTGAATGAAGCCTTACCACAGAGAAGATAATTAAATTAAAGGTAAATATTCCAAAGGAATTTTGATGTTCTATGAGCTTGGGCCTAGACATCAAACTTTGAGAAATTCTATACTGTAGTTTTTAATGTGGTCCATAAAACAAATAGAGAATTAGGAAAGGAACAGGTTTTGTAGCAGAATTCATGTTTAGAAACAAACACCATGGTGATAATTTTGTATCTTATAATGTAAGTCTGGTGTAATTAATTACCAGGAGTAGACTGTCACAGTTAGCTTTTTGGTTTAGGAGCTGAAAATTCAATGTCTTCTAATATGTAAACTTTCTCTTTGTTTCCTGTAAGATATTTCTGTAGAGTCATGAAGGGATTACAAGAAAGCCAATGGACTCACTCCAACTTTATTTTAGAGCCTTTGTAATATTGACCCCGCCTATCTTGACAGAAATAAAAAGTTCTGGAGCCTTGCCTTCTGTTCAGCTTAGGTTAGTCAAGGACAAAGTCCGATTGACTGGGCTGTGGATATCATGGATATCAAACATAGTCTCTCAGTGAAGCTGAATAATGGATACTCAATGCCAATGCTTGGATTTGGCACATACGCTTCTAAAGAGGTAAGTGGAACTTTTGGAACTAAAGGGTTAGATACTACCTATCATGGAAGTAATTTCAGAAGGTAGGAGACCTGTACCTGGTAGATGGTTCTTCTGCACTTTTCTTTCACTACCTACAGCTTGCTTCTGTTCATGTTTGGAGATCACCTTTGGTACTTAGTGAGATGCCCAGATGTTAGCTCTGAATATTTGGAGGTAGATGATTTTGTAGGTAGACTATCTTTTTTATATTGTTAGTATCATTGTTTCCCTCCAAAATCTTGATACTTACCATATATTTTAAGTACTTACACACTTGAGTGCATTGAATCTCTGATGTAAGTATTCTTATTAATCTTGAGGTTCTAAGCATCTAAAGCTCAGGCATCTCCTGCATTCCGCTCTTGGTTTAGAAATTCCCATGGTAAATAGATATGGGAGAAAATGGTTAGCAATAGAGGCATTGACTAACAGTTTTGCTATGAGATTTTTTTTGTTTGTTCATTTTTTTTGTTGTTGTTTATTTTGGATGAAGATATATTTACTAGAGAGTTTCAATTTTTTGACCTGGTTTTGAAAGTTTTATCCATGTACACAACAATTTTTGGCCATAGCCACCACTCACCCCGAACCTCTAACTCCTTTCAGACACTCTCACATCTTCCTTCAAACTTCATGGCCTTTTGTTTTAATAACCCACTAAGTCCATTAATACTGATTAAATTCATATAAGTATAAGGCCATCCACCAGAACATGGCCAACCTACTTGGGATGATATGCCTGAAGGAAACAGATTCTCTTTTTCCAAGAAGCCATCAACTGTCAGTAGCAGTTTAGGTAGAGCTAAGGTCTTGTCATCACATCCTCTGTGCATGCTGCAGTGTTGAACCGGATTGATCTTGTTCAGGTTTTGCACAGACAATCACAGCTGCTGTCAGCTCCTGAATACAAGAAATTCTGTCACATGCTGAAGGCACCGTTATACAGTAGTTTTCCTGTTCTCTTGACCTGTGGGTCTTACTATTTTTCTTTTTTTTAATTGGATATTTTTATTTATTTACATTTCAGAGGCCATCCCGTTTCCCCATTTCCCCTCTCTAGAACTCCCCTATGCTATCCCCTCCTCCTCCTTTTTGCTTTTATACCATTTTAATTACATGTAAGTATTAAGGTCAGTTCTAGGTTGAA
Organism: Grammomys surdaster; assembly: GCF_004785775.1. Classification (NCBI taxonomy): domain Eukaryota; kingdom Metazoa; phylum Chordata; class Mammalia; order Rodentia; family Muridae; genus Grammomys; species Grammomys surdaster. The sequence continues at coordinate 11,014,712 of NW_021604639.1, read as the reverse complement.
GAACTATCAATACAATAGATGCAAATAGTCAAGGAACAAGCAAGACAATAACCACAAATAGTCAAAGAACAAGCAAGGCAATAATCAAAATTCCATGAATGCTCCCATGATCACTGTTTCTAGGGCTAATCAGGATGACCAAATAACTGAGCCAACTTCCCTGTCCTAGCCCAACTATTTTTCTTCCTCCTTTCCTATGATGTTCTCTTGGCCTCTTTAAGAAATGGTGAGACACAGACATTCCATTTATGGCTAAGCATTTCACAGAAACATAGTCTCTCAACTTTGACTAGTTGTGGGTCTTGGTATTAGTCATTGTTAATGGCAAAACAAAGCTTCTTGGATACAGACTGAGATATGCATTTATCTACAGGTATAAAGATAAGTATTTAGAGTGCAGTCAAAGTTTTAAAAAATGTCTATGAGAAGCCACAATCATTCTATTCATAGATTAGTATTGAAGACTTAGAAGGCATGAAATAACAATGGAGGCTGATCACACTTCTTACCAAACACATTATATACCCATTCAACAGCTCATTTCAGTGAACTGAAAGTATCAAAGTCTAGTCACAGGAAATAGAAGCTTTGGAGTGGCTTAAGAAGGATTGTTTCCAAATGACAAAGGTATCGATATTCTCAATGTTGGTGGAAGGATGATGAAATATCAGCATCTGATAGAACCAGGTTATTTCCAATGGCATAATGATCCTTTGTGATAGATTTAAGCATATGGTATGTGTTCTGTAGCTTTTAGCCAACATCTGTTAATATTGTTAAAGATAAACTGTCTTAGGGAACAGAATAAAAGCATTTCATAATGCCCTCACAAAAGTAAAGGTAACACAGGCCTTTGAGAAATAGGAAAGAACAAATAGGAGCACCTTCATAGTTTAGTAGAAGCTTGTATTCTGACTGTGACTCTAACTCTACCAATGACCTTCTATGGGCCATTGCTGGAACAAAAGCCTGCTCTATTGTGTGTCTTGTGACTCATTTGTCCAGCCAAGTTTGTTTCCTGGGAGGAACACAAACACAGGATATAAGATTAAATCATTAAAATATACACTGATTGAAATTTGAGGAAAATCTGTAAATACTATTATCCTGACTTCATCTCCCAACAGCAGCCTTGTGAGGCATGGTTCTTGTCTTGGGAACAATAGCTGGTCAGATGAGTAGTTGTCAGCTCTCTGGGCATTTGCTACTCTCTCACTATGGTTTTTCTGGACATGGATCTAGCATCCTACTCCTCGATCTTCCCAGTTTGGATGCAGACAAAGCAGCAGACTCATATAAATTTCCTGCATGAAAATTAGTGGATCAATTTTTGTCAAAAAATGTACAATTCTACAAGTAGTAGAATAAATAAACTAGTGCTTAATGTGGTGAATAGAAAGGAATAAATACCCATTTTACTGATCTGGAGCATCATCTATGATGGCCATACTTTTGGTTTTGAATGTGTGATTTACTAAGTATTTACAAGCAAAAGTAAAAGAATGAATTATGAATGGGGAATAGAAACAGATATATAGCAAAACATCATTAAATCAGGAGCCTACCAAGCATCTAGTAGAAATGAACTGTGAGAGTCATATTGAGGCAGCCAGCTGGAATTTCCCTGTTGCAAGTCCCTCCTGGGCAGAATGTAGTATCCCATTGGGTGAGGCTTCCAAGTAACTGAACAAATAGCAGCAGATAGAGGTAATATCATCAAATTGGATGCTCACAGCATCCAGCAGGAACCCACTGGAGAAGTTGAGGTAGTAAGTTGGAGTTCGTGATTTAGTTTTCTTTCCTTATGAACTGAGCTTCCCATGGCTGACCCTTCACATTATAGTGTTATATCCTTCTTCTTCTTCCTCCTCCTCCTCTTCCTCTTCTTCCTCCTCCTTTTTCTTCTTCTTCCTTTTCTACTTCCTCTCCTCCTTCTTGAAGTAGTGGTTTTCATATCATGGGATAACCAATATTCACTTCTGACAAGAATGATTTATATCCTAGTTATTTTTAAGACACATGTTTTCAATACCATTAGCTGCTTGTGTTTTTCCCTCTTTATGGTACAAAGCCAGTGGGTCAACCTGACCCAGGGCAGATTGTTTTGGAGAACAATTGGCACAAACATACTTGGGTCTGAAGTTGGGGGAGAGGAAAGTCTGCTTGCAGAGCCAGCTTCTCGATGAGCTTTAAAAGCCTATGAAAATTTACCAACATAATGTACAACATGTATTTATGCATATTCTATTAAAGCAATACTAGTAAATTATATAATTATAAATTGATAACTAACAAATCCAGTGTTCATGATTAAGCTTCTAATTGCCATTAAAAAAATGCATCTTGGCAATGATAGAAGTCTTCAACAGCTAAAGATCCACTTCTGTGTGGCTTTTACAGTCAGATAGAGATATTTGAATCATGCATGGAGAGCAACGCAATAATGGTGGTGGTGGTGGTGATGATGATGATGATGATGATGAATACAGGCTCCATTGCATGACAGGCTGGCATTAGACTTACTATATAGATAAGAGTGTTCTTGACCATCTGATCTTCCTGCCTCTCCACCTTGAAAGTGCTATGATTGTAGGTGTGGGCTACCACACCCACTTTTTATACTTCCTTGTGTATTAACCACCTCCTCCACCTTCTTCTCAAATACCTCTTAAAAGAAGGAGAGGAGGTCCTTTTGTTCATGGAACAATATCCAGGACTTCAGAATCTAACACAGTGTTGGACAAAACGAGGGCACTCAGTAAATGCTTACTGTAGAAATGCTGACTGCAAGGACTGGTCGAATGAAGGATATAGAAGAATCTTGCATCAACTAAAGAGCCTATTTGGGTGGCAATTGGGAATGATGAGTAATGGGAACTAATTTTCAGTTGTTACCCCAACCATACCTGTGAGTATGTACATCTGCCCTGTTCCGGGTGCCTTAGAGATTTTCTCCCACTATGCTTGCTTTCCTGCTAGCTAGTTCCTTACAACTGATCTTTATCAAGTGAAGCTCGTGTTCCAATGCTGCACATGAATCCCACATCACTAATTCATTCAGTCAAGATTTAGAAGTCAGTCTTCTTATAGTCTGTGTCTTCAGATAGGTTGTAAGTCTATTATCAAGATATTCATCATCAAACAAGGTCAACCACGGAACTGACAGTAACTCAGAGAACATACTATGAAGAAACAAATGGCTTTTTGGTTTTTCTGAGTTGGTCACATCCTCAACTTTCTCTACTCTTGTTTCATAGATTCCGAAGAGCAAGGCTACTGAGGCCACCAAAATAGCCATTGATGTGGGTTTCCGTCACATAGATGCAGCATACTTCTATCAAAATGAGGAAGAAGTTGGACAGGCCCTTCGAGACAAGATGGCTGATGGAACTGTGAAGAGGGAGGATTTATTTTACACCACCAAGGTGAACACTTGTGGCTGGAATGGCTGGAAGCCACTGCCAATTCAGATATATTACTGGGGAGGGAGGAGCCACCCCTTTGCTATCAATTTACATAATTTCTTTATTGCAAAGACCCATTCTATAAGCATAGATTACAGGGCCAGCAAAATGGTTCAGTGCAAAAAGGTGCAGGTTGCTATGCTTGGCAACCTTTGATCCCTGGGATGGGCACGGCAGAAAAGAAATAATTCCTATTTTCTGACCTCTACATGTGTGGTACCCATGCATATAACATACACAAGAGCACACATACACACACACACACACACACACACACACACACACATATACACCAATAAATGAAAAATATTAAAAAAATTAAAATATTAAAATTTTTGTTTTGCTCTGGTGTGTATTAAATGTGGAATATAGCTATTCTGTTTTTGAGTATCAGACATTGTTTAGATGTAAAATAAGAAAAGAGTTCTGTTGGATTATCTGGCCTCTGGACCCTGAGTAACTAATTCTTAAGAAGGTTACCAAGTGATGTTGAGATATTGTTCACAAATGGAAAAAATCATTTTTCAAATCAGCACTGACTAGACTGAAATTTGTCACATTCTCTCAGGAGGAAAGCTGACATTCATGACGTGATCTGAGCTGAGGTCTCTGACAGTGTCTTATCTTTATCTTACACTGGAGACAACTTGTTTTTAGACTGGCTCTCTTGGAATTTGCTCTGGATTTACTAAGGATAGTGACTCCATCCTCACCAGCCCATCATTTCTTCGTTTCTTTGAGACCCAAGCTTCTAAATCTTAAAATACCTAAGTTGGTTGTTTTCTAAGTCCTGTTAATACCCTTCACTTTGCCATCACTGAAATAAATGCCAGTATTCTATTGATGATGTGTGCTATACAGGACAGCATAAACCCGGGCAGGGTTATGGGGGAGGATCTGGGAAAGAATGGGTAAGAGTAAAATCAAGATCAAATATATAAAAATAAAATGTCTGAACTTTTTCTTTTAAATAAAATCTATCTAAACATTTAGCCCCAGCTGTTCTTAGCTTAGTTGATACCACCATAAAGGGTCTCTATCCTTTCACTACAATGTGTAATTTTGTTTGGAAACTGCAGATTTGGGCTACTTTCTTTAGACCAGAGTTGGTTCGTCAGTGCCTGGAGAGATCGCTGAAGAAACTTGGGCTGGATTATGTAGATCTCTGCCTTATTCATATGCCGATTGCTATGAAGGTCAGTTTTATTTATGCCCTTGACTTGTATTATGTCTGGCCAGTGAGTTTTTCTGGGCTTTCACCAAGAGAGATGCTTCTATCTGAGGTGAATAGAATGGCTAAATGCTTATGAGTCTCCATGACAGCTGAGTGACCCACAGGCGAGACTTCTTAAAATGCCCATGCTCCAGTATTCTGAAGAGTCAAAGTTCAAGACTACACTGCCTTTTAGCTATCAGAGTTCCCCAAATGTGAAGATAGTCGAGACTCCAGGGGATTTCTCCACTCCCTTAATGAATGTTCTAGCCTATGTGTATCATTCACACTAAGACAGAGAGATCTGAATCTGGGTTCAAATTTGGGTTTGGGCTCCTTTGGGCCTTGTGGCTTCATATTCTTATCATAAACATGATTGTTGATCATATCTGATGGACTCATTAACTCAGAATTGAGTCATCACAGAGTGGAGAAAAACCTCATGATTCATATCATAAGTTCTATCCTTCACACCATTCTGTCTTTGGGATATGAAATAAATTCCAGTTGAAGGAGCCCTCATAATTGGTGAAGTTTAGGGCTTTATGGTAGGGGGAAGGGGGAGAAAAGTGGAGATAATCAAGGGGGAAGATGTTCTGCTATAATCTCTTAGATAATTTCAGTTTTCCATCTCCCAAGTCTCCCTTTATAGACACATGAGCACAATACACACTAAGTGATTAATATAATCTCCCAAGTGTTGAATGAGTAAGTTCATTCATTAGGCACTAGAAATTGACTATTAGGGAAAGTATTTGTTAACTTCTCTTTTCTTTGCATTCTAGCCCGGAGAGGAACTTATACCAAAAGATGCTAATGGAAAAGTCACTTTAGAAACAGTGGACATTCGTGATACATGGGAGGTATGTACTGCTATGGGAGTATCCCAAGGTGTTATGGGTAGCACTTGGTTTTTTCATCAGTTGATAGACCTAAGACATATCATAATGCCAAGTCTTATTGTGACTTGTTATGCTATGTTTGGGTGATATACCTGGGAGGGCTGCTCTTTTCTGTAGGAAAATAAAGAAGGGGTAGATCCGGGGAGAGGCTTTGTGGGGGACAAGAACTGAAGGGAGTAAGGGATGGAAAACTGTGGTCAGGATGTAATATATGAAAAGAAACACAAACAAAACCTTCTTTATCTCTGTAATCTCATCTGTAAAGTAAGAGTTTCATAGCATGACTTTAAGTTTTAATCTCAACTATAGTTTGATGTTGTCATTCCTTTGCCTTATAGAGCTGATCAAAGATATAAGCTGGATAAAGGGCATCAGCAGAAAGAAACTCAAGGGTCACAGCACTATTCCAGGACAGATAAACACAAGTTTAGAGAAGTGTAATCTGCCTTAGCACAGAGCAAGCTATGATTGAGAATGAAACATACCATTATACATCCTATCTCATATATAGCTTTCAACATCATAGGAAAAATGTAACAATACCCTTTCTAATAGCACAAGATCTGTGAATTCTATGCCTTTGACTGTGATGGCATTTATTGAAGAACCACTGTGTGTCTGGCATCAAAACGGGTGCCACCAAAGAGTGTGGGAGGAGGTAAGGGGAGACTTGTGTATATTTGCTGTTCTTAATGTGCATTTAATTGAACGACCAGACAATTATGTATTCATAGCAGGTGAGTGCATTCATTAGTCAAGGCTGTATTCAAGTGACAACACTGCTTTGAGTAACTGAAATTATTATGTAAGTGTTCAAAAATGTTCAAGGAGAAACTCCAAAGGACAGAGTACAATACATGTTTACCAGAGTTTTCTTTCTTCCCAGGCCCTGGAGAAGTGTAAAGATGCAGGTTTATCAAAGTCTATAGGGGTGTCTAATTTCAACCACAAACAGCTGGAATTGATTCTGAACAAACCAGGGTTGAAATACAAGCCCACTTGCAATCAGGTAAGCTCTTAGTTCACCTTGACTGTCTCTTACCTTTTGTTCTTCACAAACTTCTTCCTTATTCGATGCTTCTTAAATTTCTGTTTTGAATTAGCAAATTAGATTACAATCATTTTTTCTGAGATAGGAAATATCAGTGATGGTTCAGGTTGACTCGACTGGTAAGAAAGAGGTCTTCTAAATCAGCTGTGGACCTGAGGGTTCTATGAGACACCTAGGTGAAGATATGTTGAAAGCACATCGTTAGTTTGAAGCTCAAGGTAGTTAGGGATAGATGATGTAGCAGTGTAGTGCTTCATGGATGGTCATTAAGGGCACAGGATGGATGAGTTCTCCCATCCTGTGATAATGAAAAGAACCCTTAAACTTTCTTTTCCTCTGGACTCCTTGAGCTCTGAGGGAAAGGACTTGATGGAAATATTCCAGTTAGAGCTCTGGGTTCCAAGATCTCTCACTCACTGCGTGATGTCTGATTGTGCCTCTTTGTATTTGTTCCCATCTGCTGCAAGAGGCAGTTTCTCTGATGGTGGTTGAAGAAGGCTCCAATCTATGAGAATAGCAAAATATCTTTAGTGTCATTAGGAGTCCTTTTATCTCTACATTTTTTCCTTTTCCTTTTTTATTTCTTCCTTCCTTCTTCCCTCCCTCCTTCCCTCCCTCCTCCTCCTCCTCTTCCTCCTCTTCCTCCTCCTCCTCCTCCTCCTCTTCCTCCTCCTCCTCCTTCTCTCTCTCTCTCTCTCTCTCTCTCTCTCTCTTTCTTTCTGACCAGTATTTGGTTTTACCCTAGGTCCCTGGGCTATCTAGTCTCAGGTTTTTGGTCATCCAAGCAGTATCAGATATGGGTTCCATCTCTCGGCATAAGTCTTCAGTGAGATCACACACTAGTTGGTTACTCCCACAAGATTTGTGCCCCCACTGCACTAGTATGCCGGGAGCCAAACCCATGAAATTACCTGCTGTTCTGGAAAAACCTAGCCAGTTAAAGTACAAGGTTAAGAAAGGATGTTTGAGGTCTCAGGCCCCAGGAACTTAAAGAATGTCTACTATTTCCCAGAAGTCAGTTATGATAGTGGGATGGTCTTAGGCAATGAGGATAGATAGGATAGAGGGATGGCCTTAAGCAATGATCCTTGCCTAAACTTTCCGTTTTGCTATGCCTTATAACTGGCTGTCTGAAATTAAAACTTGAGAGCTTGATCAGGAGTCTAGACTTGCTCTCCTTCTTCATGTCTCTTGTCTCTTCATTCTTTCGCTCCCCTCCCTAGGTCCTTGTTGAATTCCCCACAGGCAGAGGCACTAGTATATCTTGCAAGTGGGATACCACTGTAGAAAAAAGGGATTGTAGCTAGAATGGTGTTTGCATTTTTCCTTTGTCACTATGCAGAGTACCTTCCTGTAACAAAAATGCTGGAATAAAGGGGTGAAGGCTCTATGTAGGCACCAGCTTGACAACTTCATGTTCAGTGAGTTGTGTTTGTATTGTTTTTAGCCTTGCTGTCAGTTTGTGAAGAGCAAGATTATATATATAATTTAATATACTATGTATAGTTCATTTAATTGCATGTTATATATTATATAATGTATATAATTTTATATAATATATTATATATTACATATTATATATTTATAATATATAATCATATAATTACAATAATACATATAACACATGTATTATATTATATATAATTATATATGTTATATATACTGTATAATATTATATACTATATATAGTATATAACATTGTACTATATACTATATAATATATAATCATATGTAATATACATCTCCAAGTTGTTTTGATTTGTATTTCCCTGATGATTAAGGATGTTGAACATTTCCTTATGTGTTTCTCAGCCATTAGAGATTTCTCTGTTGAGAATTCTCTATTTGGCTTTGTATCCCATTTTTTTTATTGGGTTATTTTGGTTTGTTGGTATCTAATTTCTTGAGCTTTTGATATATTTTGGCTATCAGCCCTCTGTCAGATGTAGGGCTGGTGAAGATCTTTTCCCATCATGTAGGTTGCTGTTTTGTCCTATTGATGGTGGTCTTTTAGCCATGAGAAAGTTATATAGTAATATATAATATAATTATTGATATTATATTATTATAATAGCAATTATATTATTAATATCAACATAATACAATTTATATTATTAATATTCTAAATATTATATATTATTAAGTATATATATTGCCATGTTTACTATATATACTATAAATATTATATTTTAGGTATATATTTTATACTTATTATATTATACTTAATATATTACTTATAATTATAATATAATTATAATAATATACTTAATGTATTACTTATAATATATTACTTATACTAAGTATAATTACTTAATAATATACTTAAGTAGAATTTATATTATACTTAATAATATATAATATGTCAATCAATAGTTGTATATAATAATTATAAATTATATTATATACAGTTTATATATATGGTATCTATATATCAATACATCAATATATCTATATATCTATATGAAGGTTCTACTGTCTTAGGTTTTCATATTACCCCTCAAGTGTCCTTTAATTTCCACTGTCTCTCCTAGAGGAGGTGGAAGACAGTAAGAAAACAAGGCCCTCTAAATCAACATGAGCAAAGCTCAAATCAACTCAGAAACCGAGTTAGCTTGCTCAGGGCCTGCATAGGTCTGCACCATGTCCTCTGTGCTTACATTACGGTTTCCAGTCCAGTGTTTAATGGGATTCCAGAGTGTACAAACAAGTGGGTCTCTGATTCGTGTGCCCTCCCTTGGGCTCCTTCTGTTGGTTTGTCTAGTTTGATCTTGATGGAACAGTTTTTGTTTTATGTTATATTTTGTTATATTAAAAAATCAATGAATTGAATGTAAATTGAGCCACTAGGGTATAGGTTAACTATGGATTTGTCATTTTTCTCTGTTGGGAGGGGAAAATAGGTTTTCTCCAAAGGGAATGACCCTGAGTATATCAGGCATGCCAGGGCAGACATCATGTTTAAGAGCAGTTGAGCAACGTATAGTGGACTCCACAGTTAAAGAATTAAAAAAAAAAAGAAAGAAAGGAAAGAAAAGAAAAGGCAGAGAACAGATCAGTAAGCATGGCAAGAGGTTCTGGCTAGGAGACGGATCAAGAACTGTCTCTTAGGCTGAGGGAAAATAATACATGTATGTTGTCAGGAACGCCACAAGAAGCAAACAGCATCTTGCAGGAGCCCTCCAGTCCAAGAGCAAAACAGTAGATGGGTTTGATGTCAGAATTCACAACGAACCCCCAAAGTGGTATGAACACATGGCAGATCAGAAAGAGGGAGAGAAGAGTGAGCAATCACACAAATCATAATTCACATAAATATTCAAAAACCACAGGAGGTGCTGGAAAAGTATCTCTGTGGTAGACTGTCTGCTTAGCATGTATAAGACCTTATATCATCAACACTGCAAAAACAAACAAATAAACAAAAACAAACAAACAAAATATACATACCTTGCAACTGGCACAAAAACCCCTTCCTAATACTTGTAGTTACAAATGGCTATTTAGGCAATCTCCGAGGCCTGAAACCATCAGGGACTACCAGCTTAGGCTCCTACCTCAATTCCCTGTCTGCCAGTCCTTCTGGACAAACCCAGCAGAGGTGCATTCCTCCCTGTCCCCTCTGCATTCTATTCCTCAGGCCACAGCCTGCATGCCTGGAGGCCTGCTGCCACCAAGGATAACAAGATCCACAACTGTATTTGCAATCTCAGAAGTCTGTAGCCATCAGGGACCACCAGCTCTGCCTGTATCCCTGGAAACCTGTTACCATCCAGGACAATCAAATGTGTCTGCAATCCCAGAGGCCTACTCCCATCAGAGACTACCAGGTCTGCCAACACCAGGGACAACCAGATGGATAAAGGTCAATGTAAGAACACAATCAATAAAAGCCAGGTTAATACGACACCACTAGAACCCAGCTATTCTAGTATAGCAATTGTACTAGGATAACACACACAAAGTGCAAAGAAATGACCGTAACTCTAATCTTATAAAGATGATGGAGGCCTTTAAAGAGGAAATGAATAAATCCCTTAAAGAAATATAGAAAAATACAATCAAACAGGTAGAGGCCTTTAAAGAGGAAATGGGTAAATATAAAGAAATACAGAAAAATAAAATTAAACAGGTGAAGGAAATAAATAAAACTGTTGAAGATCTGAAAATGGAAATTGAAGCAATAAAGAAAACACAAACTGAGGGAATCCTGGAGATGGAAAACCTAAGGAAGAAAACAGGAAAAACAGATGCAAGCCTCACCAACAGACTACAAGAGACGGAAGAGAGAGTCTCAGACATAGAAGATATGACAGAAGAAATTGATACATCAGCCAAAGGAAATGCTAAATCTAAAAAGTTCCTGACATAAAACATCCAGAAAATTTGGGACACTATGAAAAGACCAAACTTAAGAATAACAGGAATAGAAGATGGAGAAGACTCCCAGTTCAAAGGCCTAGAAAATATCTTCAATAAAATCATAGAATAGAATTTCCCAAACCTAAAGAAAGAGATGCCTATAATTGAACAGAAAGCTTACAGAATAACAAATACGTTGGAACAGAAAAGAAAATCCTTCTGCCACATAATGATAAAAACACTAAATGAATGGTTATATATAGTGTTAAAAAACTTTTAGTCTTAGAGAATATTCTGATAATTATACAAAAGGTGATTCAAGTTTTAATATCTTTTGTTTTACCCACCTTTAGGAATCTATTTGTGGAATAGTAAAATACAGGAAAAAAAAAGCACATACTCATGTGTGTGCATTTCATTTTGATTTTCATTTTGTTTGTTTTTGTTTTTAGTTTTTTGTAATTGGATATTTTATTTATTTACATTTTAGATGTTATCCCCTTTACCCATCCCCGCCCCCCAGAAACCCCTTTTGAGTTGTAGTCTGGGTACACAGTCCAGGCTAGACTAAATAAGCCTTGAGATTTCCTGGTTTAGGGTTTCTAGCACTGCAATTACAGTTACACAAAAAGCACTTGGCTTCTGAACTCATTTACTCCATTTTTGCTTATTTTTATTTTTGCTTATTTTTTTTAGAAGATTCATTTTAAAGTGAATGTGTCTTTGAGAGGGGGGGAGGAGAGGGAGAGGGGGAGGGAGAGGGAGAGAAGTTTTACAGGTGCTTACAGAAGCCGGGAGTGTTGGGCTCCCCTGGAACTGGAATTGTGACCCAGAGTTGGTTGTGACCTACCTGGTATAGATTCTGGGCACCGAACTCAGGTCCACTGTTAGGTCCGTGAGCACTCTTCACTGCTGAGCCATTTCTCTAGTTCAATGTTTTCATTTTTAATGGATATTCTCCTATCAACTATTAAATAAATATCAAATATTAAATATCCTAATAAATATCTTACAATAGAGAAATGTTTAAATGTGTAATGGCTTCGTGGGACTTTTTTTGATACTGAGATTCAAAGGGAAAAAAAATTTGGCTACAATAATAGATGGAAACCATATCAAATAACATGCTTCCTGGTCAGGTACAATGTTTCTGTTACAAGAAATCGAAAACTCAGCCTGAATTGGCTTAATGAAGATGCTGAAGCTGGGTTTAGCGGCACACGCCTGCAATTCCAGCGGTTAGGAGACAGAGGAAGGAAGATCAGGAGTTCAAGCAGCCTCAGTTACAGTGTGTCGAAGTTCAGCCTCAGTGACGCAAGAATGTCTTTAAAAAACAAAGGAAAAAGGAAAACCGTTGGTTTCCTTAAAGACTCTGTGTTTATTTCCTTTAGACATTGTAATACATAGCCTAGAAATAAGCGTAAGTTGTAAAAGAGCTTCACAAAAAGCGGCTTCTGGGGCTGTCTCTAAGGGCAAGAAGGAACGTTTTAACATAAATTTACTAGCAGAGTTTATTCTTATGAGTCATAGACTTGTAGGACAATGGACCCGTTCTTAAATCAATCATTAGAGGAGGACCACCATATGCAAGAACGGGTTAGCTTCGTCTGGAGCGCTGAGGCTGGAAACACGTGAAAGCAAGTTTGATAGATTGAAATCACTCCTCTTAAAGAAAAGCTACTCAGTAAAGCTCATTACATGTGCTGTGCTTAAAATCATACAAAGCCCCCAAAACAAAAACAAAAACCAAAAATTGTACTGCTGCTGCATTGTTCTGGTTGAAATCCAGACAATTTGTGGTGGTTTCTTTCCTAGACTTAGATTGAATTGTTGTTGTTGTTTTGTTTTTCAAGACAGGGTTTCTCTGTGGAGCTCTGGCTGTCCTGAAACTCACTCTGTAGACCAGGCTGGCCTCGAACTCAAAAATCTGCCTGCCTCTGCCTCCCAAGTGCTGGGATTAAAGGCGTGCGCCACCACTGCCTGGTGAAAATATTTTTAATAACTTTCAAAACCCTTTAACTTTTGCAAAATTTAAAGCTACAAGAGGTACTGAGCATTGCACAGTGACTTCTTTCACATACACCCATCACCACGCTTAAGTAGGCATGATGTCATTTTAGCCCATTAAAATATGGGCTAAAATTTTTAAAAATAAAACATATTTTTTTAAAGTTAATGCTGCTAGAATACTCTTAAAACACCTACACTTTTAGCAATGCTTGGTGTCACTGAATATCTTGAAGGTTAAAACACAATCATGTCTTTTTATTTCCTTACTACTTGGGCTTGAAACAAAGACCTCGCACACAGTAGGCAGATACTCTAACCTTGAGTTATATTCCTGGTTTCTTTAACAAATTATTTTGAGGTAGAATCTCTCTGAATGCTCCAGTTGACCTTGAAGATGACACCTTCCTGCCCTAGTGTCCCAAGTAGCTAAGTGTTTGCCACTATGTCTAGCTGTGACATGGTTTTGGTTTTTTTTTTTCAACTAATTACTTCAAAGTAGGGAGGGAAGGAAGGTTTATCCATTGCACCTGGGTGATATGGCTGTTAAATACTTTACACCAGTAGGTTCTCTCTCAAGTCCTCTTCCCCTTTCTTTCTCTCTCTTCTGCCCCCACTCTAATCCTGGGTCTTAGTTTCCACTCTCACTCTTTCTCCTTTGACTTAATTATGAAAGATATTAAGTATTTTAGCCTGTTTAAATTTCCTGTTATAGGAGAAATTAGTCACTGGTCACTGTGATAGTTTGGTATGTTGTTTTTGAATTTCTTATATGTTAAGGATCAGAGCAAAGATTTGATAACAGAAGATCAAAGTTCTTTGAGTACACAGGTGTTAGAGGACAGATTTTCTCATCCAGTGTAGTTTACATGCTCGCCTCATTTGTTCCCCTGAGTCCTCTGCTCCTTCTGCAAGCCTTCTATTCTACCTAGAGAGGAAGCAGTTTCAGGCTCAGCTTGCAGTCTTCTCCCCTAGGGCTATCTATACTAAGTCGTTGCTCTAACAGGGCATGAGGCTTCATTCTACAGAAAGTGACAGAGATCGCAAGTCAGAACAGGAGATTTTAGTCTTAAAATACTTACAAATGGCAAAAAAAAGTAATTCAGGAAAAAAAATGACCAATTTGAAACATATTGTAGTTAAGTCAATTTAGAAGTAGGTCGGCCCTTAAGGCACTTTTAAAACCTGCATGGCATTGTTGACACATATATTCTATTAACATTTCCTTTTGGAAATTTACAGGTAGAATGTCACCCGTATCTCAACCAGAGCAAACTTTTGGAGTTCTGCAAGTCCAAAGACATTGTTCTTGTTGCGTACAGCGCCCTGGGATCCCACAGAGATCCAAACTGGTAATGAGACTCTTGGACGCTACTTCCTCATGTTAATAATTTTATGTTGATAAAGCTTTTAAAAAGGTTAACGTTCAACCCCATGGCAAAGTTCAACTTAAAAGTGCAGCCAGTTCTCATGTGCTCTGAGTGAACTCTAGGCTCATCAGTGTCCTTTTATGCTGGCTTTATCTGTGTTTACCTGTTTCCTGCATGAGTAACTGTAAAAGGGATTTAAAGACACAATTTACAGAGATTAGACTGCATATATCCTAGCCATGCCGTTTTGATATGTGGGTAGAACGTAAAACCCAGATTCATGTCATTTCCATAATTTTTTTTTTGTTCCTACAACATCTAGTTTTTAATTTAGGAGGGGCTTAGAACTATTTTCTCTCATAATATCAGAGATAATGTTTTATGGAAGTCAAAAAGAAAGAATTCCCAAGTGAAAATATGACCATCTTTTGAAGCAGTGGTATTGACATGCCAGGCAGGCAACATACTATTAAAGACTATTCAAAGGATAAATGCAGCTGATGTCATGAGAATATTATTGCATGAACATTAATAATTAAAAAATCCATAGGCTTAGAAGAACTGTACTGATTATTTTTAAGAGAATTCTGGTACCTATTTGTAGATAAAGAGATTGTAGATTTGTATATGCATGCACTGCTGGACTTTCCACCAACTTGACAGATTTATATGGTAAAAAGAATAAGGAATCACAATTAATAAAAAAAAAAAGGCCTTCATAAAGTTGGCCTATTGGCAAGACTGTGATATTTTTATTAATAATTGATGTGGAAGGGCCCAGCCTGATGTGGGCTGTGCCAACATTGTGGTCCTGAGTTGTTGAGGAAAGCAGACTGAGCAAGTCCCTAGGCAACATCCCTCTAGAGCTTCTCTTCAGTTCCTGCTGTGCCTTCCTTTGATGATGGACTGTGATGTGCAAGTGTAAAATAAGCGCTCTCCTTCCCAAGTTGCTTTTGGTCTTGGTGCTTTATCACAGCAATAGAAACCCTAACCTAGATGAGGCATAAGAAAGAAGGTGTTTTGATGGCTATCAAAGATGTGGTCTTTTATCCTCTGCTTTAAATAGAGTATAATGATTAATGTGGAAACTTGATTTTATACAGTAAAACAAAGTGAAACAGAAGTTAATTAATAGTAATAATAGCAGCAATAATAAACTTGTATATGTCTTTTGAAGTTCTTATTTCTTTTGGGGCAGTTTTTAAAAATCACTTTTAGACAATCAGTTTCTTTACTATTTCTTTGGCTCTAGAGAAGTTTTGCCTATTCTACTGAAATCCTGTGCTTTTGCGTGAGGGGCATGGTTTGAAATAGGGTCATGCAATATAGGGCAGGCTGGCTTCAAGTTCATGGATGGGGACCTTTGCATTAATTCCCTAAGTGCTGGAATTACAGACATGTGCCACCATCTCTATCTAGAATTCACATGTCTGTGCTTTTGTGGCCAATGTGATCACAACTACCTGTAATGCATTAAATTTTATAGCAATTTCTATGACTTACTGCCTGCTAATTTTGTTTCCCATGCTTTCAGTTATTAGGTAGTGGTGGCTTGATGCTATCAAAGGAAAAATTCTAGAGATAAGCACTTTTAAAAATTTTTTATTGGATATTTTATTTATTTACATTTCAGATGTTATTTCCTTTCCCCAGTTCCCCCCCTATAAACCCCCTATTACATCCCCCTTCTCCCTTTTGCTGTTATTCCATTTTAATTACATGCAAGTATTAAGGTCAATTCTAATTTGAGGAACTAGCAATACAATAGATGCAAATAGTCAAAGAACAAGCAAAAGTAAACACAAATAGTCAAAGAACAAGCAAGGCAATAAGCAGAGTTCTGTGAACACTCCCATGAGCACTGTTTCTAAGGGCTTATCAGGATGACCAAAATATCTGAGCCTACTTCTTTGTCCTAGCCCAAAGTCATTTCCATGTCTGAAGCCTACTTTCTTGTTCTAGCCTAAGATTTAGATCCCTGTCTGAAATTACATCTTTGTTCTAGCCTATGTCAGAGTCTTGCCCGAAGCCTACCCTCCTTGTCCTTGACCCATGTCAGATTCTTGCCAAACAGCCCCAGAAGCTCTACACTTCCCTCCTTATTTTGTTTCGTAACAAGACTGAGCCTATCTTAGGTCATTCTGACAAGAATGCCTTCCTTAAATGTTGTGGAATATGCATTATCAAAGACAATGCACTTATGTCTTAGGTAGGTCAGGGCTCTGTGCAGAATCTTACCTGTCCTTGGCTTGCCAGCCTGTTAATTAAATAACTATTT
Source organism: Grammomys surdaster (assembly GCF_004785775.1). Taxonomy (NCBI): domain Eukaryota; kingdom Metazoa; phylum Chordata; class Mammalia; order Rodentia; family Muridae; genus Grammomys; species Grammomys surdaster. Next base: position 10,998,068 of record NW_021604639.1, on the reverse strand, counting down.
GGGGGTCCATTTTCAGTTTCAAGCCATATACTTTGGCTGCCAACATGTTGATGTTGTTAAAAGACAAGCTTTAATATGATGGCAGGAATAAAAGTATTCCCAGGACAAAAAGGGCTAGCAAGATCAAGCTATATATGCCATTCTTGAAGCTTGACCAAAATAGAAATACTGACCTCAGGCCATGGGTAATTTTATCAGCAGTATTGGCCACATCTAAATCTTCTTGTATATTCAACACATTAGTAACATTTTTTGCTAAGTGTTTTACAAAAGTAGCTATCTTAACTTCTTGTGTCAATTGCAGAGGCAGTGGTGCTAGCAATTAATGTAATTAATGTAAAGCTGTTATACCAGTAATAATCATGCCCACTACCCTCTTGCTTCCGCTTAAAGCTTGACTCATTTCCAGTATTTATTTCAGAATACCAAAGTTCTGTGATATTCAGGGCAATAAAACAAAAGCTGGTTAATAGATCTCTGTAACTGACATGACAGGTTTCAATACACTAACACAATTAGAAAGTGTACAATCAATGAACTTTACATTAAATATTGTAGAAGAAACAAAAGTAATTTTAACTTGACAATTGAAAGAGCCTTAACACATGTATTAACACTTGTTTGAAATCCAGATCCTGTCCCAACTTTATCTCTTGCTAGCATAACATCATAGAGAACTGCAGCTAACTTCCAATATGTCCCTGAAAATGTCCAGAAGAAGCCTTTCAAATGAAGACTATTATTTTCAATATTGGATTGATTTCTAGACCAGTCTGTGATTGAGTCCAAATAATTGGTCACCTATAAGAAAAATAGAAGAGTCATTATAACTTCTCTTTTTGAGTCTCTCTGTTCCACAAGGTCTAAAAACTTGAGGCAAGGACTCTTGTCCAATTTGGGATATAGGTAAACAAAGGTGTGTCAGGAACATATGTCCAATACAGCTTCCCAGTCACCATTGTCAGGTTGATTTCAGCCCTGAGTTTGATTATTTCCTGTCATCTACTCCTCTTGGGTGTATTTGCTTCTTTTGTTCTAGAGCTTTCAGGTGTGCTGTCAAGCTGCTAGTGTATGCTCTCTCCAGTTTCTTTTTGTAGGCACTTAGAGCTATGAGTTTTTCTCTTAGCACTGTTTTCATTGTGTCCCACAAGTTTCGTATGATGTGTCTTCATTTTCATTAAATTCTAAAAAGTCTTTAATTTCTTTCTTTATTTCTTCCTTGACCAAATTATCGTTGAGTAGAGCATTGTTCAGTTTCCATGTATATGTGGGCTTTCCATTGATTTTATCGTTATTGAAGACCAGACTTAGTATTGTGATCTGACAGGATGCATGGGATTATTTCAATTTTCTTGTATCTGTTGAGGCCTGTTTTGTTACCAATTATATGGTCTATTTTGGAGAAGGTACCATGAGGTACTGTGTAGAAGGTATATTCCTTTGTTTTTGGATGAAATGTTCCATAAATATCTGTTAAATCCATTTGGTTCATAACTTCTCTTAGTTTCACTGTGTCTCTGTTCAGTTTCTGTTTCCATGATCTGTCCATTGCTAAGAGTGGCATGTTGAAGTCTCTCACTATTATTGTGTGAGGTGCAATGTGTGCTTTAAGCTTTAGTAAAGTTTCTTTTATGAATGTGGATGCCCTTGCATTTGGAGCATAGATGTTCAGAATTGAGATTTCATCTTGGTTGATTTTTCCTTTGATGAGTATGAAGTGTCCTTCCTTATCTTTTTTTGATAAGTTTTGGTTGAAAGTCGATTTTATTTGATATTAGAATGGCCACTTCAGCTTGTTTCTTGGGAGCATTTGCTTCGAAAATTGTTTTCTATCCTTTTACTCTGAGGTAGTGTCTGTCTTTGTCACTGAAGTGCATTTTCTGTACACAGCAAAGTGTTGGGTCCTGTTTATGTATCTAGTCCACTAGTCTATGTCTTTTTATTGGGGAATTGAGTCCATTGACGTGAAAAGTGGTTGTTGATTCCTGTTGCTTTTGTTATTAGAGGTGGATTTATGTTTGTGTGGCTATCTTCTTTTTGGTTTGTGGGAAGAAGATTACTTTCTTGCTTTTTCTAGGGTATAATTTCCTTCCTTGTGTTGGAGTTTTCTCTCTATTATCCTTTGTAGGGCTAGAGTTGTGGAAAGATATTGTGTAAATTTGGTTTTGTCATGGAATATCTTCATTTCTCCATCTATGGTAATTGAGAGTTTTGCTGGGTATAGTAGCCTGGGCTGGCATTTGTGTTCTCTTAGGGTCTGTATGATACCTGTCCAGGATCTTCTGGCTTTTATAGTCTCTGGTGAGAAGTCTGGTATAATTCTTATAGGTCTGCCTTTATAATTTACTTGACCTTTTTTCCTTAATGCTTTTAATATTCTTTCTTTGTTTTGTGCATTTAGTGTTTTGATTATTATGCAATGGGAGGAATTTCTTTTCTGGTCTAGTCTATATGGAATTCTGTAGGCTTCTTGTATGTTCATAGGGCTCTCTTTCTTTAGTTTAGGAAAGTTTTCTTCTATAATTTTGTTGAAGATATTTACTGGCCCTTTAAGTTGGGAATCTTCACTCTCATCTATACCTATTATCCTTAGGTTTGGTTTTCTCATCATGTCCTGGATTTCCTGGATGTTTGGGTTAGGAACTTTTTGCATTTTGTGTTTTCTTTGACAGTTGTGTCAATGTTTTCTATGGTATCTTCTGCACCTGAAATTCTCTCTTCTGTCTCTTGTATTCTGTTGGTGATGCTTGCATCCATGACTCTTGATCTTGTTCCTAGGTTTTCTATCTCCAGGGTAGTCTCCCTTTGTGATTTCTTTATTGTTTCTACTTCTGTTTTTATGTCCTGGATGGTTTTGTTCAATTCTTTCACCTGTTTGGTTGTGTTTTCTTGTAGTGCTTTAAGGAATTTTTGTTTTTCCTCTTTAAGGGCTTCTATCTGTTTACCTGTGTTCTTCTGTATTTTTTTGAGGGAGTTATTTATGTCCATCATCAACATGAGAAGTGATTTAAAATCAGAATCTTGCTTTTCTGGTGTCATGGGATATTCAGGACTTGCTATGGTGGGAGAACTAGGTTCTGATGATGCCAAGTAACCTTAGTTTTTGTTGTTTATGTTCTTGAGCTTGCCTTTCTTCATCTGGTTATCTCTAGTGCTACCGTCACTCACTTTCTCTGATTGGGGCCTGTCTGTTCTGTTATCTTGGTTGTGTCAGAACCCCTCAGAGTCCAGCTTTCTCTGTGATCCTGAGAATCTGGGTATAAAAGCTCCTGGGATTCAGGTTGCTTCTGGGATCCTGAAATCCTGGTGTGACTAAGCTCCTGAGATCCTGTGATCCTATTATCCTATGTACCTGGGTGTGTTAGAGGTTTTGGGAGTCCAGCCTTCTCTGAGTGTTCTGGAATTGGGTGCAGAACTTGTGCCCTGGGACTGCTCAAGGCACCAGCGCAGACCAGAAGGAGCCCCTGGCTGTGAGGGAATTCCTAGGTTCCCGAGAGTCCCAATCATTACCTACTTGGGGGTGGGGTGTGTCACATTCTCCTCACCTATGATCCTAGGTGTGTTAGAGCTCCTGGGAATCCAGTTGCCACTGTATGTTCTGGAATTGGGTGCAGAGCTGGCACCCTGGGTGAGAGATAAGCACTTTTTAACTTTAAATTGCCTATTATTCTGAGGGTCTGAGTGTTATCAGAGATACTCCATGCTTGTTACTTGTTTGCTTTACTGAGACAACAGTCCTAGCATGGTAGGGCTTGCACTCAGTTGACCATTATTTTACTTATAAAGGCTCACAAGCATAGGAATAGTGGTGTTTGCAGTCTGGAGAGGGCAAAGAGAAATACTTGCTTCATGTGAGAATGGGAAAGTTCTTAGCTCAATGAAAGAGAAAATGTGTGCACCAAGGTTATAAAGATCCATGCTGAGAATGAATTTTCTATCCCTAAAATTGCCAAGAAGGAAAAGAAAATTCATGCTAGCTTTGCTATGCCACCAAATGTAAGGTGCACTTATTGAAGCTGGAAAAGGTAGCACTTCATATATGTACGTTTAATGCACACAGGGACCAGTACTATTCCAGATTCTCTGAAGATAACAGGGAGTGTCTCTATTTCTGAAACATTCCATTGCATAGACACATGTCCTACACAGTGTTTATCTTCTTACCTTTGGATGGGCAACTTAGTTGTTTACAGTTGCTACAATAAAAAACAGATCCCTATGAATATCGTTAAAGGTTCTGCTTTAACTATACTGGATTGTATTTATCGCTGTCAGTGGTCTGGGAATATGGGTAAGGGGGACCTACTCCAGATTTTTCATCATCCTATGAGTATGTGTGTGTGTGTTCTTTTACTTTTCTTTCTTCAGGGTCAGCAGTGATAGCCCATACCTCCTGGAGGATCCTGTCTTAATGACCATTGCCAAGAAACACAATCGAACTACGGGCCAGGTTGCCCTGCGCTACCAGTTGCAGAGAGGTGTTGTGGTTCTGGCCAAGAGCTTCAATGAGAAGAGAATCAAAGAGAACTTCCAGGTAAAGGCCCAAGATCATCTCTCCAGAAAGACATGGAGGTATTTTCCCCTCAAATGAGAGTACCTGCCATTCTTTCATCCCAGTGTATCGCTTCTGTGTACCATAGACAGCAGCTTGAAGAGCCTGAGGAAACTGGTCATATTGTATTTACAGTTAAAAACTAGACAAGGTTGAATGCATGCTCAGCTCTTCTTCATCTGCTTTATGCAGTCCAAGATGCCCTGCCCAGGGAATGCTCCTACCCACATTTAAGACGAGTCTTCTCATATCAATTAATATAATCCTACACTGGCATGTCCCAAGATCAATTTCACAGTTGATTCTTGATTTTGTCAAGTTGACAACTAACATAACTACCAGATAACTACAGATACTTTTAATACACAAATGAATAGATAGATATATATTTAATTTACACACACACACACACACAAATATATATATATGTATAATATTTAATGCCAATTTGGACTATATGAGATTCTCTCCTAAATTAACAAAAATCACATATTATACATAGTATGTAGGTAGACAGATGGATGGGACTCTGCAAGGTTTTCTGTTTTTGATGTGAATGTATGTGGTGTATATGGTGCTGTGTATGTTCTGTAGTGGGTATTCTCCTCTTTATTCTTTGCTTTATTGTCTTGAGAGAGACTCTCTCACTGAATTTGGGTGTAAGCTGAGAGCCATCAAGCCTAAGTAGTCCTGCTGTCTCCTTCACCTTATAGTATTGGGGATACAGGCACAGTCATGACTTACTTTTGTATTGGTGCTGAAGATTTGAACTCAGGTCCTCATGCTCACACACCAAGTGATTTTACCTACTAAGCTATGACTACATCCTAAGATCTTGAATTTTTGTTGATTTTTTTCCCTGAAGAGGTAATGGACTTAACATATTTTATCAAATACTTAACATATTTTAAAACACTTTCATTGGGAACTCCATGTTATCTAATACAAACAAAAATGGATTTGAGCAATAGAGTCTTTCTTAAATGGGAGAAAATTATCAATACAAGATCTATTGACTCAGTGATAATCAGAAAGGTTTTTGATAATGAAGAATAGACAGACAATATTTGAGAACTATGAGGTAATTGAGTAGTATGACTGAACAGTTTATCAGGGAATGATTTTTCTTCAACTCAGTCAAGTCCTGGAGAGGAATTATACTCTGCTCTAAGATTGGGTTCTCTTCAAAGCTGGATCAAACTCCAGGGTGGTAAAGGAAAAAAATGTTCAGTAAATTTTGGTGAAGCTAAATCTAGTATTTAATCTAGATATGCAAATATAGTCCCCCTTTTTTCCTGACTTATTTAAGAAGATTTGCAATTGATAAGTCTTTCTTTTGTGAAGTGGATCAGAGTAGGAAAGGAAAGGAGGGGTTGCAATACTCAGCCAAATGTTCTGAGACTCAGACCATCTGGAAGCCAATGTCATTTCTGGTGACAAAAATGCTTTCCTTAAAGCCACCTTTGTTGTATTCTTTTATATTCCCAAATAGAATGCAACTTCAGTTGTTTCTTTCTTTCTTTCTTTCTTTCTTTCTTTCTTTCTTTCTTTCTTTCTTTCTTTGTTGAAGTTTGGTCTTTTTCCGTATATTGTAATGGTAACTGTGGGCCCCTAAGACCTGGTTGCCCAGATATAAGAGAGTCTACAATAGACCCAAGTGAGTTATGTGACTTTGCCTCCAAGTTATTTCTGATTGGTGAAAAAAGATGCTGACAGCCAATAGCAGGACAGAAGAGAGATAGGTGGGGTTTAGGGTTCATGGGTGGGGGGGGTGAAAGAGAACCACAAGGGAGAGAAGAAGGTGAATAGAGGAGAAGTCACCATGGGTTAGGTGAATTCATGAAAATGTGGCCATGAGGGCTGGCCAGCTGGTGTTAAGAGCAACCCAGATGAAACATAGTAAGTGATAACTCAGAATTATTGATAGGATAATAGACATGTACCCATAGGGTAGATATCTGCCAATCTCTAGTGATAATCAAGGTTTATTATAAATAATAAAAGTTGTGCATGTTTTATCAGGGAACTGAATGATCAAAGGCAGGGTGGAAACCCTGTATTGGAATAAAAAAATGTCTACAATATTTATTTATTTATTTATTTATTTATTTATTTATTTATTTATTTATGACTTACTCTTTCTTTTTAGGTGTTTGAATTTGAATTGACCCCAGAGGACATGAAAGCAATTGACAGCCTCAACAGAAATTTTCGATATTCTAAAATGTCATTGTAAGTGATTCCTCTAGACTATTTTATAGGTTGTTTGCATTTTGTAGCATGCAGATGAACTTTGAAGATATTCTGTATGATCCCTAGAGTGGTCAATGTAGCTAAATGTTTGGTTTTGAATGGGTGAGTTTATTACATATATAGCACGTCAAAGTAAAAGAATAAATAGTGATAAATAGATAAACATGATTGAATTGTGTACTCTAAATATCCAGAAGTTGATTGAGAGAATGCCTTTAAAGCAACCAGCCTGAATTCTCAATAGAGAAGGCCCTGAGCAGAGCACACAGTTACTCAGGTGAGGCTTCTAAGCAAGAGGATAAATAGCAGCAAGAAGGTAACATTATTAAACTGGAGGCTTACAAACATCCAGCAAAAACCACATGGGGAAGTCAAGGCAGTCAACTAGAGTTCCTAATAGAGAGTCCTGAGCAGAGGAGAGTGGCCAACCACCTTGGGTGAGGATTCCCACTAGAACAAATGGTCAAAGACAGAGATTGCATTATCAAAAATGGGTGCTTACAACATCGAGAAGAAACCAACTGGGGAATATCAAGATCCACCAGTGAGTGGTGGTGAGGAAATTCAAGACTCAACAGAACCAGGAGACTTCAGACTCTGCTGCTCAACAGTATCTTCACTGGCTTTCTCTGAAATTTTCTTCTGGATAGCTTGGAGTTCAAAGCAGGGAGAGAGAAACAATGAAAAACGTTCAAAGTATTTCTCATGACTAGATGAGCTCAGGAGACAGAAGGTCTCTTGGCTGGATGGGGGCTGTTTGCATAACGTCCTTGAGTACTCTGAGCAGCACAGCTGAGGAAGGGAGGGGACATATCTTGCCCTTGGCATTCCTTGGCAGGTGCAAACATTCTTCCCATGGGAGTAAACAAAGTTCTATGGGAACCGGAGTTCATGCAGCAGGACAGTATTCGAAAGTCTATTATATGCAGGTTCCAGGGGAAGCTGAGGTAATTCCCATGGCTGAGCTGGCTTCTCTTTCCCACTATAGGCACTTTTAGATTATGGAAATCTCTAGCTGTTCTCAAAGACATGATGTTTTCACTTGGGTTCTTTCATTGCTTTTTTCTTTCCCTGTAAGAGGTTAGCAGGGAATGGTGGTGGTGGTAGTGGTGGGGGTGGTGATGATTGTGGTATAATGACCCTAGACAAGGGGTCTTGGAAGATAGGTTGAGACCAAAATATTTTGGGTTTTAAATGAGGGAACAGACAACTCTGCTTCCAGAGCCAGCTTCTCAGTGAGCTCAAACAACATATGATAACTTTTCAATATAATGTCATTACAGAGAAGACATGACTGATTTTCAGAATAGTTGTGGAACAAACGCCTCACTATAGACCTCAGAGGAGAGATTTCTTCTCAAGTTCACATCATGTAGTCAGACTCAGGACCAACCCCATTTCACAACTGGTCATGCTGGGTCTGTAGCTCAGTTGGAACAATGCTTCCCAAGTGTGTGCAAAGCTCTTGCTCTGATCCCCAGCACTATATAAAACCAGGCACAGTAGCCTATGCTATTATTTCCAGCACTTGGGAGGTGGAAACAGGGGGCACAGAAGTTTAAAGTCATCCTATATTATTCAGTGAATTCAGGGTAAACACAGAAAACATGTGACTTTGTCTAAAAGTCAAAGTTGCATCATTGTGGACTGACTTTAAAACATCTCCTCATGACCTTTGGTCAAAGTAAGTGCCTTCAGGGCTAATCTGCCCTTCAGACACAGAGATTAAACTAACTGTGGCTCATGATACATTAAGAGGTCCAGGAAAATGTTTTCTTATTAACGTGTATTGAAATCAAAAGAAATAAAAGAGAATTCAATAATAATGAACACACAGTAATATATCAAGCCTGTTCTAACTTTGTCTATACCAAAGCAGTGTAATATGTACTTCAAATAATCTTTGTGGAAGATGGACTCTCAGAGGTAATATGTGTAAGCTTCCTCCTCTCTCAGCGCAATGGCATTTGCCCTGTGACAATCCTTTTCCAGGACACACTCTTTGCTCCCAAACATTCCTCAACTTTTTTCCTCCCTATCATATACCCATTTCCTTATCTACATACTCTTACTAACTTGAAATATAGAAAATCGTGAAATGGGGCTAACAAGATGGCTCAGTGAGTAGAGGAGCTTGTCATGCAAACTCAAGGACTTGAGTTCAATTCTCAGAAGGTGGAAAGAGAGAACTGACTCTACAGAACTGTCCTTTTACCTCCATATACTGCAGCAGCAGCAGCAGCAGCAGCAACAGCAACAACATCATCATCACCATCATCATCATCATCATCATCATCGTCATCATCAACAACAACAACAACAACACAACTTTGAAAAGAAAGAAATCAGTTGCTCCACAACCTCAGTCACTGATATATCCCATTGCATTTAGCCAGATAGTCTCCACTGAAGATTCATTGGGTCCTCAAATTTTGGACACTCATCATTTTGTTTATCACAAGTGTGCCTAGTGCCGGGCAGTGGTGGCGCACGCCTTTCTGAGTTCGAGGCCAGCCTGGTCTACAGAGTAAATTCCAGGACAGCCATGGCTACACAGAGAAACCCTGTCTCGAAAAACCAACCCCCCCCCAAAAAAAACAAACCAAAAACAAAACAAGTGTGACTAGTGAATGAACAAGTATTTCTTTTTCTCTTTCAGTGCATTGGATCACCCTTACTATCCATTTTTGGAAGAATATTGAACATGAGCTGCTAAGCATCACGGAGATCTTCCTCCCTCTAGGTAGTGTGTAGCTGTGTTTGGTGGGGTGGCTAAGAAGCAGTATCCCTGTTGCCTGTGCCTGTCTAATGTCACAAAACTACGAATCACAAGTGAAGACATTTGTTTTTCCTGATGATTAAAAATGACAGAAAATTACAGAGAATTTACAAAATAAAAAGAAATATTTGATGTAGTTTCCTTGATTTTTATGCAAGTTTTATGTGTATATCTTTTATTTACAAAATCTAAAATAAATTTCAAGGATTGGAGTGTATACTTTTTGAATGTATTTTCTTCAAGTTATTGAACATTATTCAAAAATCCTAGAGCACTTTTTATTGTAAAGAAATGGGTATTATCAACTTATTTAATATCTTTAGTTATCAAAGCAAGTTTGAGTAATTTTATTAGTTGGCAGTGGCATACATTCTTTTTTTTCTAGTTAAACTTTGTTGAAGTTTTATTTTGGGTTGCTTTTTGAACCTTCTTTTTGATTTTCAGGCATTGCTTATGTAGTGAACTAGGAAAATATATAATGTTTTGAGTATGTAAGTCTACTGGAATAAGTGGGTTATGAACAAAGTAAAACCAGAAGCATTCCATGAGAAACAGGGAAGAGAGAGAGGGCTGAGAGGTTCAGAGTGTGGACTACTCTTACTGTTTGGTTCCCGGTTCCTATGTTGGCATGACACAAGTGTAACTCCAGCTCTAGGACACGAGTATCTCTATTGGCCTCTGAGGGCACATGCAATCATCTGACCCTACCTGCCTCCTCTGTCTTAGTCAGGGTTTCTATTCCTGCACAAAACATCATGACTAAGAAGCAAGTTGGGGAAGGAAAGGTTTATTCAGCTTACACTTCCACATTGCTGTTTGTCACCAAAGGAAATCAGGACTGGAACTCAAGCAGGTCAGGAAGCAGAAACTGATGCAGAGGCCATGGAGGATGTTACTTACTAGCTTGCTTCCTCTGGCTCGCTCAGCTTACTTTCTTATAGAACCCAGGACTACCAGTCCAGGGATGGCACCACCCACAATGGGCCCTCCCACCCTTGATCACTAATTGAGAAAATGCCTTACAGCTGGATCTCATGGAGACATTTCCTCAAGGGAGACTTCTTTTTCTGTGGTAACTCCAACTTGTGTCAAGTTGACACACAAAACCAGCCAGCACACACCCCCAAACATCCACATAATTAAAAAGTAAAAATAACACTTAAAAAAGACACAGAGAGAAACCAGTAGATTTCTACTGGAAAGTAATTCTGCCTATTCTCTTACATTTTATTCTTTTAAATTTTTAATTTTTAATGTTTTGTTTTTCTTTGTGTTTTCTTTGCTCTTTGTATTAACTTATTTTTCTGTTTGTGTTCCTTTTTAAAAATCAGTTCTTAAAGAATTTTGTATGTGTTGTGTTCAGACTTTCCACTCCCCCTAGCTCTTCTCATAACCATTTCTCTTTCCTTACCTATACAACTTTGTGACCTAAAAAATGACAAACCAAACAAAACCAAACAACTCTCAAGATCAATTTGTGCTGCCAAAATAAACTTGGATGTGTTGTCTTCAACTGGAGTGTGGTAGATATGTAGAGGAAACTGCCAACCCCCCTCTTAGTATTAATAGTTGGCTTATGTTCTTTGCATAGGGTAGGATTGTGTGACTCTCTGAGTGCTAGGATTTCTTAGGTCACTTTACATGTGACAAGCAGAGGAACTGACTGTCCTTCATTCTATGTCAGTTGTTCAAGAAGTTTGTATAGTGAACAGTGATGACATGTAGAGATAGTAGCTCCCTTCAAGGAAATATGAAGTGTGTCTAATAAAGGAAGCAACAAATCTTCTTGTTAAAGAGACAGCTAAGCTAACCATCCCTTGCAAATAATCTGGGTTCCCAAGGCTCAAAAGTTGTTCTCTTTTTACTCAGTCCACTGAATGTTCAAGCGCCATGCAATTGCTTCACTTCATGTTCTGGAAACTAGAGATGCAAGAACCAACTCGAAAGGGTTGATTTTGGCCACAGATATTGTCACAAATAACAAACTGTTGCTTATCTTTAATGATGGCAACTCTTATAATGGAAAACATTTAATTGGTGTTGACTTACAGTTTAGTGGTTTAGTCCATTGTTGTCATGATGGGAAGCATGGAGGCATGCAGGAAGACATGGTACTGCAGATGTAGCTAAGAGTTTGAGAGTTCTACCTCTGGATCTGTAGGCAGCAGGAATTGAATTAGAACACTAGGCTTAGCACGAGCATCTGAGACCTCAAAGTGACACACTTCCTCCAATAAGATGTTGGGAGCCGCGGCGGGTGCTGGCAAAGTCCGCCATCGCTAGATGGCGCTGTCAGCCATAATTCTTCCTAGTAAACAAGTAAATTGCGCATGTGCCATGGTAAAAGCCCGCCAAAGTTAAAGCCCATCCCACGGCATTTGGCGCGCAACGAGTAAGCAGCCAATCAGAGGTGAATACACCGCTCAGGGGGATATAGCAGTGCTTTCCCAGGCCTGGGCATCTTCTTCGTCTTCTTCGTCTTCTTCTTCCACCATTTTGGTTTTTGGGAATAAACGTGTTCTTACGGAAGGATCTTGATATGTGTGGCGTGTGCGTTCTTGCTGGCGAGACGATTACACGCGTGCCTCACAAATAAGACTATAGCTACTCTGACAAGACCATACCTCCCGAAAGTGCCAGTCCCTATGAGCCTATAGGGCCATTTTCATTCAAACCACTACACTAACCCAGAACATTCAGGGTTCCTACCACCATCCATAAAACATGTTTGCAAGTCAGATTAAAATCTCAGATCTTTAATATTCTTGACAGTTACTTGGAAAAAAATTCAAGAATGGGAAGAATGAATAGTTGTGGTATAATAGGAAAATTAGGTGCTATTTCCTTCCTTCTTTCATTTTCTGAAACAGGGTCTCTCTACAAATCCCTGGATGTCCTAGAACTTACAATGTAGACCAGGCTGTCCTTAAACTCACAGAGATCTGCCTGCCTCTGCTTCCCGAGTACTGGGTTTAAGGTGTGAATAATTATGCCTGGATGTGTTTTATTTTAACACGATATTTGTATTAATTCTTATTACTAATTTATTAATTATATATTGTGATCATGTTTATTCCTTCCACTTCCCCTAATTCCTCCTAGAGCCACATCAACTTCACCTAACTTCATGTATTCTTTTTTATTTTCCATTAAAAAATGTTGAAACCCACTGAGTAGAGTTTGTGCTGCTTATGCACTCAGCATAATTCACTTACCAAGGGTCACACACTTAATGAAAATTCCTTGTCCCTCCCCAAAGCAGCCATTATCTATCAGTGGCTCATCAGCTAAGGGTGGGCACTATTTTCAATAGGTTGAGCAATGATATTCATTGAAACCTGACTAGGAGCATCAATTTTACTCACCAGACCCTAGTGAATAAGTATGCTTTTGTCTCATGTATCAAGTGGGAAAGGCCTCTATGAAATTATGTTTTAAAGGCTGCTATCATCCTATTTTATATTACCCACTGTGTGGTTCACTCTTTTTATCATCACAGTTTAGATTTCTATTCAGGATACTGTGTCATCACCTTCATTGTTAATGTAGACAATTCTTACATCCACCTGTCTTTTTATCTTTGGAGTTCCTCTCTTAAATCAGGCATATCTTATTTATTTATTTACCTTTCCTGGACAAATGGCTCAGTTGCATGTTTTATTGCCCAGAGCAAGGGCTATGTCATAGCTGGCTTATAATCTCATGCTGTATATGTTACTTTCAGAGGTTGTAGTATATTATCTAGTCCCTCAGATGCTTTGGAGGGACCTCGGTAGTCATGAAGCATAGCCCATTCACTAAGGAAGTATGCCGGCCTATGCCACATAGCAAAAGATGGCCAGGCTGGATTTTTTTCCTCATTGTAGAGGAATTTAATCCAGCAACTTGGCTGCCCTGGGAAGGGATCACATCCAAGACATGGTCTGGTTTGAAATTCAAACCCTGGATTATAGTATGATGTAGCTGGAATACTGGCATGCCCTTAGTACACATCTTTAGTCCCTAACAATGAAAAGTAAGGTTGGTTTATAAGAGGAAATAGCTATGTTTGAAAGTGACATCTAATTAAGGGGCAGAGAAAGCTTTGACAAAATGAATCAGAGATAGGATCAGAGATAGGATACACCCAACTCTTGTGAGAACAGACAGGAAAGAGAGAACAGTACACACACATACACACAAATCAGAGAGAGAGAGAGAGAGAGAGAGAGAGAGAGAGAGAGAGAGAGAGAGAGAGAGAATATTACTGGAATAGTTTTACAGAGACAGATTGCAGGTAAAAAACATTACAAGCTAGAGAATAAAAATGAGCAGAAGATTAGAACAGATTGGCAGAGTTAGTTTGAGGCCAAGCAGAGCAATTCAGTAAGAAGCTGAGAGAAAGCAGTTTAAATCAGTCATCTTGGAGAAGAGTTTGGGCCAGAACAGCTGAGTTGAACCAGCCAGCAAGAGTTCAGAAAGAGGTAAAAAGAATGAGCTTATTTAGCAGTAAGCCTCTCAGATGATAGTTACATCAGGTGAATAAAAGATACTTTACACCTCATAGCCATGCTACCTTTAGATGAAGCAATCTTAGTTGTGAGTCTTTTCCTCCATTTCCGGGACAGGGCAGCTCCTAGTGTAGCACGAAGGCCTGCCATTCCACACCACCAAGGGAATTATCTCTATATCAGTGCATCTGAAAGTGCTCCACTCAGTTTATGTCTCATCACCTACAGAAGCAACAATGAAAACTCAGCTATATTGCTTTTTTAAAATGCTGTGTTGTGGACTGGAGAGATGGCTCTGTGGTTAAGTGGATTGCCTGATCTTCCAGAGGACCCAGGTTCAACTCCCAGCACCCACATGGCAATTCACAACTGTCTATAACTCCACTTCCAAGTGATCTGACATCCTCATCCGGACATACATGTAGGCAAAGCACCAATGCACAAGAAATGAAAATAAAAATGTAAAAAAAAAAGGGCTGTATTGTTCTTTTAGATTGTTTTCTCTGAGTGGAATATAGAAAAAAATCTTGAGAGAGCTAGTTACTAATAAGATTCTTACATAAAAATAGAAAAGATATTCTTCCTAACTTCTATGCAAATCTCTGTATAGAATATAGGAAACCGAAAAATATAACATAAAGAAAAGGAAACTAGTAACAAGGTGAAGGAAAAGCCTATGCAATATGTGAAAATATTTGCCTGGTATTCATCTAAAGCATAAACATTTAAATCTAGAACATTTAAAGAATTGAAATATCAATAATCAAAGTATTAATCCATTCAACCATGAATGGAAAAGTAAACAGCTCTAGAATGTCCAAAAAGAATATAAAAATATTCACTGTTTAGAACAATCAAGAAAATGCTAATCAAAGATAGAGATTCTGTCCTACAACAATCAGATGGCTGACATCAAGAAAAACAAGGAACAACAAATGCTGTTGAGGAAGGGAGATGGTAGGTCTCTTCTACATGGCTGGTTAAGAAAGTAAATTACTTCTGACCTTATGGAAATCAGCATGAATTTAGCTTCAGAAAATTAAAAAATAGAATTTACTTTTGGTCCAGCTATTCTGCTCCTCGGTATAGACTCAAAAGAATCAAAGTCAGTACGATAAAAATATCTACATGTTTTAGTTAGGGTTTTACTGCTGTGAACAGACACCATGAACAAACAAGACAACTCTCTCTCTCTCTCTCTCTCTCTCTCTCTCTCTCTCTCTCTCTTTTCAATTTTGTAATTTATTTTGGAATGTTGCAACTTACATGTAAATAGCCAGGTCACCCATATTCCCTTTAACCATAATGATCAATAGTTAGTATTTTAATACATTTGTCCAGGTGCCCTTTTTCTATCCCTCCCTACATCTCTCCATAGACATATAGAACTGTAGGAAGCCGCGGCTTGTACTGACAACATCCGCCATTCCAAGATGGCGCTGGCATCCGGTGTTCCTCCAAGTAAACAAGTAAACCGCGCATGTGCTATGGTAAAAGCGCGCCAAAGTCTAAGCCCATCCCAGGGCGTTTTGTCGGGCTACGAGTAAGCAGCCAATCAGAGGTGTACACACCGCTTCAAGGGTATATAAACAGTGCTTTTTCCGGGCCTGGGGTCTTCTTCCTCCGTTTTTGATTGGGAATAAACGTTTGCTGCAGAAGGATCCTAGTGTGGTGCCACGTGTTTTCCTTGCTGGCGAGGTGGGCGCGCGTCACATAGAACTTCAAAGAATGTGTGAAGACAGGTCCCTTTTACACTGCTGGGGCAAGCTAAAGATGAGATAAGTACTTTATTGTCCCTAAATGATGTAAACACTCCAGTGTTTATTTCCTCTAAAGTGGGACATACTCTTCAGAGAACAGGTATTCATTCAACACTGAAATATCACTGCCATCCACCACTTAGGTTCTATTCCAGATGCACCAACTGTTATGACAAAGGAAGCTCAAAGGGGGCTACAGTAATTTTGCTATTACTTTCACTCAGAGATGATATCTACTTCTTTTGACCTGGAATTTGCACTGACAATGTGATCTTTCACCAACAAAAAACATGGGGCTATGGACTTCTAAGAAAAATAAATCTGATTTCCTATGACCATTCCATTGTAAATATCTAATCTAAGAACGCTTTCAATCAACTCAACTGAGCCTAGACTTCTAACAAGGGCAGGTAAGCATAGGAAACAGAATAGCAACCTGGGATTGCACTTGGTCTTAGCTATGCCTACCATCCCTGAGCAATTCTCAGCTGAATCGAACTGTGCAAGTGCTATCAAATGAGAAGTCCTTACTTCTAACATTTATCCATTGTCTCTCTATTATGAGAGTTCTCCCATTTTCTATCACTTATATACATATTTATATTAGCATACGTTTACTGAAGCTAGAGTAATCTATTGCTGTCATTATTGTGATACTTGGGGTCACCTTCATTTGGCCAGTATAATCTTTCCCAACTGATTTGTTTCTCTCTTACCGTAGTCTCTTTCTTTCTTTCTATCTATCTATCTGTCTGTCTGTCTGTCTATCTATCTATCTTTCTTTCTTTCTTTCTTTTTTTTTTTTTTGGTTTTTCGAGACAGGGTTTCTCTGTCTAGCCCTGGCTGTCCTGGAACTCACTCTGTAGACCAGGATGGCCTTGAACTCAGAAATCCACCTGCCTCTGTCTCCCAAGTTCTGGGATTAAAGGCATGCACCACTACTGCCTGAGCGTGGGTGTTCAGGGGGAGTACAGATATCGTTCAGAACAGGGTATTGGCCAGGTGAAGGTTCAGGGGACAGGTCATTATGACTCTGCCTATGATTCACTTGTCCTTATCTAAGTTGGTATTATCTGCCAAGGCTACCTATCCAAGACAACTCTTATAAGGGCAACATTTAATTGGTGCTGGCTTACAAGTTCAAAGGTTCAGTCCATTATCATCAAAGGCTGGAGCTTGGCAATATCCAGGCAGGTATGGTTCAGAAGTTGCAGAGAGTTCTACATCTCCATCTGAAGGCTGCTAGCAGAATATTGACTTCCAGGCAGCTAGGATGAGGGTCTTAAAGCCCATGCCCACAGTGGCACACCAACTCCAACAGGGCCATACCTAATAGTGTCACTCCATGGGGCAAGCATATACCAACCATCACATTATACACCAATGTGGGGAAAATTTAGAGCCCGCCACAGCGGTGGGGCCCTGGAGGGGCTTCCACCACTGTGGTGGGTCCCACATTCAGGAAAAATCTTATGGTTCCAGTGGCCTGGAGGCCTTGGCGGCGGCAGGCCCCAATAACATGAGGAAGTCCTTGGTTCCAAAAAGGTTTATTGTCATGGCAGATGATAGATGGATCTAGGCGTAACCCCAGAACTCAGGGCAGTCCTGCGCTATATAGGGAGGGAGAAAGGGGGAGGATTGGGGAAGGATCTGGGGGAGGCATGCTTAATTTGCTCTGCCCTCTGGCCTTCATTAGTATGTAAATCCCTAGGGCCTGAGGCCTATAGCCTGGCCTATGTGACTGAACAATGTAATTCTATAGAGACCGTGACTGCTTTTCAGGATCCTGGGTTCTGGGGGGCACCAAACTCCTGCGGGTTCTCATGCAGAATCCCACGTGGAGTCTGCAGAGTCTCGGGGTTCTAGGCACCTGCTCATCCATGACCCAGGATACCCTTACGCAGTCCCACACACACATGCTTTTAAAAAGTGCTTTCCTTCCTTCCTTCCTTCCTTCCTTCCTTCCTTCCTTCCTTCCTCCCTCTTTCTTTCTCCCTCCCTCCCTCTTTCTTTCTTTCTTTCTTTCTTTCTTTCTTTCTTTCTTTCTTTCTTTCTGTTTTTATTGGATATTTTCTTTATTTACATTTGAAATGTTATCCCCCTTTCCTGATCCCCCCTGGAAACCCCTTATCCCATTCCCCCTCCCCTTGCTTCTATGAGGGTGTTCCCTCCACTCACCCACTCTCGCCTCCCTGTTCTGGCATTCCTCTACACTGGAGCATTGAGCCTTCACAGGACCAAGGGCCTCCCCTCCCATTGATGCCAGATAAGGCCATCCTCTGCTACATATGCAGCTGGAACAGTGGGTCCCTCCATGGTATACACTTTGGTTGATGGTTTAGTACCTGGGAGTTCTGGGGAGTCTGGTTGGTTGATATTGTTGTTTTTCCTATGGGGTTGCAACCCCTTCAGCTCCTTCAGTCTTTTCTCTAACTTCTCCATTGGGGACCCTGTACTCAGTCCAAGATATAGAATCAGCCTAGGTGTCAGTCAATGAATAAATGGGTAAAGCAAAGTGTAGTACCTATTTAAGATAGAATTTTATTTAGGAGAGACAAAAATCATATCATATGCATAAAAATGGATGGAGCTAGATGAAAATCATGTTGTTAAACATAAAAACTCCAACTCAGAAAGGCAAATAAATTGTGTGTTCTGCACAGATGGTGTTTGGTTTATGAAAAAGACATAAAAGGAGAAGGGAGACTATTTAGAGGGCCAGAGAGGGAACAGAAGGAACAGTGGGAGAGATAAGCGTGATCAAGAAACATTGTATCTGTGTTGAAATGTCACAATGAGACTCTTTCTGTTTAGAAAGTAAAGAAGAAGAGAAACCCTTTTCAAATGAAAAACCAGAGCCCAGTAGCTGAAGTTCCTTTTTAGGTAACATGTAATTGATTACAATCCATCAGTTTCCCCTTAACAATTTACAGAAGTAAATATGGATTGTGAACAGAACCTTTTTTTCTCCAAGAAATTCATGGTTTCATTTTCATGCCCCATTGATGATTTATTGGAGTTTTCTCTCTCCCTCTCTCTCTCTCTCTCTCTCTCTCTCTCTCTCTCTCTCTCTCTCTC
>NW_021604639.1:10959414-10979146 GCF_004785775.1 Grammomys surdaster | reverse complement strand
CTCTCTCTCTCTCTCTCTCTCTCTCTCTCTCTCTCTCTCTCTCTCTCTCATATACATGCAAGCAGCCTCTAGCTTTCCTCTCTGTGGACTATTGCTTTAAGCTGGCTCCTCCCACATACCATTGTTTAACTTTCCAGGAGATATTTAAGGAGCTGTAGCAATTTTGCTGGCTTTTATTCTGTGCAAACAGAAGGCTCAAGACCTGCTTGGTTGCATGAGTAGCAAGCTATGAGTTCTGTATCTCGGCGTGTAGCACTAAATGATGGTCACTTCATCCCTGCACTGGGGTTTGGAACCACTGTGCCTCATGAGGTAACAATTGTGTCTCAGTCTTAAGGGTTTATAGGAGAAGAGCTCAAGGATGTGCTTTTAGATTTGCTCCTGTTTGACTCTGTTTCGCAGGGTCTGCAGATGAGAGCTATTTATGTGTAGCAGAGAAGTCAGATGGGTTACTGGTCCTTGGAGACTTATCATGTGAACAATATTGTTTATTCTGGGCTCTGTTTCTCCTTCAGTTTCAGCCTGTTTGACAGTGAATGAAAAGTAATCAGTGCTACTGCTCTACTTTGAGTTTGACTACAGAAGGATTAGTTATTTCTGCAATTCAAATAACTACTCCTCTCAAGTAGACATAAGCCAGAAAAAAATATTTGTGGTAGAATTTACTAGAGTTGTGGTTTATGACACATGATCGATTGAGAAGCAGGGGCTGAGTCCACAATACACAATTCCAGACCTGTACTGAAAGAGAATTTTTTTTTCCTACTTTCACTTTAGGAACATTTACTTACAAAGAAAATAAAACACTATTTTTTGGGGTGAACTATACTTTAACAAAGCAACTCTTAATCCTCGCTCCATGTTCCTGTTCATGACATTTGAATCAAAATACAGCAGGAGGTTTTGGGAAAATGTTTTCATTCTGTTCTAGTCCTGTGATTACTTAGTGAGTGGCAAAGGCTAGCACTTTAAGCTTGAGTAGCAGTTTTCTCATGCAGAAGACATGATCATAGAGATATTTTGACCTCCTCTGGTAGGAATTCTCACTTCATAGTGTACATACTTGAAGGAGAGGCAAGGAGCAAAGATACTGCAGCAGCTGTTGTCTCCGTAAATCTGCAGGGGTCAGTATAGTGTTCAGAAGGGCAGGGCTGGCCTCAAGAGAGGCCACAGGGAAAACGGTTTAAACTGGAACTCAGTGTTTGAGCTCAGTGGTTAAGGACACTGGCTCCTCTTGCAGACGAACTGGGTTCAAGTCGCAGCACCCTCATGGTGGTTCCCAACTGTCTGTAACTCCTGGTCCAGGAGATTCTACATCCTCTGCTTGTCTTTGCTGGCAGCAGATGAAAAGGGATGCATAGACACATAAGATATAATAATTTTTTAAAAATGGAGCATTGTGAATTATACTATTCTAGGTATATTGAATACATTAGAGAAAACAATTCCTGAAAATTTTTGTAGGGTCCTTGATGAAATGAGTTTGATTGGTCCCCGGGGATCACATGGCAAAAAGAGAGAACCACTACTCATTGGATCTCCAGATGTACAACACACACACACACGCACACACACACAAATAATAAAAATATTAGAAAACTGTTATAATTCATCTGCATTCTTGTTATCTTCTTTGTTGGTAAGATGAATCAGATCCATGCTGTATTGAAAACAGACTCATTTTGGTTATATTTTCACAAGCCGAATTTCTTAAAATTATGGAACATACATGTAAATTAGGCATATAGAATAATATCTAAAGTACTGAATTTTTACCTTTAACTGAAAACAACAGTAACAGCAACAAAACGAGATGGTGACGTTAAAGCTGCCACATAAAAGACAAGGGTATTAGAGACAATTTTATTCAGTAGAGAAAATGTATGCTTTATTCCTAAGAATTTCTCCCACAATAGAACCAGAA
Organism: Grammomys surdaster; assembly: GCF_004785775.1. Lineage (NCBI taxonomy): Eukaryota > Metazoa > Chordata > Mammalia > Rodentia > Muridae > Grammomys > Grammomys surdaster. The sequence continues at coordinate 10,977,222 of NW_021604639.1, read as the reverse complement.
CAAATATTTATGTAAATAGATATTTCCATGTGACATTTGCTAGTTCATATAAGTCTTCTTAGTAATTCACAGCATTATTATTTCCTTTTATTTGTTTAAATACAACATTTTGAGTTCCATATAGTTTTAAGGTAGTGTCCTAAGTGCTTATATTTTGAAAGATTTATTTTAATTTCAGTGTGTGATTGTATGTATGTCTGTGTGAGGGTATGAGCATTTGGCCCTGAGGCCAGAAGGAGGCATGGTATCCCATGGAATTGGAGTTAAAGACAGTTGACAGGGATGCAGGGAAACCAGGCTTGGGGGTTAATGAGATATAGCCTCATTTTTTGTAAATTGTATAAATGCACATGCAGACCAAATTAACATATGACATAGCATCAGTCTGAATCTAGCTCTTCTTGTATTGCGAAGCTGCTCAGAGTCGGTAAATAAAACAATATCAGTCAAGCTAAAACATAACTCATTTTTTAGGCTCTACTAACAATGATCTAACGCAAAAGATACATTGAAAATGACTTCTAACCACACTTCTTCATGAAACCAATGGTAAAAATGCATCTTGGTGCATCACTCAACAAAACATGATGCTTTTTTATTAGCTCCTGTTTATGCCAGTCATGCATGAGATAGGTTTTCAACAGACTGTGAATGCCAAATATTGAAGAATGTTGTTAGCACCCAGCTACCCTTTTTTTCTGATTCTGAATCAATAGATAAAGGACTCTGATTGTGACTCAAAGGTTTGAGCTTTCTGAGTAAAGGGACATTTTGTTAAATATTACTATCAAGTTGACTTCAATATGTGATGATTTTATGAGTAGCTATGGTTATTTTATTGTCCTCTTACAACTTATTCTACATGAAAGAGTCTTGGGCTTGAATGCTGACATCAAATATCACTGACATCAAATGTCATTGGACACTTGTATTTTTTGGTGTTGATATAATTGGAGAATGATTTGTATGTCTTATAGAATTGAAAATAATTATCCCTGGAAAAAGAAAGGGGGGCTATAAGGCATTATATAACCTTTGTAATTTCATTGAATATCATTTGAAATTCTTATATAGAATAGTTTCCTGTTTTTTTCTTTATAATACCTGTGTGTGTGTGCGTGTGTGTGTGTGTACATATGCATGTGGCATGAGGAGGACAGAGATCAACCTTGAGTGTTGTTCTCCTAATGTTATCCTGATGTTATCCTTGAGTGTTGTTATTCTGGTGTTATTGTTTATTTGGGCTAAGTTATTGTTTCGCTGGCCTAGTACTCACCAGGGAGGCTAAGTTGGGCTGATAGATCTGCCTGCCTCTGCTTCTTCAGCACCTCGATTACAAACATGTACACTACACCCAGTGCTTTTTACATGAATTTTGAGGGTCCACCTCAGGATTTTATCTTGTACAGCAAGCATTTTACTGACTGAAGCATTTGCCTAGTCCTAAAGAATATTTTAAAACATGCATTTAAACATGGAATATTAAAACCAAGAATAAGACACACCTAAATAGAGGTATGGGCTTTTCAAGGGAAAACCACCCATTATCATCTTTGTAATAGCCATATATATTTAAGTGAAGTTCTTATCCTCAAAGGGTTAATAATAAATGAGTTCATGGAGTGGATTCTGAAAGGCACATGGCAGGGTCACAGTTAATAAGGTGAATCTATTTCACAAGGATCTATGAAACAGGACATCTCTACTGTAGACAAAGTTTGAGATGCCTAGGAATTATGTGGGAAAGGAAACAATGTCCTCTACAAGGTCATATACATGTCTGGACTTAATCCAATTTTATTGCTATTTAACACAACATAACTGAATATGAATATGCCATCATAGCACATGTTGCTAACTGTTATGGCATTCTTGATTTTCAGCTGGTAAAAGGCTGACTCCAGGGTGAGAGGCTCCTTTTTCTTCCTGTATCCCATCTCCATAAGTTGTCCTATATTTCTGTACTGCCTCAGTTGAGCCTGTGAGTCCTTTGATCTAATGACTGCATTGGGAGATACTACTCAGGACTGAGAATGTTTGTGGAGGATGCTCACCTCTAGGGCTGATTGGAAGAGACCCAGGGAAATTGTAATAAGTTTGTCCCTATACATACATAGCAACCCCAAGACAAGAGAAATTGATTCACTGGAAAACAATTGACTGTGTCTGAAATATCTTTCATTACACAGATACTATTTTTGTCTGCTTCTTTAGGTTCCTAAGGATGAAATTATCAAAGCTACTAAAATAGCTATAGATACTGGGTTCCGCCATTTTGACTCCGCTTATTTGTACCAAATAGAAGAGGAAGTGGGCCAGGCCATTAGAAGCAAGATTGAAGATGGCACTGTGAAGAGAGAAGATATATTCTATACTTCAAAGGTATTTTTGTCTATGGGATGCTTGTGGACATATTTAATGTGATAGAACTGAAGAGACAGTTTGTGTTTGGATCAATACCTGTTTCATACATCATTATTAAATGCTACAAGGTTTATTCACACACATTCATGTATTCAAGCTAGGATCAAAAATAGATAAATATGTCTTTGTTACCACTGTAGAGTCCAAATGTATAACTTCCATGTAAATATACTGAGTCTCTGGTCAAAGCAGAGTGGTTCATCATGAAAAGTACAGTCAGACAGAACTCAACCATGACCCAACCGTGACCACTGCTAAGGAACTGAAGGAGAATTTGAGAATCAACAGTAGAAGGGGATTGTAGGTTATAATTCTCCTTGGTACCTTTACCGGGTATTCTTTGGAACTTCTTTCAAGTTAATTCAGGTAGAAGAGCAATGAAAACCAGAGTCTTTCTCAGCACTATCACCAGACTTGCTCAGAAGACAGATGGTCTAGTGGACAAATGCAGGTGTTTGCACAATGCCCTAGAGCATACTGAGCTTCCTTGCTGAGGAGCCTGAAAAGGAGGAGACAGCTTGCCTGAGCCATTTATTAGGCAGGTGGAGGCATTCCCCCCAGGAAAGTAAACAAAGTTCTGTGGGGACAGAGTTCACACAGCAGGCTAGTATGTCAAAATGCAGGCTACAGGAGCCATAGCTCAAATCTTAAAGGGACTAAGAGACAGTTTATTCTGGAGCTATTTGGAGTACCCATGTCTTAGGAACCCCAAATTCTATGTTCCAACATAGAAGCAGTTTTGTGGAGGATTTTATATTTTTACAGAACAAAGAAAGTCACAAATCAATGTACATTTAAAACACATTGATGGGTACCTCAGAGAGACAGGTACAGTGAGATGGGGGTGTTTTCTGTAGACTCAAGATGCAATTGATGACCTTCTTAGATTTTGGATTGGTGGAAGCTAGTAGTTCCCCTAAGTTGATATAGTCTCAAAACATTTCCTTAATCTATTAGTCACAAGATGTTAGTTCTCACACAGAGATGACAAGGACGGGCTGTTTCAGAGGGCTACACTAGATAAGATAATTAACCTTCAATCATGTAACATTCCAACCTCTCCGCAGCGCTGAAAGTTCTAAACAGTCAGGCAGTCTGAAGGAGTTTCTGTTCACAGAAAGGATAGCTGAAGTGTGTTCAGTTAAGTTCAGCACACACGAACATTGCTCCACTATGGCTTTTCTACAACCTTCAGCTATGTATAGTGAATGAATAATAGCTCTTCCCTGTGTATTTGAATGCATGAGTGACTTAGACCAAGCCTGCGTGTTACTTTGAAAACTGAGCATTATTATTAGAGAAAACAACTCTATCTCTTAAATATTCCATTCCATGTTCACTAGATAACTGACAATAACCTAACATATAAGGATGTTCAAGTGAAATAGCTCAGTGGTAGGGTATTGGACTACACACCCAGGGAAGTTTACATGTGAAAAACCATGGAAAAGGAAGTAAAGCAGGAAGGCTGTTTGTAAGTATAGAAAGATGCCTCCATGTTAGATAGAGTAACCCAAACAAAGTGGATGAACTCTGCCGTTAAAATCTTATTCTTTAACGTTGGCAGCTTTGGAGCACTTTCCATCGACCTGAATTGGTCCAATCTTGCTTGGAAAAGACACTGAAGAACGCTCAATTGGACTATGTTGATCTTTACATTATTCATTTCCCAATGGCTTTGCAGGTGAGCAATTGCTATGTTTAAAATTATCTCACTAGTTATGCCGCTGTAACCAACAGTTACATGGCAATTTGAGATTTATGTTCTTGAGTGAATGTATAAACAAATTATCAATCTAATGAAAATCCTAAACAGTAACCCCTAAGTCACATTTCCTAACATGATTTTTTGAAGCCTTGAAACTATGCTTCCTGTTTGTGGAAGAAAATAATTTAGCTGTTGTAGTGGGAAATATTAAAAAATCGGTACCATTCTGAGCTATTCCCTGCTACTCTCGCTCTCTGCCCATGGTCTCGCCACCTCTAGGCTAGCCCCATGCAGTGACCAACCATGGTTCTCTTGCTGAGGATTCTGTTTACCTTCCCAGCCATCCACCTTCTGTGGTCAGTGGTCCCAAATCCCCTTAACCCAGTAAATCAAAACTCTAGAAACTCATAATTAATCAGTCAGATTTATATATCAATAAATTCTCAATTCACAAGATGCCTACACAATAATTTCAGAGCCAATAGAGAAAAAATATAAATTGCCTATCTAGATAAGACAAATTGTCTTGTAATTATCCATCCCTTATATCATATTCATAGCTACTTGTGTCTATTTAAAGCCACACGGAATCTGGATCATCCTGTTCTTACCCCATCTTCCTTCCTTCTCCTCTATCTCTGTCCCTCAATCTCTTAGCTCCACCTGCTTTTTCCCTGTCCAATCACAGGTTTCTTGTTGTATTAATATTTAAATTGATTGGACAGGGGAAATTCTGCTATAAGCTGTTGTCTGCATTAGAAACTTGGAAAAAAACCCTCTAGCTACATTCAAGGCATAGTTCTCATTTTGGTCTCTCTGTCTGTGTGTGTGTGTGTGTGTGTGTGTGTGTGTGTGTGTATGTGTGTGTATGTGTGTGTATGTGTGTGTATGTGTATGTGTTTGTGTATATGCAGCTGGACATGTGTGTGATTGCACATTATGTGTGTGTGCTTATGCACATGAAAGACAGAATATATCCATTATATGTTCTTTGGATGCCATCCACAATTTATTTGAGACAAGGTCTTTCATTGGCCTAGAATTCTGAATAGGCTAGACTCACTAGCCAAGTTGCCCAGGAGTCCACCTGTCTCCACCTTTCAATCTCCATGGGATTGCAAATGTGCACCACTACACCCGGATTTAATTTTTTTTTTTGTTTGTTGTTTTATGTAAGGTTTTGAGTTTAAACTCAGGTCATTAGGCTTTCAAGTCAAATATTTTACCCTCTGGGCCATCTCTTCAGTCCGCCTTAGTCCTTGGAAGGTGTTTACATGCAATTGTGGAGATTAATCAAACTGTCATACATATGCTTCACACTGAGATTACATCATCTCTCATAACTGCGCTCTGAGAGCAGATCTGGTGGTACACATCCTGGGTGGCTGTCTTCATCAGTTTTAGCTGTCAATTTGACAGTGCCCAAAGTCATCTGAGGGAGTTTCAGTTGGGGAATTGTTCAGATCACGTTTGCAGGAGGGCGTGTCTTTGAGAAATGGTCTTGATTATGGGTTGATGGGAGAGGGCCCACTCCACTCTGGGAAGTGCCTCTGCGGGTGGTCCTGGCCTGAATAAGGAAGTTAACTGATGACTGGGGAGGGAAGCAAATGGGTATGCAGCATTCCTCCATCTTTAATGCTTCAGTTTTTTGTTTTCTTGTTTTTTTTTTGAATCTCAGTCCTGCCTTCCCTCAATGATGGGTCATGATGTAGAAGTGTAAGACATTAAGTAAACCCAATTGTTTACCTCTTCAGTTGTTTTCAGTCATGGTGTTTATCTCAGAAACAGAATGCAAACTAGAACATCTGGTTCTCATACTACCAGCCCTTGGAGATTTGGCTAATATCATTTCTTTTCATAGCTTCACGATGGGGTTTTGTAGATGGCACTTAGCCCATAACTGTGTTATGCAGAACTCTCGCTATAAAATTATCAAAATCTTAAGCTGGTTTGTGCAGTGGAGGCCATTATGTTACATAACCAGGAAGTCTAAGCCATGATGACTACGTTTAAAGGTATGAAGTAGCATAAGCTTCAGAAATATTTTCTCTATCTCCCAGCTCTACAGCATGTTTATCTAGTTGGGGGCTTTCATTTGCTATTGGTAGAAAATATGGACTTGTGGCAATTCAAGAGTCATGGTTTAGTAAAACTTGAGAGCTATTCTGGTTTTCTAATACCCACATTAATCCTGAAAAGAAAGTCTGACTGATGTCCCAGTTTAATTGTGCATGACTTTACACAATCATATATATGTCCACTAGGATAAGGGACTGTTTTGCTCAAATCACTAACATAATCCATTATTAAGAGATATAAGGTCTATATAAATACCTGATTTACCAAAAAGATAGAGATTTTTCTTATAGGGAAATATAGGGACTGAAATAATAACAAAAACCATACAAGACACTATTAGGACATAGGAGAAAAGCATTTCTAATCATATGGAAAATATAAACGATTAGAGAATGTCAATCTTCAAAGAGTAGTCCCTTGTCATTCCAAATGCAAAGAATCTAAAATAATGTGCTACTTACTCAGGAAGGCTTCCTAGGCCAGACTTTGAAGGACTAGACAATGTAGTTAAATATGATAACCTGACTTCAGAGATGTCTCTAAAATGAATGATTCTATTCCAGCCTGGAGATAAATTATTTCCAAGAGACAAACATGACAAACTGTTGGCTGACGAAGTGAATCTCTGTGACACATGGGAGGTGAGTCCTTGGAGTAAAGAACCCAGAAGGAGACACTGGGAGAGAGTATCAGGTATGACAGCCACCTGTGAGAACGGAATGTACCTGGTTTGATCTAGAATTCTCTAACTTTCGCAAGTGGTGCTATTGGGGATGCTGGAGGAATTTATTGTTGAAAATACTAGGGGAGAAGAACTGAGGTTAGGAGTCTCTTTCCAACCACATTTTGTAATGTCAGCTATTTCTTAAGGACATAGGAATCCTTTTTTTTTTTTTTGCATCCTTTTCCTTTATCCTTTATTTTCTCCACCAGTTCTTTGCCTCTAGACTGTCAGAGCCAGCAGTTCCCTCAGCATTGCTTGAAAGCATTAAAACCACTTCTTGGAACAACTGCACAATTTACCCTCCACCCTCTCTTCCTCTTTAGGCCATGGAGAAGTGTAAGGATGCAGGGCTGGCCAAGTCCATTGGGGTGTCCAACTTTAACCGTAGACAGCTGGAGATGATCCTGAACAAGCCAGGGCTCAAGTACAAGCCTGTGTGCAACCAGGTGAGCCATTTCCACCTCTTGACCTTTTATGCCTAATTTTGTTCTTCCTGTACTATTGATTTGTTGTCTAGTCCTGCTCATTTAACTTTTATGGGATGAAAATTCTAAGAATGGAGTCTCTTTTAGAGGACATAGAAGTCCCTTCATTATACTTCTGCTTGAGAAAGACAGTGGAATGCTTGGGGCTACCACCCAGCTAATTGGATATAAGAGAAGAGGGAAACACTGCTAAAAAGGCATGACTTCAGAGATCAAGTTGCTTTTCTTGTCCGTCTATGAGATTAGATTGGAGGAAGAAAGATGCCATGGAGGGAAGTATGCACAGGAAGAAAGGTCTTGGAAACACAGTGAGGGCAGGAAACAGTGATAAGGTCCAAGTAAAGATCAATCGCACAACCACGAATGTTAGATGGCTGTGCCCTTGGTCCTGATGCATCCATCTTCAGTTGTATTAACCAGAGCCACAGCTACAGGAAAATTAACTGGCAGCTATCAAGTTCATGCACATTTGTTAGATATCTTATCTGGTTATGATGAAGTCATATTGGGAAATTTTGGATAGATCACTTTGAGCTGATCTTACGATTGACTGTATGCATCATACTTGATTCCTTCCTGCTTTCTAACAGCAAATGAACTGTTTAAACACACACACACACGCACACGCACACGCACACACACACACACGCACACACACGCACACACACACACACACACCTGCTTGTATCTGGAGGTCAGGGGATTGTAGGAATTGGTTGGTTCTCTCTTTCCAACATGTGGGTCACAGGATTTGAAATCAGCACTTGATGGCAAGAACTTTAATCTGCTAAGTCGTTGTACCATTATCTATATAAGATAATGTAAATCATTAGTAGTTTGCCTTTGAATACCGATATTCTGACTAAAGCATTAAACTGAAGATCAGCATGAGCAAATGGATTTGTATACTCTCTTTTCTCCTCTGTATTGTGATGGACTTATGAACTTCTTACATTAATATGAATGCTATCAAATGGACACATTTGTCTTCACACATGCCATTATGAGCATTTGGCCAAATTCTTTCCTCTATTGTAATTTACTGTACATGTCTGCAATAATCCTTTTCTTTCTCCCACTTTGGAACCTGCCAAGCCTAAACAAATATGTTTAGTTTGGTAGCAATTTTCTAGATCTAACTCTCAACTGACTTAGAGTGGTAAGTATTTAAATTTCTGAGAAGATCTGAGATGATATTCACTAGTAAAAGATTATTTAGCATCTAAGAAATGACCCATAGAATTGTTTCTTTTTGGGTGTATATTTAGAAAAAAAAACTTCCTACAAGAAAGACATATTAAATTCATTTTGTTAAAGTGATTGCTACTTAGTGTTGTTTGTTTTTCATTTTAAATTTCATATTTGACTTTTTAAGAATTCAAATTTTCTCATTTTGGTGTTTTCATTTCGTATTAATACAAAGCTTCATAAAAACTAACTGTCTTTTATCAGGTAGAATGTCATCTTTATCTCAACCAGAGCAAAATGCTGGACTATTGTAAGTCAAAAGACATCATCCTGGTTTCCTACTGCACATTGGGAAGTTCACGAGACAAAATATGGTCAGTACCAAAGAACAACAGCGTATCTCAAGCATTGTTTTTGAAATACATTTAGTCCTATAACAATTTCTAGATCTGACTCTCAATGGACTTAGAGTGACTGGCATTTAAATTTCTGATAACATCTGAGATAATATTAGCTCTACTGGCCCAGGGGAGAACAGTAGTCTGGATACCTGTTTTGTAAGCCTCCTAACACAAATTTCAGGAGTTCAGCATTCTCTTACTTTCCATTCTAGGGTGGATCAGAAAAGTCCAGTTCTCTTAGATGATCCAGTTCTTTGTGCCATGGCAAATAAGTACAAGCAAACACCAGCACTGATTGCCATTCGTTACCAGTTGCAGCGTGGGATTGTGGCCCTGACCAGGAGTTTCAATGAGAAGCGGATCAAAGAGCTCATGCAGGTGATGACAGGGCTATAGGACTTGAAGCATTTGTAGAATATCTGTCTTAGTTAGGGTTGCTACTGGTGTCATGAAACATCATGACCAAACACAATTTATGGAGTAAAGCGTTTGTTTTATACTTCCACATCACAGTTCACTATCAAAGAAAGTCAAGACAGGAACTCAAACAGGGCAGGAACCTGGAGGCAACAATCGATGCAGAGGCCATTGGGGAACACTGCTTACTGGATTGTTTCTCATGGCTTTCTCAGCCTGCTTTCTTATAGAACCCAGGACCACTGGTCCAGGGATGAGATCACCCACAATGGGCTAGGGCCAATCACTAATTAAGAAGATAAATTACAACTAGATCTTATGGAGGGATTTTCTCAGGTGAAGTTCCCCCCCTTTAGATAACTCTAGCTTGTGTCGTGCTTGACATAAGACTAGCCAGTACACATACTTAACATGGGTCCTCCATGATCTCTCAGAATATTTCTGTGCTTTTTCAGGAGTCAGTTTTTCTTTCCATCATGGATTCCAGGCATTGTGTACAGGTTTTATGGCTTTTATTTGCTGAACCATTTTGCTGGCCTGGGCTGAGTTTTGCCATGTCTGTTCTGTCCACTCTTACATTTGCGAGAGAGTGAGGCTTCTATGTCAGTTGGGCTGTTGTCAGTACTGACTAAGCTTTCCTAAATATAGTTGTCTTTTTATTCTTTAACTAACTAGCTTAGGCTGCATCTATAGGGTTATTTAAAATCTCTCTCTCTCTCTCTCTCTCTCTCTCTCTCTCTCTCTCTCTTTCTCTTTCTGTGCCCCCCCCCCGCAGGTGTGTGTGTGTGTGTGTGTGTGTGTGTGTATGGACATGGTATGGTATTTGTCATGGATGTCAGACAATCTTGGATGTCAGTTTTCAGCTTGCTTGATACAGAATCCCTTTTGTGCAAGGCTGACATTGGGTTAATTGGATGTCATAATTTGGCTTCTGTCACTGGCATGACAAAAAAATGACCAAAAGCAACTTGGGAGCAGAAAGGGTTTATTTGGCTTATACTTCAACAGCACAGTGCATCTTATCCTTAAAAGTTTTATCAGCTGTTCAGATACTGGTTTCCAACATATTTTATACTAGTACTATATATTCATAAGATCATTAGTCTGAATATGTTGGGAGCTAGTGATTTTCCATGTTTAATCTCCCTAATTTAGATAAGATGTTTTGAAGCCAATTCCTATGCGCTTTGTTGATGACTTCATTAGCATTTGACAATTTATAAATTAAACTATATAAAACTAACTTTGTCATTGTATTACTAATGGGATATAGGCATCTCTGTCCGTACATCTTACTAAACTGTATTGTTAAAATTCAGTTTTTAATATATTTTTTCAGTATTCTAAGTTCATTATCTCTGTTTGTTCTCTAGTTTTTCTTTGGCTTGTAGTCATGTGGTTTCAATCTCTTGTATAAGAACATGAATTTATTTCTTTTCCACTTGTTATTCTTTAATAATTTGAATGTTTTGTTTGATATCTTCAAGATATTTGGGACATGTCCCCTGTGTTTTCAATATTGCCACTACAACACTCTGTTGAATTCACTTGGATTTTCCAGACTAGCAATATGTAGCAATATGTAATATAAAAACAGTAAAATTTCCTCTTCTGTGATAGGCTTTTGAATTCCAGTTGGCTTCAGAGGACATGAAAGTCCTGGATGGCTTGAACAGAAATTTAAGATACAATACGGCAAATTAGTAAGTAACTTTGGTCATTACATTGCTTCAATTTGGTTTTTTGTTTTGTTTTATTTATTTATTTATTTTTTTGAGTAGGATTGTAATGTGTTAAAAGTTACCTTACCGCAATATTCGTAAGACAAAGACTAGTGTGAGTTGGGAATGAGCTGCTCCGGGAGTTTTTATGGATTATCTCCAGAGCTCTGTTCAGTGGTGGAACTAGGGTCAGTTTTTCTCACCTGTGCCCCTCTGCGCAGTCTCAAGTCACTGGACTTCTGGATAACACAATGCCTTCATTAGAACCAAACCTCTGTGTAGGTTTTTGTCTTCTACAGCTATGTCATGGGAATATACTTTGCCATATAGAAAAATTAAATGTTTCAAAAAGAAAGCTGATGACACCTGCTCCTGCCTATCTCAGAGTTTTTCTGTTAACTGGATCGAAGCTATTGTCTTCAATGTCATTGTTCTAGTTATCTCTTATCTCTTTCATATGGAATGGTTAATTACACCTTGAAAATTGATGTTTTTAATTGATTTGGGCCTCTCAATTCCTCTTGCTTCACATATGTTCAGCACCCAAAGCTACATTTATATGAAAACCAGCTGATCTTTGTGAGGTGAATAGAATCTATTGTTTTACATTTCAGACACACAGAGATCTCATTGAAGAGAACATCTTAGATTAGTGAGATAAGAAATCAAAGGAAGATCTTGGAGAGATTCCCATTGTTGGAAAAATTTGAATCCAACAGATGGTTTCTAGTCTTCCTTCCTGCTGTAAGGCTGTGGGAACTGACCAAAGACATACCCTATAAATAAGGGTAGGCAGGGGTATTTCTTCTGCTCATGGGAATTTAAATTCACAATAGAAATGATAGAATGTACATGAAGTGAGAGTAGCCTGATGGAAAATTATATGTGCTTAAAAGTAGCGGATACAGCATTAATAATCTTTAGATTTGTACAGAGGACAGACAGACAAGAATTAAATACAGACTATAATGCAAAAATAGAATGGCAAGCAGAGAGGAATTATTCCTATCTTTTAAGAATGATTGTTGTCAATTATATTTTGTGTCACTAGTAAAGTATGACTATCACCAAATTTCAAAATATGCTTCTAGAGTAAAGAACTTAAAATTCTTAAACTGGGCATGGTGGTACACAACTCTAACCCTAACACTAGGTGATAGGCAAGACAATCACAAGCTCAAGGTCATTGTCAGCTATATATGAGTTTGAGGCCAGCCTGGGTTATGTGAGACCCTGTCTATAAAATTGAAAAAATTTCCATTTATAAACTTAACATATTAAGTACCTGTGTTAGTTAGGGTTGCTATTGCTGTGAGGACACAGCATGACCTAAGAAACTTGAGAGGGAAAATGTTTATTGAACTAGGCTTTAGTACTGACCAACATTTAGACTTAGCTTCGTTAAAATAAGAAACCAATTTCTTACATTATGCATTCTTTTTTCTAATTTTAGTTTTGAGGAACATCCCAATCATCCATTTACCGATGAATATTAACATGGTGGCCTTCGTCAGCATTTCTATCAGAAGATCTGTTTATGCATTGTGATATGAGAGATATCTTGGATACTGGTGATTGAACATATCCCTTCTCATCAGACCACTGTATCTGTTAATTCAGAGTCAGCTGGAGCAATGTCCACAGAGCCATATTTTTGTCACATTCTGAAATGAAACATCAAGTTGCTTTTCTTAGTCTTCTGTTTTTAAAGATCCATTAATTTCATTTTACATATGAATGTTTTACCTACATGTACGTATGCCCTATGAATGTCTATGTCCATGCATGGAAGAAGAGTATTATAGGTCACTTGGAACTGGAGTTATAGATGTTGTGAGTCACCATGTAGGTGTTGGGAGCCAAATCTAAGTCTTCTGTGAGAGCAGCAAGTGCCTTTAAATTCTGAGCCATCTGATTAGGTCTCACCCTAAAGATTCTTGCCTACTACTATTTCTGTGACCCCAATGTTTTGTTTTCTTCTGACTTCTGACATCAACCTGATTTTTCTAGAAGTCTTGGGCATGAAGTGGGAGTTGAGGACAGTCATTGCAAAGGCGTTTCTGAATGGGATTTGAAGGAATTTTCAACATTCAGGGAATTAATTGTTAGCAGTTATTGAAAAGTCTATTCCTCATGTCCTTTGAGGAAGAAGAAAATACTCCATAGCTCTTCCCCTTTTCTTAGTGTCGAGGTAAGGCACATATGGCAGGAGTGAAGAGACCAACAGCCCAAGAACCAGAGCTCCAAGAGTCTGGAGAGTAAGTTCTCCTTGTGGGAAGGTTGGGAGGTTGGTAAGAAGAGAACTAACCTAAAACCTATTAACCTATTATTATGACTCAGATGTGGGGAGGTTGAGAAGAAAGCTGAATATGTCTCTGCTTGGGAAATATATCACCTTTTTTTGGTAATTACATGTGACAAGTAAAAGGAAAATCTATACATTTCACCCAAGACAGACTTCTAGACTTGATATTTATATTTTCAAGGGTTTCAGAAGTTGTGTTATTGATTTATGGCAAGAAAAAACAATTCACATAAGTGTAAACTGGATGTTCGTCAAGTTTTCTCAGACTTAAAGATCGGTTTTATGAAATTTGATCTTATATGTTTATAGATAAATGTGTTAGACTTACAAAATATCTCAAAGTTACTAAATTGTGTAGTCAAATTAATATTAAAAGAACATATTTGATGAGACAAATTGTTTAAATTTTCAAAAATTATTAGAAATACTGTATTTGAATCAGCAGTGTTTTAAAGGTTGTTAACTTTTAGTGATATCTTTTGTGCAAAGAATAGCTTAAGAGAAATCAGAGAGAAAAAATCATATGTTTATAGAAGATTCAGAAGAATGAGGAGGTAAATATTATTTAGGATGCAGTTGGATTTATATATTTCATTAATAAATGCCTCAATTAGAACTTTTTGCAGTAGTTTCCCATTATATTCCCCTGAATGATGTGGTGCTTGCTATGTAGACCAGAATGTTCTGGAACTCACAGAAATTCACCCAGAGATCCCTGCCTCTAGAATGCTCAGATTAAAGACATACAGTACTGATATATATCTATTTGATGGCTCTTAGAGAAAAGGGAAAAATTACCAAAAAGCAATAAAATTACTAGTTACTTATTGATAATTCTTATAAAATATGAATGAATAACACAAAATTCTATTAAATTTATTGAAATTTGCTGATACAATGAAACTATCATGTTTTTATTAACAAATTTAATAACATTATACATGTTATATCAGGGAATATGAAATGTCTTGAGGTGTATTAAACAACAGATTAAAAACTAGACACTTATATCATGATCACAGACTCAATGTCAGTGAGGTCAATAAATCAGTTCTAAGCCAACCAAAGTTTCCAATGCAATATCAAACACATGCTTAGACTTACTCTTTTGTGGAAGTTGATAAGGTGGTTGGATAAAAGTTTTACATAACATATTGATAAATCAAAATAAAGTTACTCTTAAGTAGAAAGAGTTATGGAGAAGTTTGCATTGTATATAACAAGGCTATATAAGAGTTAGCATGGTCATGCTGTCTCATCACAGTAGGAAGACCTAACTAAGACAAGGACCTTTAAAACAATCTTTTCTCTTTGAAGGTTGTAGCCACACTCTAGTGCAATGGTCCCTTATTGTTCTAGCCTGGACTTGCTGTCTCAACTTAGATGACATTTCTGAATTCTATTGTTAGGCATTAATTAAACCACTGTAGGGATGTCTAAAAGAGGTCTGCTTAAAAACTCTCATCCCTTCAGGCTTCTTGAAGACTGGACCAAACCTAGGGACAAAGTTTGAATTAAAATTGAAACCAGAAATATCTGCAGAAGCTCCTGCCTTGGTACATCTATTGGTGCTGCAGAATGTTGAGAGTTAGGGCAAAATCCTTGCCACATTACAGGTAGACAGAGAGCTTCTTGCTTTACTGAGAATACCAAGTTCACTGAACACAAGAACATTCACTTGAACAAATGACTTGTCTAGCGTTTGAAAAAATCTTACACCACTGCTCCATCAATGTTCACACATGGGCAAGGAGCCCATGAAGTTTCCTGATTGCAGCTAGTATTTTGTGGAGGACACCAGCATATTCCCACAGACCAATGTGGGAAAAAACACGTGTGGGCCAGCGAGGTAGATGTGGCCTGCGGGGGTTGGTAGCGGCATCGGAGTCCCAGAGGCTTTTTTCACGGGCAGGTTCCCACATAGTCGTGAAAGTCCAAGGTTCCAGAGGCATGAAGTTTGTTGGCACCAGGCTCCAGAAGACATGTGGACTGGGTTTCCAAAGAGTAGCTTTATTGTCCATGACAGGAAAGCTGGATCTGGATGTGAGTGTAT
This sequence comes from Grammomys surdaster, assembly GCF_004785775.1. NCBI lineage: Eukaryota > Metazoa > Chordata > Mammalia > Rodentia > Muridae > Grammomys > Grammomys surdaster. The sequence goes on along the minus strand of NW_021604639.1, from coordinate 10,961,717 downwards.
GCCCAAGAGCCTGGAGAGAGCTGGCTTATATAGAGGGTGGGAAAGAGGAGGGACCAGGGAGGAATAACTTAGTTATCTAGGCCCCTCGCCCTTATTAATGTGTAAATCTTTCGAGGCAGAGGCCTGTTAGTCACACCCTCTACCTGTGTCTTATGTGACTGATGGTACAGGTTAAATGGAGCTGAGACCTCGTGTCAGGGCCCTGGGTTCTGGGGAAGTGACCAAACACCTACAGTCTTGAGGTTCCAGGCCTGTGCCAACCCAAGATGCCCTTCTACAGCCCGAAAGCCCAAAGATTTTACGTTTGCAGCAAGCATGACAAGAGCTTTAGCCAGACATCCCACATGGGGTCTTATCCTTCCAGGTGTCCCACAGCAGTAGCAAGCTGTCCCTTAAGTTTTGGAAGATCTGTTAGTAGACTTAATCCTTGTCAGTTTTGTAACAGTATGGCAGGCAGTGTTACACTATTTGGCCCTGGAGGGAGAGGATGGTCTGAGCCACACATTGGAGATCCTGGAAACTGAGGGGAAAACCACTATAGATAGTTAGGAAAGTAGTCAGCACCTTTGCTGCAGTTGCAACACTAGCAGTTATTCCCAGTGCAGAAGGAAGGGATACAATCTGAACCACTTGTTTGCCATGCTGTGTTTCTATGAGCTCTATGACGGGAACTGACAAGAGTTCCTCACTGGGTACTACTCTTAATTTTGGGAAAAGAAACACCAAGTCACAAGACCCAAACCACCCAGTAGGTAGGCAGGGGCAAACTTGAATGTGGCAGAAGATCAAGGTGTTGGGAATGTTAGGTCATAAGGACTGGTTCTCAGTGTTCAGGGTCTAGGTATCATTACAGTCTGAGGAATACAGTGTACCCATATAGTTGTCCTTAAGGAGTTAAAACAGTTTGCAATATTGAAGAAAGGGAGATCTGGGAGAGATAAGAGTAATAGTGGTATTTGGCTCAGAGCTGTTAATAAGCAGAAAGGTAAGAGAGTCTAATAGAGCAATGGGTGAGGCTATCAATGTGGTTGTCAGTTTGATCCTGGAGGGACACACAAACAGAATCCTCCAAAGCAGCCAGGCAAAGTATTGTTTAGTAGCTGATATGCAGAGGTTAAGGTCTGAAGCAACAGATGGAATGACCATAATGACAGAGAAGTGGAATCAATATTGTCCAAAAGAGATGTTGTTAGAGATGTAAGGATCTTTGAAGAATGTTAGACAACTTCTACTACCATGTCTGTCCATAGGGATTGTGAGAGTGGGGTTATACCCTTTGTATTTTGATTGTGCCTGAAGGACAGCTGTGATAAAGGCTGTAGTAAAGCTTACCTATGACTCCCATCTCCCATTTGGACATGAATCCTTAATTAGGGTATAAAAAAATCCTCCATTGTACATAAAAGGTGGAACACCTTCCTGAACATATATCATGTCTCCTATGGGACCAATGAGGGCAGCCTCCATAAGTCTCTGGACAGCACTGACAGTAATCTCTAGTTTGACCATAAAGAAAGCAGACAAAGGGGATAGGCGTTTCAGAAATTGATTTAGATATTACCAGGGAGGCAGGAGAAGAGGAGAAATGAGCACAATAGCCCAGTTGGGCCTAAGGTAACTGCAGGATTGTAGCTCCATGGGTTGGGAAAGATGGAGTCAGAAGAAGAGAACCAGCCCTAACTAAGACCACACATGGGGATGCCTCTGCCTCCAAGAGTACCAGAGGGGTGCTGGATATTCAACTCTAGCTGGTTTTGCTACTTGGTGGGTTCTTCCTTTTTTCACCATTTAAGGTTAGGGACATTTTCTCTCATTGAGGCTAGACCAGGCAGTTCTCTGCTGTATATATGTCAGGGCCTTGGACAAGCTAGTGTATGTTACCTGGTTGGTGGCTCAGTGTCTAAGAGATCCAGGTTAGTTGAGACTGCTGGCTTTCCTATGGGTCTTCCCTCCTCTTCAGCTTTTCCCTAATTCAACCACAGGGATTCCTGACTTCAGTCCATTGGTTGAGTGTAAGTATCTGCTTCTGTCTCAGTCAGCTGCTTGTTGGGTCTCTCAGAGGACAGCCATGCTAGGCTCCTGTTTGTAAGAACACCACAGAAAGAGTCGGTCTGCTCCCGTCCTGTTGAGAAACTGAATCCTGAGTCATCCAGGAGCCACTGCACTCAGAGCAGCTGGTAAGAACTCCATCTCACTCCCTAAACCCCAGAGATAGATCAGGGAGCCAGGGACATCCAGGGCACAGCAGCTACCCAAACCCCGCCCCTCCGGAATTCCACTTCCCTTCTGCCCCTGCCTGGTCC
>NW_021604639.1:10953975-10959404 GCF_004785775.1 Grammomys surdaster | reverse complement strand
ACCCCGCCCCTCCGGAATTCCACTTCCCTTCTGCCCCTGCCTGGTCCTCTGGGCTGGAGCAGACACAGAGTCGGTCTGCTCCCGTCCTGTTGAGAAACTGAATCCTGAGTCATCCAGGAGCCACTGCACTCAGAGCAGCTGGAGCCACTGCACTCAGAGCAGCTGAAACTGAATCCTGAGTCATCGAGGACCCACTGCACTCAGAGCAGAAGGATTTCCAGATCCAAGAGGTGGCCTGAGTCCCAGGAGTTATTCCACCCAGGAGATTAGGAGCATAAGACCACAGAGACCTCTGGACTCTGAGGAGCTCTGCAATAAGCAAGATAACTGGAAATACAGACTCCAGTTTTACACAGTGAGGGCAGGTACCACTAGAGTTAACCAGATGGCGAAAGGCAAGCTCAAGAACATAAGCAACGGAAACCAAAGTTTCTTGGCATCATCAGTGCCCAATTCTCCCAATATAGCAAGCCCTGAACACCCCATCACACCTGAAAAGCAGGATTCAGAATTAAAATCACTTCTCATGATGATGATAGAGGATTATAAGAAGGAATTAAGTAACTCCCTTAAAGAAATACAGGAGAGTACAAGTAAACAGATAGAAGCCCTTAAAGAGGAATCACAGAAATCCCTTAAAGAAATGGAAGAAAACACAAAGAAGGAATTAAACAAAAACATTCAGGATCTGAAACTAGAAATAGAAACAATAAAGAAAGTTCAAAGGGAGACAACCATGGAGATAGAAAACCTAAGAAAGAGATCAGGAGTCACAGACGCAAGCATCACCAACCGAATACAAGAGATAGAAGAGAGAATCTCAAATGCAGAAGATACGGTAGAAAATATTGACACAGTTGTCAAAGAAAATGCAAAATGCAAAAAACTCCTAACTCAAAACATCCAGGAAATCCAGGACACAATGAGAAGACCAAACCTAAGGATAATAGGTATAGATGAGAATGAAGATTCCCAACTTAAAGGGCCAGTAAATATCTTCAACAAAATTATTGAGGAAAACTTCCCTAACCTAAAGAACAAGATGCCCATAAACATACAAGAAGCCTACAGAACACCAAATAGACTAGACCAGAAAAGAAATACCTCCCGTCACATAATAATCAAAACATCAGATGCACAAAACAAAGAAAAAATACTAAAAGCAGTAAGGGAAAAAGGTCAAGTAACATATAAAGGCAGACCTATAAGAATTACACCAGACTTCTCACCAGAGACTATAAAAGCCAGAAGAGCCTGGACTGACATCATACAGACACTAAGAGAACACAATTGCCAGCCCAGATTACTATACCCAGCAAAACTCTCAATCACTATAGATGGTGAAACCAAGATATTCCATGACAAAACCAAATTTGCACAATATCTTCCCACAAACCCAGCACTTCAAAGGATAATTGATGGAAAATGCCAACACAAGGAGGGAAACTACAACCTAGGAAAAGCAAGTAAGTAATCTTCCAACAACCCCCAAAAAAGATACAAACATAACTTTACCTCTAATAACAAAAATAACAGGAAGCAACAATCATTTTTCCTTAATATCTCTTAACATCAATGGTCTCAATTCCCCAATAAAAAGACGCAGACTATCAGACTGGATACACAAACAAGACCCAGAATTTTGCTGCATACAAGAAACGCACCTCAGTGACAAAGACAGACACTACCTCAGAATAAAAGGGTGGAAAACAATTTTTCAAGCTAATGGTCCCAAGAAACAAGCTGGAGTAGCCATTCTAATATCAAATAAAATCGACTTTCATCCAAAATTAATCAAAAAAGATAAGGAAGGACACTTCATACTCATCAAAGGAAAAATCTACCAAGGTGAACTCTCAATTCTGAACATCTATGCTCCAAATGCAAGGGCACCTACATACATAAAAGAAACTTTACTAAAGCTCAAAACACACATTACACCTCACACAATAATAGTGGGGGATTTCAACACCCCACTGTCAGCAATGGACAGATCATGGAAACAGAAACTAAACAGAGACACTTTGAAATTAACAGAAGTTATGAACCAAATGGACTTAACAGACATCTATAGAACATTTCATCCTAAAACAAAAGAATATACCTTTTTCTCAGCACCTCATGGTACCTTCTCCAAAATAGACCATATAATTGGTCACAAAACAAGCCTCTACAGATACAAAAAGATTGAAATAATCCCTTGCATCTTATCAGATCACCACGGACTAAGACTGGTCTTTAATAATGACAAAAACAATGGAAAACCCACGTACACATGGAAACTGAACAACTCTCTACTCAATGATGACTTGGTCAAGGAAGAAATAAAGAAAGAAATAAAAGACTTTTTAGAATTCGATGAAAATGAGGACACATCATACCAAAACTTGTGGGACTCCATGAAGGCAGTGCTAAGAGGAAAGCTCATAGCTCTAAGTGCCTACAAAAAGAAACTGGAAAGAGCACACACTAACAAGTTGACTGCACAACTAAAAGCTCTAGAACAAAAAGAAGCAAATACACCCAGGAGGAGTAGAAGGCAGGAAATAATCAAACTCAGGGCTGAAATCAACCAAATAGAAACAGAAAGAACAAAACAAAATATCAATAAAACCAGGAGTTGGTTCTTTGAGAAAATCAACAAGATAGATAAACCCTTAGCCAGATTAACCAGAGGGCACAGAGACAGTATCCAAATTAATAAAATCAGAACTGAAAAGGGAGACATAACAACAGAAACTGAAGAAATTCAAAAAATCATCAGATCCTACTACAAAGGCCTATACTCAACAAAACTGGAAAACCTGGATGAAATGGACAATTTCCTAGACAGATACCAGGTACCGAAGTTAAACCAGGAGCAGATAAACCATCTAAATAGTCCCATAACCCCTCAGGAAATAGCAGCAGTCATCAAAAGCCTCCCCACTAAAAAAAGCCCAGGACCAGATGGTTTTAGTGCTGAATTCTATCAGACCTTCAAGGAAGACCTAATACCAATTCTCTTCAAACTATTCCACAAAATAGAGACAGAAGGAACACTACCCAATTCGTTCTATGAAGCTACAATTACACTCATACCCAAACCCCACAAGGACCCGACAAAGAAAGAGAACTTCAGACCAATCTCCCTTATGAACATCGATGCAAAAATACTCAATAAAATTCTAGCAAACCGAATCCAAGACCACATCAAAACAATCATCCATCATGATCAAGTAGGTTTTATCCCAGGAATGCATGGATGGTTCAATATTCGGAAATCCATCAATGTAATCCACTATATAAACAAACTTAAAGAAAAAAACCACATGATCATCTCACTAGATGCTGAGAAAGCATTTGACAAAATTCAACATCCCTTCATGATAAAAGTCTTGGAAAGATCAGGAATTCAAGGCCCCTACCTAAACATAGTAAAAGCAATTTACAGCAAACCAGTAGCCAACATCAAGCTAAATGGAGAGAAACTTGAAGCAATCCCACTAAGATCAGGGACTAGACAAGGTTGCCCACTCTCCCCCTACCTATTCAATATAGTACTGGAAGTCTTAGCCAGAGCAATTAGACAGCAAAAAGAAGTCAAAGGGATACAAATAGGAAAGGAAGAAGTCAAAATATCGTTATTTGCAGATGATATGATAGTATACTTAAGTGACCCCCAAACTTCCACCAGAGAACTCCTAAACCTGATAAACAACTTCAGCAAAGTGGCTGGTTATAAAATCAACTCAAACAAATCAGTAGCCTTCCTCTACATGAAAGATAAACAGACTGAAAAAGAAATTAGGGAAATGACACCCTTCACAATAGTTGCAAATAATATAAAATACCTTGGTGTGAATCTAACCAAGCAAGTGAAAGACCTGTATGACAAGAACTTCAAGTCTCTGAAGAAAGAAATTGAAGAAGATCTCAGAAGATGGAAAGATCTCCCATGCTCATGGATTGGCAGGATTAATATAATAAAAATGGCCATCTTGCCAAAAGCAATCTACAGATTCAATGCAATCCCCATTAAAATCCCAACTCAATTCTTCACAGAGTTAGAAAAGGAAATTCTCAAATTCATATGGAATAACAAAAAACCCAGGATAGCGAAAACTATTCTCAACAATAAAAGAACTTCTGGAGGAATCACCATCCCTGACCTCAAGCTGTACTACAGAGCAATAGTGATAAAAACTACCTGGTATTGGTACAGAGACAGGCAGGAAGATCAATGGAATAGAATTGAAGACCCAGAAATGAACCCACACACCTATGGTCACTTGATCTTTGACAAAGGAGCTAAAACTGTCCAGTGGAAAAAGGACAGCATTTTCAACAAATGGTGCTGGTTCAACTGGAAGACAACATGTAGAAGAATGAAAATTGATCCATTCTTATCCCCTTGTACAAAGCTCAAGTCTATGTGGATAAAGGACCTCCACATAAAACCAGATACACTGAAACTAATAGAAGAGAAGGTGGGGAAAAGCCTCGAATACTTGGGCACAGGGGAAAAGTTCCTGAACAGAACTCCAATGGCATATGCTCTAAGATCGAGAATTGACAAATGGGACTTCATAAAATTGCAAAGTTTCTGTAAGGCAAAGGACACTGTCAATAGGACAAAACGACAACCAACAAATTGGGAAAAGATCTTTACCAATCCTTCATCTGATAGAGGGCTAATATCCAATATATACAAAGAACTCAAGAAATTAGACTCCAGACAACCAAATTACCCTATTAAAAAATGGGGTATAGAGCTTAACAAAGAATTTTCAATGGAAGAAACTCGAATGGCCGAGAAGCATCTAAAGAAATGTTCAGCATCCTTAGTCGTCAGGGAAATGCAAATCAAAACAACCCTGAGATTCCATCTCACACCAGTCAGAATGGCTAAGATTAAAAACTCAGGTGATAGTAGATGCTGGCGAGGGTGTGGAGAAAGAGGAACACTCCTCCATTGTTGGTGGGACTGCAAGATGGTGCAACCACTTTGGAAATCAGTCTGGCAGTTCCTCAGAAAATTGGACATAGCATTACCCGAGGATCCAGCTATACCACTCCTAGGCATATACCCAGAAGATGCTCGAACATATAACAAGGACATATGCTCAACTATGTTCATAGCAGCCTTATTTATAATAGCCAGGAGCTGGAAAGAACCCAGATGTCCTTCAACTGAGGAATGGATTCAAAAAATGTGGTATATTTACACAATGGAGTATTACTCAGCTATTAAAAACAGTGAATTCGAGAGGTTCCTAGGTAAATGGATGGAACTAGAAATTATCATCCTGAGTGAGGTAAGCCAATCACAAAAGAAGACACATGGTATTCACTCACTGATTATTGGATATTAGCCTAGAACCTTGAAATGCCCAAGATGCAACTCACAGGCCACATGAAGCCCATAAAGAAGGAAGACCAAGTGAGGG
>NW_021604639.1:10893484-10948975 GCF_004785775.1 Grammomys surdaster | reverse complement strand
GAAAAAAAAAAGAACACCACAGAATCAGTAATAGTGTCAGGCCTTGAAGTCTCTCCTTAAGATGGACCCATTTTGGGCCTGTCACTGGACCTCCTTTCCCTCAGTTTCCTCCTCATTTTTGTCCCTGCAGTTCTTTTAGGCAGGAACAATTCTGGGTCAGAGTTTTTGACTGTGTGGTGGAAACCCCATCCATCTACTTGATGCCCTGTCTTTCTACTGGAGGTGGACTCTATAAATTCCCTCTCCCCACTGTTAGGCATTTCATCTAAGGTCCCTCCCTTTAAGTCCTGGGAGGCTCTCACCTCCAGGTCTCTCGAACATTCTAGAGGGTCTCCTCTCCCCAGGTTGCATATTTCCATTCATTCTGCTGGCCATCAGGGCTTCTCTCCTGTCCCTCCTCCCCAATACTCAATCATGTTCCACCTTTCCCCTCCCCATCCCTCCCTCCCTTTGCCTCCCATGATTACTTTCTTCTCCCTCCCAAGTGGGATTGAAGCATCATCACTTTGGCCCTTCAGCTTGTTAACCTTCTTGAGTTCCATGGATTGTATTATGGGTATTCTGTACTTTTTGGCTAATATCCACTTGTTAGTGAGTACATACCATGCATGTCCTTTTGGGTCTGAGTTATGTCACTGAGGATATTTTCTAGTTCCATATATTTGCCTACAAAACTCATGATGTCCTTGTTCTTAATAACTGAGTAGTATCCCATTGTGTAAATGAACCACATTTTCTGTATCTATTCTTCTGTTGTGGGATATCTGGGTTGTTTCCAGCTTCTGGCCACCACAGATAAGGCCACTATGAACAAAGTGGAGCATAGGCCCCTGTGGTGTTGTGGGGGGGCATCTTTTGGGTATATGCCCAACAGTGGTATAGCTGAGTCTTCAGGTACATCTATTTCCAATTTTCTGAGGAACCTCCAGATTGATTTCCAGAGTGGTTGTACCAGTTTGCAATCCCACCAGCAATGGAGGAGTGTTCCTCTTTCTCCACATCCTCACCAACATGTGCTATCACCTGAGTTTTTTATCCTAGCCATTTTGATTGGTGTAAGGTGGAATCTCAGAGTCATTTTGATTTGCACTTCCCTGATCACTATGAATCCTAGAGAAGTCAATCCAATCACTCTCAAGATTATCCCTACTGTTCCTGAGGACACAGGATCATAAACTCCAGTAGCTATTTTATAACATTGAATTTTGGCCACAGGTAAACATCTTACTTTATCTCTCATTGGTCCAGCTGTAATCCTTGCCACATCACCAGCATATCTCTGGAAGCCTAGGCCTTCTTTCTGGCTTATGTCTAGAATAACCATTTCCCTTAGAGATAACTTGTTCAAAATTTTCTTGCAAGTGAGCACATTTTCCATAATTAAAGCACTGGACATTTTGAAATCTGACACCTTTGGTGGCTTGGTCATGGTCTCTTTGCAAATTACCATTATTTCCCACAATTAAAGCACTAAACATTTTGATATTGGAGACCTCTAACTATAGACTGATTTGTTATATTAGCATGGTACAGGTTAGAACCAATATGGGCATATCCCGTATCCATTTGTCTATATGTGCTGCTTGTGCCTTTAATGGTCTAATACTTTTTTAACATTCAGTATTCACGTTTTCAGATGCCAAGGTTTTTATCTAGGAAAATCTATTTCAAATGCTGTAGAGGAAACAGCAAAGGATGAAGAGGCCATAAAAATCTTTTATTAAGAGGCCACACAATTTTTATTGGGGCTGATATTGCTTGGCTCCCAGAAGAGACTATTTTTTTTCTTTTTCTTCTTCAAATGTTATATTCTGTTTCAACAAAGGATTGGAAAACTAGCTGGCTGAGAAGTTGGGAAAAATGCAGTTGGAAATGAAAGGACCCGAGAAACAATAGTTCAGATGGCAAAACAGAAGTGATCACTTTGCTCTTTCAAAGGGCTGAAAGGGCTGCAGAATTGGCTGTGCAACTGGAGAGGTTGTGTGTAGAGGTGGAAACACTTGTGAAGTGAAGAGCACTGGAAAAGAGAACAAAAAGTCTCAGTCCTGGTGAGATTCTGTAGGAGTTTCCCACAAAAGGAAAGAAGGAAAGAAACCTGTGTCACAGTTTGATACAACTTTGTTCACAGTTCAGACTACAGACTACTCTTTGTAAAAACAAAACAACAAAACAACAAAACAAACAAACAAACAAACAAACAACAGTGACAGCCTTTCCAGAGCTTGTATAATCTTTATAAATGAGGTGGATGTTCCCCAGGATTCTTACCTTTGTTCCAAGCTCTTAAAGCCTCTAAGAAACATTGCTGTATAGTAGCATTATCAAGTAGAGTTTGTTCTTGTATATAGCATATTTCCCTTCACATAGCAACTCGTCTTTTACTATACTCATTCCCCTCTATTTCACAGTTCAGTGTTCCTGGCTTCTGCCCTCGACCATGTTATGTTAACCATTGCAATTGCGAACTGGCTTCTAGTACAGCTGATACTAATCCCTTCCAGTCTTGGGGACTAATTCTATTTTGAGGGGCCCAGTTATTTAGAATTTGTTTCATACAAGGCAAGCACTTCCCATAGGGAAGTCAGAGCCTTTTTAAAATGGCTTCGATCTATCATTTGTTTAGGATGGCATCCTACCTCATTATAACTTTGTTCCACACTATTAGCAGCCATATGCTGCATGACCACTGGGAAAGCTGATGGTGATCTTGAAACTCCAGGCTTCCTCTCCTCTATTTCTGACTGTGTAGTTGGTTCAAGATGAACTCTTTCTTTCAAAGCAGAGTATTTCATCAGATTATTCTCCATCCGGTTGTCCTTCTGCTTTTCTCTTTCTTGACCAGCTTCCATCATATTTTCTCTTCCTCTTTCCCTCTAAAGGAAATTCCTGTTCTCTTGCTCAGTCACAGGGACTGAGACTTTTTGTTCTTTCTTCATTGGTGTGCCTCAATTCCCAAGTGTTTCCACCATCACCTGCATCCTCTCCAGTTGTGCAGCCAACTCTACAACCGTTTCAGAAATGAGAGCAGATTGACCAATTTTACTTTCCCGTCTCCACTATTTTTTGTTTCTTAGGTCCTTTCATTTCCAACTGCATTTTCCCAGCTGCTCAGCCAGTCCTCCAACTTTTTTTTTGAAACATAATATATGAAGAAGAAAAGGAAAAAACAGAAAATTCCCTCTGGGTGCACAAAAGGGGATATCTCATTGATAGTAGCCACAATATTTTTTTTTTTACTAGCCTCTTGGGAAAAAAAAAACATTCCTTCATCCCCTGCTGTTTCCTCTATAACATTTGAAATCTGATTTCCCATTTTTTCCTTTTTATTGAGCCCCACATTGAGCATCACTTATAGCTTGTTTTTGCTACTTTGCGGGTTCTTCCCCCACACCTTTTATTTACCCAGTTTTACACCCTAACACTAGATAGGAGAGAAACAATTGTATAGGAATTTTAATCCAACAACAAGGCCACTCTGGCAAGGAATTACACATCTGGCTGGAATGCAAACACAGCTTTAGTACACACCTTTAATCTCAAACAATGTTGTCTAATTGAAGGTCAAACAAAGTGATAAATCAGAGAAAGATTTGACAGAATGAGTCAGAAATAGGGTGTCGGGCTGTAGAGGGACATCCTGGGGTGTTTGGCCACGCCTCCAGAACCCAGGGACCTAATACATGGTCTCATCTCCATTTCACCTGTATGGTCAGTCATGTATCTAAAGGCCGGGGGACATAGCTAACTAAGTTTTCTCCTCCTTAGCCCTCCCTCTTTCCCACTCCCCAGTGTAAGAGAGCTCCTTCTGGCATTTGTGGGGGGGGGCACATCCACATTCAGATACAACTATCATCATGGACAATAAACTTTCATCTTGGATTCCATGTGTCTCCTGGAACTTTGGACTTTCTTGAGTAAATGAGAAACTCGCCCGTAGGAAAAGTCCTCAGGACAGGCGCACCACCACCTGGGGCTGGACCCGATGCTGCGGTCCCCGCTGGGTCTCTGTGCTGCTGTTCTGGGGACTCAGCGGTGAGCGGCCAGGCCCAAGCCGCCCCCTGTGTGCTCGAGTTTCTAACCTTCAGTAGGGTATGTCCAACTCTCATGATAACAGACAGGAAAGAGGCAACTTAAATAGCAGTGAGGGAGAAAGTATTGCGTTCAGTTCAATTTGGAGCCGTTTAGTTTGGTGACCTTCAGTTTGGAGCTGTTCAGTTCTGGAATTCTTTACAAGCAGAGCAATTCAGTCAGAAGGTGAAAGAAGCCAAGGAAGCTGAAGTCATCAAGGTCTGAGCTAGCAGATTAGATTGTATAGAGGCTAGAAGCTTCTAGGCCTAGGCCTAGAGATAATTAGTATAGAGAAGGAAATGCTTATGGCTTAGTCCAAGTCATGTATTTGTAAAGCTTGAGTACAGCTCTCACTTCATCACTTCATCTGAGGAAATAAAAATGATATTTACATTTATAACAATGACTGAGAGGAGAGAGGACTTAAAAAATATTCCTGAATCTAATTTCTTTCCTTTTGTTTCTTCTTTGACCACAGCTACTAACAAACCACAACCAGCTTCAACTGTTTGTTTGAAGGTTTTTGTTTATTTGTTTTTGTTTTTGGCTTTTAAAAAGGATTTTCTTTATTTCCTCCAACAGGAAAGAGGCTACTTAAATAGCAGTGAGGGAAAGAGTATTGAGTTCAGTTCAATTTGGAGCAGTTTAGTTTGGTGACCTTCAGTTTGGTGCAGTTTTTTTTTATGAAGTTAGTTTATTGCTGGAATCTAGTGGAACATACTGTCCTGGCTGTTATTGTGTTCTTATGCTGGTGTGATTACAGGTATAGGTGTTGATTTTTGAGTTTATCTTGCTGTGTGTATTTTGTTCCTTGGTTTCTGTTTTGTCCTTGGATTTTAAGAGAATGTTATGGCTGTGTTTCCTGTTTTGTCTCCATGTTTGTCTAGTATGTTCACAGGGAAATTCTGCTGGTGTTAGAGGCTGGGATATAGAGAAGAGTCAGGAGAGGGAGGTCAGAGGGGATAGTCTGTTGAATCAGAGAGCTCAGAAATGGTTTGTGGGCAGACTACTGGTCTTCTGGCAGGGGTTGCCTGTGGCTGGGGAGGGGGATATCCACACACTCTAGGGACTGGAACATGGCAGGAATTGAGGAGCTTTGATAAGTTCATGCATTATTGAGTTATTATTGAGTAACAAGCCCAACACCAACTTATGTGGTCATTATAAGAACAACAGGCTCTGATTTCTGGGCTCATTTATAGAATCTGAGGAGAAAAAAGAAACAACTCACCACTATAAGCTGTTTTCCAGGTTTGTCTCAAGTTCAGACTGAAGCTGGTTAGGGCCAGGGTTAATGAATTATGGGAAGGGTATGGTGTCCATAGCCAATCTGAAGACTCCTTGAGCAAGTCTGTAATTGGGCACAGGGTACATTCTATACTTTATGCTAATTTGAAAAGTTTTTTCTATGAAATTAGTTTATGGCTGTGGCTATCAGGCACTGTCACCTCCGATGCCACATTGTTTCCAGCTGAGTACACAGATTAAAGAGTGAACTCAGACCAAAGGACTTTGTGAAGGACTCTGGGTTGTGATAACTTCTTGTGTTAAAGGAGGAAGGAGAGGGATGAATCACAAGAAACTTGGCTGCTTCTGCCTTTATTATTTTATCTAAAAAATTTTTGACGTAGAGTCTCATGTAGTCTAGATTGTCTTCAACCTCTGCTAAGTAGCCAAGGGTGACCTTGACCTTTTGTCTCCTGAGTTCTGGGACAATAGTAATAAGTATTCCTGCTTATCTAGTGCTAGAGATCAAATACAGGGCTTTGCACATTTGAGGACAGCACCCTTACCAAATGGATACACCTCAATCTCCACTTGTGTCTTTATGGACTCTAGATACTTTGAAGGAAGGGCTAAATGTCAGAGGGCTGACCATTCAATATCTATGGAGTAAACACTGCCTTTGTAGATAGAGCATATGCTAAACAGTGCTCAGACTCAAAACTCTCCCAAGGAGTCATTTCTCTCTATGTTGCATTTTCTGCAGTAACTGACCAGGGAATTGTCACCAAGTGTGATATCACATAGGGTGCCTTCTCCCTCTTGGAGACACAGAATCAGTAACTGAGGGTGAGCTTTAGGTGTGAGGAAAATTATTCTTGGCCAAAGAATATGAGAAGCAGACACAAAAGGCTCACAATATGCTTTTTGATCACTGGGACAGAAGTCACATAAGATAGAATAAATGAACAAGATGGAAGAAATGTAGGGAAGAAAGGGAAAATATTTATGTTTAATGGTATATATATATACACATATATATATGCACTATGTGGACTGGGTTATAAAGAAGTTGCAAGCTGTCTAAACTCAAACAGATATTGCAAACAGATTTTCTTTTTGTGCTTTTGATATCGTTTGTTTTCAAAAGTAAACAAAACAAGATCTGAGTGTAGAAGAGTCCAGCCACATCACGAAGCATGTAATCAGGGCAGGGCAGAAATTATGTTAGGTCATGCATATAGTACATATTAGAACATTCTAATAAACCTGCGACTGCCTGAGTCTCAGGGGATGGCTTGCTTTCCTGCTTGGTCTGTGAGGCTGGATGGAATTATCAAGGATTCAGTTCTGTTTTTGTATAACTCGTTGGACAGGAAGGGCTCATCTCATCTCATTCCTTAAAGAGATTTAAGAAATTCTGAGTCTTATAGGAGACAGAAACAAAACAAAACAAGACAAGATAAAACAAAACAAAACAAAACAAAACACTCAGGGAAGGAAGAAGGAGGGAAATAGGAAAGCAGGAGCAGAGAGGAGGAGGGATGTCAGATGAATATCTTATCTGTTTAGTTTGAAGTAATACAGTCCCTGAACTTCAAATAACAAATAGCTCATACTTATTCTGATCTCACTCCTGAAGGAGAGTTGTCAGACCACTTGGTGAGGTCTGAAGATCTGGAAATATCTAGATTTACTGTAGAGCAGAAGAGGCTTCCGCTTTATCTAAAACCATTCCTGCACGCAAAAACAAAACAATTTGCTTTTGTGCACACTGGTCCTACATAGATGGTATGAAGAGAGAACAATGAGGGAAAATGACAGTAAATCTTCTTAGAAGGGGATCACAGAGAGAGTGAGTGGGATGTGGTGACATTTAATTTGACTGATGGTTTAAATTTAACAAGAATGAAAGGCTGGAGGATGAAAGAATGAGAAGAGGAATTGGTACCCAATTCTTGAAGCTCTTGATGAATTCAGAACTTGAAAAATGGAGGCTTAGGTGAGACCACAGAGCACGAGGATTGCTCAGGGTGCTGTGTGTTGCAAGATTTTCCTTGTGAAAGATTTCTGAGCAGTAAATACAGAAGTAGTTACTTGAAGGTACATTTAAAGTATGAATGAGCCTCTTAGGGAAGCTTGAGTTTTCTGCATTAACAATAAATTTCCTCTTCCAAGCGGAAATTTAAACCAAGAGAAGTAAATATATAGGTAAAAACTGGGCTAGCAAGATGGCCGAGTGTGTAATGGTGCTTGTCACACAATCCTGGATACCCAAGCTTAATCTTTAGAATCCAATATGTGTGTAGTGTGTTTTTAGTTTGTTTATATATGTGTGTCACATTAGTGTGTAAGTGTGGGAGAGTATGTGTGAGTATGAGTGAGTTTATAGGAATGTATTCCCATATGTAGGTATGTGTGCACTGTGTGTTTGGGTGTATGAAATGTGTGTACTGTATTTGTAAAGTGTTTTAGTATTTCAGTGAATGTGACTATTATTCATAAGTGGGCACTGTGTTAGAGTATGTTTATATAAATGTGTGTCTGTGATTATAAATGAGTGTGTATGAGTATACCAGTGTGCTAGCATGTGTGTGTTCAAGCATGTTCATGTATGTATGTCAGTGTGTGCTAATGTGTGTGAGAGATGAGTATCTGTTCAGTGTGTGTCTGAATCGCTGAGAGTGATTGTGTGAGATTATATACATTTGTGTACAAATCTGATTGGTATATGTGTGTATGTGTGTGTATGTGTCAGCATGTGCTAATGTGTCTGTGAGAGAGAAGAATGGTACAGGTGTGTCTGAATTGATGAAAGTGGTTGTGTATACATTTGTATACAAATCTGATGTGTGTATATGCATATATATTTATGTGTGTTTGTGTGTGTTTTGTCTATGTGTGAATGCACGTGAGTATGTGTACATGTGTGATGGCATGTGTGCATGTATGTAGGTGTGTTGTGTACACACATGTATTTGCATATGTATGTATGTGTGTATACATATGCATGTGTGATATGTATATATCTTTATTGTTTTTGTGTGGGTTTATGTTTGCATGGGTGGTGTATGAACATGTGTGGACCAGAGGAGAATTGTGAAAGTATTTCTCTGTTACTGTCTGCCTTACTTGCTCGAGATGGAGTTTCTTATTGTAGAAGAATCCACATTGACTGGCCAGCATCCCAATCCCAGTGGTCCTTCTGTGTCCCTACCTGGGAGCTCTGAGAGTATAGGTATGCGTAGCCACTCTCAGACTTCTATATAGGTGCTCAGGATCTGAATTGCAGCTCTCATGCGTGTACAGCAAATGATCTTAGTCACTGAGTTATCTATCCAGTTCCCATTTGTTTAATTCTTAAGCTGTAACTGTGTGGGGGATGAGCCTTTGCCTAAGGACTGTGGTTTTGGAGTTCAGAAGAAAACAGGCAAGACCAGTGGAAGCTGAGAGTTTGAACATGGGGTCAATGACTATAATCCTCAGTATTGCCTTTATCTCAGTTTCAGATTCAGAACTAAGTCTTTTAGCTAGGAGAGATGACAGAGGTTCTGTTTAGTTAACAAAAACGATGGACTGGGTATTGGGTCTATCTTGTACCTTACTGATACAAATTGATATAGTTGTGCTCTAATTGTATTTTGAGAGAAAGGGTTTTTTTCTTATTTTAACAGGAAGAGTGATATGTAGTGGGCTATTTTTCCCACAAGTTGGGAGGAGCTAAGGTGGGAGGAGTAAGGAGAGGAAGAGGAGAAAAAAGAGAGGAAGAGAAGAGGGAATAGGAGGGAGAGACGTAGGAGACTCCATGGATGACCACTCGTGTACCAGGAACAGTTCTGGGTAACAACTTATATCTAGGTTAGTTAATTGGGAAACATCTATAATTATGTGGACGTATTGTTATTGAGCATTACCAAATATATAAAGCCTTTGATTAATATTTAAGCATTAGAGTCTCATTTCCTACTGGGCCCACGTGGATGGCGGGATGGTCTGGGCAAAGTCTTGCTGGCATCTCCTGGGTGGCAGGGCCAGTGTCTCTGGCCACCTGAGCCAGAGGTCTGAGCCGAGCAGTGGCAGTGAAAATACACCGCTGCTCGTGGCCACAGGCCTTGCCTAGTCGGGAACATGGCAGCCCCAATTTGCAAGACAGATCTAGTGCCACTGTTTGAAAATATCTCCCGCAATAACTTTTGTATCACTGTGGTCAGAATACCTCATAGAAATCATAGAAGGTATTGGTGGTTTGACTTTTTCGATTTTGCCTCATGGTTCCCCAGCTCCAGTCCATTGTTGGTTGTCAACTTTGCCTAAGCAGAACATCAAGGTGGGGTGTGTGGAGGGAGCTGATCTTCTCTTGGTGGAAGAGATGCAGAGAGAAGAGAAGCAAAGGAAGGAGCTAGGGCAAAATACAGTTCAAGGACACTATGGTACACTCCCAGATCCCGCTTTCTTCAAATAGATCACACTGCTACTTTCCATTACTTCCCAACAAGAAAATGAAATTAATGGATTAATGCAATGATCTGGCCAGAGTCCTGTTGATATAATTACCTCTGTAAATGCTGACATGACTGACAAATCCAGAGTTGTGTTTCAGGAATCCCTTGGAGCCTTGTTCCTTAAAAAATATTCAAATCAAGCCAACAAAGTGAACCCAAATAGATGGATGATTATCAAGGATTTTTTTCTCATCTATTCTTTCTTCATTCTGTTATTTCCTCTGCTGCAAACAAACCCTACACAAAGATCTACAGGCAAGTAAAGAGTGCTCAGAGCATGAGAAATAGTCTTGTCCAGGCAAGAACACACTGATTGGTTATCCAGTACCAAATGGTCAGCCCTGAAAATTTACATAGGATTAACATTATACAGACTGAGCAGATTATATTTAAGAATATATGTATATGCAGATACATGTGATATAATATACATTTAATACACACACACACACACACACACACACACACACACACACACATATATATATATATATATATATTCATTTAATGACAATTAATGAAGAAAGAAGCATCAAACTGAAAGGGAGAAAGGAAGGTTATGTGGGAGGGTTTGGAGGGAGGGAAAAGAAGGGAGAAATGTTGACACTGAATTATAATCTTGAAATTAAAAACATAATAAAATTATACATTTTAACCTTACCATCAAAAAAAGCAAAAACATATTTCTAAAACATACATAATTCTATTTAGTGCCCAGTTTCTTTGGGTTTGTGGATTGTAGCGTGGTTGTCCTCTACTTTATGGTTAATGTCTACTTATAAGTGAACACAAACTGTATATGCTTTCTGGTACCAGAAAGTATAAACTTTCTGGTTCTGGGTTACCTCACTAAGGATGATAGTCTCATGCTCCACCTACCTGCCTGCAAAATTCATGATGCATGATCCAAATGGATTCTGAACATCCATTTTTTTCTCTTTTGTCAGATGTTAGAGAAGAACAGAAGTTTGCTTCCCATGTATCTCATAAAACATTGCTAGACTTTTGCATTTTGTTTAATATATATTAAAAATGTCAGAAATATTCTCTTTCATTTATGTAAATGAAAGGACTATTAACTCTTTCTCATGAGTGTATGGATAAAAGAACAAGATAAAAATCTTTGTAAACTCTTGTGAAATATAACTCAGAGAATCATTGTTATTATTATTGTATCTGAGTTTTTCACAAGTATTAATAATTTCCTTCCACTAATCTATAGATTTACTAATAAAATCCAAGTATGCATCAGACTTGACATTAATAGATTATACAAAGGAAAATTCAATAT
This sequence comes from Grammomys surdaster, assembly GCF_004785775.1. NCBI lineage: Eukaryota > Metazoa > Chordata > Mammalia > Rodentia > Muridae > Grammomys > Grammomys surdaster. The sequence continues at coordinate 10,937,890 of NW_021604639.1, read as the reverse complement.
GGACAGAATATTTTTTGCTTTGTGGTTATCAGTTTCTGATCAGCTGAAAAGTCTCAATTTTGGGTTTAAGAAATCCACAATTTTGGGTAATATGTTAATGTACCACAACGTTGACTCTAACTTAATTTGCAGCTTCCCTCCATGGGTCATAGGCCAGAGGTAGTCTGATCTTGCTTGGAGAAGTCACTGAAAATGCTTATATTACCTCAGTGGTCAGCATGGCCATTACTCTTATTGATGATTTATTTCAACCTAGATAAATTGATAAAAAATATTAATGCATGTGTCATGGAAACCACTCTAGATAATTTATATGACAAACAAGAAACCCCAATCACACTAGATTGATATATTTGGAAAAGTCTTTAGAAAGATACCTGTTTATCATTTTTTAAAAAAAACCTATTAGTTTAGGGTTTTCTTTTATTCCATCCTTTCCCATTGGTAACAAATACAGCTGGTTCATGGTTCATGGTGGTTTATGTTCAGTGACTTATCTACATCTTCCAGTATAAAAATTAATCCTGAAAATAACCTCTTTTTTCTTTTGAGATGGGATTGGTTTTGAACTTGCTGTTTAGCCAAGGCTAACATTGAATATACACCATCTTGTCTATATATGCTAGAATTATAGACATGTATCATGCCCATTGATCTGTTTTTGTTTGAAAATTTTTGCCTTCTAACATCTGAAAACTGCACAAATTTAGGTGACTCACAGGCAGGAAAAGAGGATTTTAATAAATAAAACGGTGTCTCTCTGATATGTGCACTGTATTTTAGTAGAGTGTACAATCTTAATTTTGAATGGGTCCTTGATATGTTGACCTGAAGCTTTTGATTATTCTTCCTCAATCATCTGGTCCCTAGGATGACAGATGTGCATCAATAGGCCATGCTCATATGAATAGTTTTGAACTTTTTGTTTTAGTTGGCTGGGTTATATTGAGTAGTTCCTTAAAACCTATGACTTAATTTTCTTATCTGTAAATACCCATAAGAATAATACCAAATAACTCACAGAGGATGAATTAATATAGTGCCTGGAACATGGCCAGTACTTGGTAAATGTATGTGATTTAATATTTGTAAAATAATATGTAACAAAACAAATGATAAATCTTAGTCCATGTCTAGCAATAGTAGAAATTTTAAATATTTTGATATTGTTTAGTCAACAAAAAATGATGTTTACTACAGATGTTTTCCTCATGATTCAGTTCCTTGTGTATGGTTCTTGACATACTGGACTAAAAGTTAAAATAAAAGAAAACCTTACAATCAGATATAGGATGATAGACATAAGTTATAAAAATGTTGCCTCTTGAGAGACATTGATTGAGGTTAGGAAAATATTTGCTCATTGGAATGTTTGATCTTATGACCCAGAAAACAGATTCCTCAGTAAACACATCTATTTAGTGCTCTGAATAGAATCCAGATCCTAAGAATTAATGGGTCACACTTCCTAGGTGGACCCAGGATTTATCTATACTTTGTCTACCAGTGAACGGATTATAATTGGAACTCATCACCCTGAGGAATTTCTTTAATTTCTAGAATCTATAGCTGAGAATTTTTGCTATTTATTTATTTCTCTTGACTTAATTATCTTTGATTTTAGTGAAAATTTTTCTAGAGTGACTCTGGTCCCAGTGTCCTGTCTACTTTTCTATTTTTCTATTTTCTTTTTTCTTAGTTTATACTTCTTATAACTGAAGCAAGTCCACAGACCAAGTATTTATTTGTATATTCAATTGCTTATTTTTGAGACAAGGTCTCATGCAACTCACCAAGTAGTGGAGGATGGCCTTGAATTTCTCATCTCTCTATTTCCATCTCCTAAGACCTGGAACAGAAGCCATATGTTAACAAACTTGATATAAGCAGTGCTGGGGATTAAATCTAAGTCCTTATTAATACTATATCAAGCACTACCTACCAGCTAAGCTGTATCTCAAGTTCCTTGATATGTTTAGATTCCATTTCTAACCTTTGACCTTTTGATATGCTCAGGGAAATTAACACTATTGAGAACATTGATTCTGTAATTAGAGACTGCAATTGCTCAGTTACTGGGGAACATGATCACTTAACCACGGATTGTTCTCAGTGACAGAGATGTTTTACCAGGGAAAGCACACTGTAATGCAAGTGAAATAGGATATCTATTAAGACCTAGGGAAATGCTGTGAATTGACAAATATAAAAGTGAGAATAATAAATAAAAGAAACCTGTCACGTTAAATCAGTGGTTCTCAAACTTCCTAATGCTTCTACCCTTTAATACAGTTCCTCATGCTATGGTGACCCCAACTGTAAACTTCTTGCTTTATAATGCAATTCAAAATCCAAGGCTCAATGAGCTTCTTTCCCATGCCCTATTTTTGATTGTCTTTCCTTGTATCTGCATTCAGTGGTCCAGAGTAAGTTTATCTCAGGGATGTTTTTACTGTTTAAAAGAAGACCACTCACTACTTGAAGTTTAGATTTTCTATTTCAACTTCACACAGTGTAGACTTTTCAGTGTAGCTTCTTTTTTTTTTAATGAACTCTTCTTTTTCACAGTCACATGAGGTTTTCTATAATCTGATATCTTTCTATCTTGTCCACCTACAGGATGCCATCCTTATTTGAACCAGAGAAAGCTCCTAGATTACTTCAAGTCAAAAGCTATTGTTCTGCTTGTCTATGATGCTCTAGGCACACAGCAATATAAGAACTGGTAATAAGGATTTTACCTTAGTCATACCTAAGATACATATAAAATAATTTTCATCTTGCAACTCTAAGTTTTCTGGAATTAACTCAACAGGCTTGAAGGAGGAAGGGGAATCTACAGCTGTGAAATTGTTCCATATAATGGCGGTCTTATTGATTTAGTCCTATTTAGTCATATTTAGATTGTGTGGCTCTAGAGTGTGTGGGTGCATTCATGTGTCTTTTCTGCCTCCTAACACATCATACCTTGGCTGCAAATAGTCAATATTCCTTCCTTTTCAGAATAGATAAGAATGCCCCATATCTTTTGATAGATCTATGCTATGACATAAAAATTCTTTGTGCTATGACAGAAAAATACAAACACACTCCAACCCTAATTTCTCTCTGGTATTTGATTCAGTGTGGGATTGTGGTTATTGCCAAGAGTTTCAATGAGAAGAGGATCAAGAATGTGAAGAGCAGGCTATGGGCATCAGGGCTCCTGTACAGTGTTTCTCTCTTCAAGTCCTCTTTGCAAGCTCTCAGTATCCTTGTATTGAGTGACTGTACTTGGCATTTCCTAGGTCTGTGTGCCTCATGTACATGCATAGGCATTTTCTTCTCTACAGTAGTACTCTAGGGTCATCACGGCTGTAGAGGATTCGAATTGACTGGGTTTCATCTTTAAGTTAGCAATGTACTCTGTAGTCTTGTTCAAGCAAACAGCTTTCATTCATTTCCTTCATGAAGGGATCTGGACTATGTGATTTTTAGCCTACATTAAAACTTTATTTTGTATGTCCTTGATGCTCATAAAGAATAGTATTTATGTGTTGATTCAGTCTGTGGATTATTTTTCTTTTCTTTTTTTAATTTATTTTTATTTTTATTTTCAAGTAGGAAAATACTATTACTTTAAATAGTTATCCATTCAGCCAATTTAGATATGCAAGTTTAAAACAAATAAAATAATTTTTAATCTCTTTTTACTCTGTTTCTTTGCCATGGAAAGCCTCTGTAGGCAACCCAGGTTATCCTCAGACTCATTTTCCTCTAACCTGAGCCTCCCAAGAACTGGGTCTACAAGTGTGCTATACACCCAGTTTAGGACTGAATACTTGGAAATTAGTTTTTAAATGCTCTATGGGTCATTGTAAATTACAGGCCAGGCAAGATTCAAGAGATGGAGAAAGAGAGGCCATATTATACTGAGAAACCTTGCAAGTTCATATTTAAAAAGTGTGAGCTGGGTAGTGGTGGCGCACGCCTTTAATCCCAGCACTTGGGAGGCAGAGGCAGGCGGATTTCTGAGTTCGAGAGTTCGAGGCTAGCCTGGTCTACAGAGTGAGTTCCAGGACAGTCAGGGCTACAAAGAGAAACCCTGTCTCGAAAACAAACAAACAAACAAACAAACAAAAAAAAAGTGTGCAACCTCGGATATAAGAATTTGCATGCATGGGGGTGCATGATTTACACTCTGCCTATCACCTTTACATATTCTGAATATTTGTTTTTCACATTCAAAATTACTTCCCTACAAGTTACCCATTTTCATTAGTTTCATGATATATTTTTGTGTATTAAAATATCTCCCTTATTGTAGTTATACTTTTCATGATTTTGCCCTGTGGCTAATGAGTATTTATGTCTTTTTAAATGGAGAGCAAAATGAGATTTGTTACATTATATATACAAGTGATAATTTTTCCAACTTGTCTTTATTTCAATAAAAGTTTTTGAGTTTTATGGATAAATATAACAAAGTATAACCTTTACATGAAGTTTAAAGGTTTCTAGTAATAAAATTGGCCACCTCGCTCTTAACTAATATAATATCTTTCTTTATTGTATTAGAAAGTCACAGTTTGATTTGTTACTCTCAATTTAGTACTGGGGATTGAATTTAGGGCCTCCTACATGCCAGCAATTTCTCTACCACTGAGCAATGTCACCAAGTTTGTGTTATTGCTACTTTCTTCCTCACTTTTTACTTAAATATGTTGGCTACTCTTGACTTCCTGTGGTTGGATAAACAGTGTGATACTGTCTCACTGCATTGAAATATGATCTAATTCTTTTTTACAATGTTAATCCTTCTAATATGATTTTGGCATACATTTCTAAATATATCACCTTTTTTTTTGGGGGGGGTTTTCGAGACAGGGTTTTTCTGTGTAGCTCTGGCTGTCCTGGAACTCACTCTGTAGACCAGGCTGGCCACGAACTCAGAAATCCGCCTGCCTCTGCCTCCCAAGTGCTGGGATTAAAGGTATGCACCACCACCACCCGGCTTCATATCACCTTTTAATATTACTAAGTATGTTTTTTACTTTGTCCATTAAAACATTTGTATTTATTCTGTCAGATTGTATTTAATACTTTTGATCAATTTTGATAGGATTCATTTTGCTTTGATAATATTCAAATTTACGAAAAAAAAAGGTTAGTTCAAATATAATGATACTGATTGCCCAGATTAATCAGCTAATAAATTATGGATATTTTCTTTTGCTGTTTCCCTTTCTTTCCCTTTAAAGACTGTTGGCTTAGTAATTAATAAAAAGCACTTTGAGGGCTGGAGAGATAGCTCAGTGGTTAAGAGCACTGGCTGCTCTTCCAGAGGTCCTGAGTTCAATTCCCAGAAACCACATGGTGGCTCATGACCATCTGTAATGGGATCTGATGCCCTCTTCTGGTGTGCCTGAAGTCAGCTACAGTGTACTCATATACATGAAATAAATAAACAAATCTTCAAAGCTATTATTTTTTTAAAAAGCATTTTGATACTTAAAGTTTTACAAGTTTAAACAGTGATATCTTTTTTAAGGCAGTCCCTAGAAGACATACAATAATATTTGAACATGTGGAAAAAAATGTACTCTACTTTTGTGATAGGGTAGATGACATACTAAAATATAAATTTACATAAATTCATATATTTATGTAAATGTACATACATTCCTGTGACTTCCTGTGGTTGGATAAACAATGTGATACTGTCTCACTGCATTGAGATAAGATCTAATTTTTTACACAATACATTTCATAGTCTACTAGTGTTGCTTTAATTGGATACAATTTTCATCAAATGTATATAAAACATCAATGACAGAAGTATATATGTATACATGCTTACAAAAACATAAGGGGCATTTGTTTCACTGGACTTTAGACTTTATTACAAAGCTAATATGATGTATTGGTGGTGAACATTCTCAGTTCAGGGGACTTGTCTGACTTCGGATGAATACTTGAAGCAAGGGGAGTTAAGTTGCCTTTGGATATATCTGTTGTATCTATAGAAAACATGCATTTATGAAAGTGAAGGACCCAAAGCCTCCCCACAACTCAGAATGGCTGGGGACATTAGAAGTATTGTTATATGGACAGTTCCCTGAGAACACCACCATTGTAGGAAGTATGGGCAAGCCACTAGGTGGCGGTAGAAATCTCACACTGTAGGCAAGCATCTACATACCAATGATGGGATAAACTGCCTTGCCTCAAGTTTTTAGACCTTGTGGAACAGAGAATCAAAAAGAGAAGTTATAATGACTCTTGTATTTTTCTTAAATGTGACCAGCTATTCAGACTCAAGCATGGACTGGTCTAGAAATCAATCCGATATTGGAAATAACAGTCTTCATTTGAAAGTCTGGTTCTGGACATTTTCAGGGACATAGTTGGAAGTTAGCTGCAGTTCTCTATGATGTTATGTTAGCAAGAGATAAAGTTGGGGCAGGATCTGGATTTCAAACAGGTGTTAGTACATATGTTAAGGCTCTTTTAATTGTCAAGTTAAAATTACCTTTGTTTCTTCTACAATATTTAATGTAAATATTAAATGGATTGATTGTATATTTTCTAATTGGGTTAGTGTTTTGAAATCTGGCATGTCAGTTACAGAGGTCTATCAACCAGCTTTTGTTTTATTGCCCTGAGTATCACAGAACTTTGGTATTCTAAAAACAGCTTGCAAGTACTGGAAGAAATGAATCAGGCTTTAAGCAGAAGCAAGAGGGTAGTGGTTTTATTGCTGGTATAACAGCTTTAATTACATTAATTGCTAGCACCACTGCTTCCGCAATAGCTTTGACACAAGAAGTTAAGACAGCTACTTTTGTTAATCATTTAGTAAAAAATGTTACTAATGTGTTGAATATACAAGAGGGTTTAGATAGGCATTTGGAAGAACAGACTGATGCTCTTTATCTTATTCAAATTATTGGAAGGAGATTCAGAAGTTAAAAGTAAGGAGTCATCCAGAGTGTTGGGGCTGCTTGGCAAGAATCTGACATGGGCCAAGGACAAGGAAGTGGGCTTCAGGCAGGAATCTGACAATGAAGTAATTTGAGGCAGGAATCCAAATTTTAGGCTAGTACAAGGAAGTAGGCTTCAGACATGAAAATGACTTTGACATGAAATGACATGAAAATGACATGAAAGTGGTTCAGATATTTTGGTCATCCTGATAAGCCCTTAGAAACAGTGATCACAGGAGTGTTCATGGAATTTTGTTTGTTGCCTTGCTTGTTCTTTGATTGTTTGTATTTATTGTCTTGCTTGTTCCTTGACTATTTGTGTCTATTGTATTGCTAGTCCCTCAACCTAGAACTGACCTTAATACTTGCATGTAATTAAAATGTATAAAAGCAAAAAGGAGGAGGGGGATAGCATAAGGGAGTTCAAGGGAGGGAAAATGGGGAAAGGAGATGAAATCTGAGATGTAAATAAATAAAATATCCAATAAAAAACACTGTATTAAAAAAGAAAAAGAAGTAACTCAGATCAGTGATCTTAATACTGGCTAGCTGGGGGTGAGTGTGTTAGCCCTGGAAATTTCATGCTCACTCTTCTTCTTGCAGGATGTGTTCTGGAGATGTCTAAAGTTTCCAGATATTTCTGGGCAAATCAGGGTTTAAATGAGAAAAGTGTCAGTTTTGTAAATGTCCCAGCTGTGCTATGTAAAGATTAACACTATGGTTAATACAACGCACCCTGTGGCGGTCAGCACCATTATTGGCTATTAATATAACTGGAAAATGATGATAGATCAAGGAGAGCTGACAGCTGAGACCTATGTGGAAAGAACACAGTGCATAGAACAAGATCAAGTTCAATGCATACCCATCACATTTAAATTAAGCATACTATAGGTATAGTATAAAGATAGTAACAATGATGTCTTTGATCAGAAAGTACAGCAAAGTGCCCCAATTTGATGGACATAAACCATGCAACAAATTCATCATGTATCTAAAAGTGTCCATGTTCTGAATAATGTGACTGTGGACATGCAGATTTAGGTACAGTTATGTGAAGGCTTCTTTAACCATTGTTGATTAGGTAGGTGATATTACTCATGTCATTAAGACACACAGAACAGGAAGGACTTGCAATATGAAAATACTTCTGTTCATTCTGTGGGAAGTTAAAACTAAATGTTTCTTGAGATGGTTTTATCTTGTGACCTCTGGCCTTTGACTATCAGAAGTCAATAATTTGTTCTTTTTGTATCACTTGAAGAACGTAAAACCTTTGTGCTTGGTGTTGGATTCTGTAAGTTTCCTGTATTGTCCTAGTCCTGTTGGGGACAAGGAATGCCTTTTATACCATTATTTGACAGAACATTTGACAAATGTAAGAAAATATGGTATACTTATTCTTTGTCAAATTTGTATGTTTCTGTTTTAAATTTGAAAACATTTGACACACTTGCCTCTTGTTTTTGTAGCCTCTCTTCTATGGAGCTGTATTAACTCAGGGCAAGGTGGATTACCTGATACATAAGCACAAGGGCCCCTATGAATATGGAGGTGTAATTGGGAGGTGTTCTATAAAAAGTATAAGAATTTATTTCCTGATTATTTCCTGATATGATTGGCATTTACCAAATGAAGTTTGTCATCTTTGCTCTGGATTTGTCTTAGATGCATTTTTTAAAAAATTTTCTACAATTTTTCAGAAGAGGTGGATCTTACAGCATATTAACCATGTGATTACTTGCAAAGATAGTAGGGCTGGCAAAGTGGAGTTATGTCTTTGCATGGGGTTCCATAAAGATCCACTGAGATCCTTTCAAACAGTGTGTTTACATTGGGACATAGAATGCCATCTGTCCTCAGTTATATAATCTGTTCTGTAAGAAGATAAAATGACTTTTAAAAATGGGAGTGGGAGGAAGTAAGCGTGTTACATATTGATAGCATCTTTGTGAAGACAGAAAATTTAAAGAATATTTCTTGAAACTTACAAGGGAACATATAATGATATGCAAATGTCCTTGAAATTTAGAGCTTAATTTTTTCAAGGCCAGAGTTAGGAGGAATATCCATTTATAGGACTGTTTGTTTGATTATCATTTATATAGTATGTGTTTACTTAAAGAGATGGTGTGTCTTCTATTAAACATAGTTCTGGAGTGTGATCAAACAGTTCAAAAATTTCATTGTATACCTTATTTAGAGACACAAACTCAAAGGTCAGGGGTTGTGATGAGAAACTATAATATGTGCAGCACACAAAACTGTTATACATTTAGTAAGCCCTTAGTTATCGAGTCCTCATAGGCAAGTCACATAGCATAGGCCAGAGTCATCTGGTGATAGTCTGATCATATCATTGGCATCTGTTGTGTGATGCAATGAGAAAATATAACTGATTCACCATCTAGAATAATGCATTAGTAGTGGTTCTTTTCTCTGAGAAAGCTATCAGTGCTGAGCTTACAAAAGACATCCTTATAAATGGCTATTTTGGCTAGAGAATGTCACTTTGGGTGATCTCTTGTCTGTTCCAGTTATCCAGAGCCTGAGTATCTTTATGGCCAGGATAATCCTTAGAAAAGTTTAACCAACATAAAAGACCACAGTCATCATTGTATGTTTTAACTAGGCGTAAAATCAGTTCCGATTATTAGGTAGGCTTACTTATGACTGTGGGACTCTCACCTAGTCTGACCTAGACAATATAAATTAAGTTTCTGATAAAATGTGTGCTATGTGTGGTATGAAGTAAAGATTATGAAATCCAAATGGAGTAAGCAAATCCACTGACATCTGCAGATAGGTTCTTTAAGGACAACTTTGCTTATAATGAAGTAATACATACACACACACACACACACACACACACACACACACACACACACACACAATTATACATATTCAAGACGATGCCACAAGATCATTAACATTTTTACATAAGCATTTTAAAATCACAGGCTTTTTAAAGTATCTTGGGAATTTCTTGAGTTGTTTCTGCAGAAGGGCACCGTTGATATCTTTTTATAGGTTGGCATCAGGACACACCAGAGTTTGGTTCTGTTTAGATCCTAAAGAGCTCAAGATCTTTACACACTGAATCCCCTCTTGGCTCCCTCCAATCCTCTTACAGAGACTCCATTCTCAGTTTCTTGGAGCTCTCCTCCTTGAGCTTCTGGCTGCTGGCTGCTCTTCTCATGTGTGTCTTGCCTTCTAGACCACATGTGGTATGTTTTCTTGTTGTTTGAACACCAGGAGAAACACAGACTGAAAAAACCCCTTCTAACTGCTGCTTCAATAAAAGGTAAGAACTCTATCTGTAACTAATATAGAAATGTCAATAGCATGGCTATTATCTCTCAAATACATTTCCAGATAAACCAATTTGAGTTCTTTTCTGTTTTTGTTGTTGTTGTTTTACTGGATATTTTATTCATTTACATTTCAGATGTCATCCTCCTTCCCTCTTCTTCCCCTACAGGAATCCCCTTATCCCATCCCCCTTCCTCCTTTTCGCTTTTATACCATTTTAATTACATGCAAGTATTAAGGTCAGTTCTAGGTTGAGGAACTAGTAATACAATAGATGCAAATAGTCAAAGAAAAAGCAAGACAAGAACTACAAATAGTCAAAGAACAAGCAAGGCAATAAACAAAGTTCCGGGATCACTCCCGTGATAACTATTTCTAAGGGCTTATCAGTATGACCAAAACATCTGAGTCTACTTTCTTGTCCTAGCCCAAAGTCATTTTCATGTCTGAAGCCTACTTCCTTGTTCTAGCTTAAGATTTAGATTACTGCCTGAAATTACTTCTTTATTCTAACCTAATGTCAGATTCCTGCCTGAAGCCCAATTCCTTGTCCTTGGCCAATATCATATTCCTGCCAAGCAGCCCAATTTGAGTTCTTAATGGGTCAGGAGGAGGTAAAACATTCAAACCATACACAGGAGTAGGTGAGGTTGAGGCAAAATACTTTATTTATTTACATAAAAGAATTTAGTGAATTTGCTCCCCAATGTACAGACACAGCTCAAACTGGGGGTGAGTTGCTGAGTAGTATGGATTGGAGCCATGTGTCAAGTATTGGCATCTGAGAGTCCAGCATCACACAAAAGAGCTTCTAACAGAACTCATGGCAAGGGCTTCCATCTTAATACTCATCAAAGAATGGGAAGTTAGGGTGAGCCTTAAACCTGCGGTGAGAAAGAACAATGCACAATGTTTCTGGTGACTGTTTATATAGCATACAATTTCTTCAAAGATGCCACTGAGGTAAAAATTAAAAACTCTTTTCTGATAAAGCCAAACGACCTATGTTCTGACTTTTAAAAACAGTACTGTATAATAATAGATCAGAGGAAGAACAAGTGAGCTGTTCAAATTATGTTTTCCTTGGAACTTAATATATAGAGAGGCCAGAGACAATCAATCAAAGGTATACATCTTTCTACAAAGCAAAGAGATATTTACTGTAAATTCTCAATGAAGCAGAAATCGATTTTTGCTCAAAAGTTAACAGCGCTTGCTGCCAACCTAGGTGACTTGAGTTATATCCCTGGGAGCCACAGGGTGGCAGTATAGAATCAACTTCTATAAGTTGTCCTATGACCTTAACTTGCATAGATAGTATACACATCATGTTAAATACATATCAAATTAAAAAATAATGAAAAGTTAAATATAATTTTAGGTGATAAAGAAATTGATAGCAGCTTAGTGTCATTAAAAATCATTAATTATTCACTAGCTTCTTATGACACAGTTAGATTTACACCTAGCAGGGGTGTTATTTATGAAACTGAAGTTCATTGTCCAAGGAACTTACTATGTGAAACTAACGATGTAGCATGATCTGACAACGTGATTTATTATTTTAGTAGGAGTAAAAATCATGGATTGCTTGCCATTATTTCCATTTCTTTGAAAAGGTGTGCATACTTGATTATTTTCCTCTATATTATTAGAATATTATATATTTTGCTAATATAGATAATAACCCACCTAACAACTTTGGATCGTATGCAATTGTGTATTCTAGTACATTTCATATGCTACCATGCTAAATTTGAATAAATTATGATTGATTTTCTCACAAGGAGAAGAAATTTCCTGCTTAACCTCTTTTACATTATACATATTTTTACAAATCCTATAGAATCGAAGATAGCATGAAGGATAGTTAAGATCTTTAATTGGTTATAAATTTTTTCAGTACAGGTATAGATGTCCATTAACAGATGAATGTGTAGTGAAAATGTATGTACATTTATACAATGTAATTTAAATCAAATATAAAGAAATAAGGTTATGAAACACAAAAGAAAATGGATGAAAATGCAAAGTACTACATTAAGTGGTGAAACCCAGTCCTAGAAAGACAGTTTATGCTTAGATTCTAGATAATAACTTTTATATATGTGTATTGAAGTGAGAGTGGTTATGGGCAGGAGTCACAAAACTAGAGAGGCTGGTGAGTGTGGAGAAGAAACTTTAAGAAGTGTCTCTGGCAGTCAGGCATTTTGCTGTACACTATTTGTAAATGTCTTTTTATTGCCACATCTTTAGACTCAGCTTTCAGATCTCCAAGCTGCAGAACATCAATACTAAGTATTCTGTTTACCACAGCCACCCTGATACTCTTGAGAAAATATTTGTTTGGGTCATGAATACACATGAAGTGCAAAGGAAACACGAGGGTTGATATTGTACAGCCATTAGATTTGTAAGACTCAATAAGAGATTCCATACAGAGAGGAGTGAGAGCTGTTGACCAAATACCACAGGGATGGAGGCCTCGTCTTTGGTCTGATAAGGAATGGAACAGATTTTTAAAATGGCATTTTGAAACTAATCATTACAATATTCAAACACATGACATTGAAATCGACAGATTGTATATTCACAGGATACACATAGTATCACAAGACCTACAGGAAGAATAAAGACTCTGCAATGATGCTGTCTGACCCAGTGTACTCCATGCAATGGATACAGGAAGAACAGGTACATCAGATCAAGGTGATCTTGTATCCATCACCCTGTTTGTTGTGCTCAAGAGCAAAACTCTGACGTAGTATATAAAGAGCATTCTACAAATCTGTGTCTTCTCTACTCATTGGTATTTGATGTCCTCATATTGAGGTCACTTCTGACAGACATGCTATTAAAATACTCTCCTTAGAGAATAAGTAGGAAAATAAAATTATAAAAATTATAATTAGCTATAAAGTTATAAAAAGCTATGAAAGTTACTTACATATCAGCAGGGAAGTACCGAAGATTCCTGTCCAGGCCATCTAAAATTTTCATGTCATCTGAGGCCAATTGGAAATCAAAGACCTGTTATAGAAGAAGAAATGTTATTTAAAATATTTATTTATGAAAATATATGTCAATCTTTTTCAGAAACAATGATTAAAATATCTGCAAAGTTCTCCCGAATTCCTAGTCATCCAGAAAAACATTCAAGTGAATCTTAAAGACCAGATTAAGAATTTTTTTAAATTTTTATTGGATGTTTTATTTACATTTCCTATGTTGTCCCCTTACCCCATCCCCCACCCACCCAGGAACCCCCAAACCCCTCACCCCTCCTCCTTCTTCTCTGTGGATGTAACCTCTATCTACCCCTCCCCCACTCCCACCTCCCCACCCTCAAAATTCCCACCCCCTGGGGCATCCAGCCTTCATGCGGTCAAGGTTCTCTCCAGATTAAGAATTAAGTGGAAATATATCATCACACACAATATGTAATACTACAGACAAAAGAAGAAATGAAGCTGATATGATTCAAAAGAGATAACGTCATGTATGTGAAAGTGCAGAGATAGTTTTGAAAATGTGCTTCAAGAATTTTCATAGATACAGTTGCATTTGTATATTCCATATGTGAAGAGTTAAGATAAAAAAGTAATTTTTCATGTTATTTAAAATAGGAATTGCCCAGTTATTAATAATTTCTGGTCAAAGGACTCAGACCCTGGCTTGAAGAGGACCCTCCTTGTACATAATTCCAACCAGTTTAATCAAGAATATGATGATAACTAATTGGCATAGTATTAACACATGGGTCCATAATTCACTGGTGCTACTCCAAAATAGTGTTATAGAAAAATAACAAAAATGCCAACAATTTAAAAGCTGACATATTTAGGTAAGAGATGTACCACTTAATTTTATAGGTTTTTGGTACATTTGAAAATTCTCAAAATGAAAATGAAGGATGTGGGAAGCAAGAAAGATGTAGCTTAAGAGTCCTAGTGGGCTCAGAGGGAGAGAATGCACCTAAACCTGCTGTAGCATGATGTGCAGTGGCAGGGGTGGGGGTGGCAGGGAGGGGGCGGGGCAGGAAGGATCTACGATCTGCGTGAGGGCGGTACTGGGAGGAGAGGGGAACTGATGTGATGTAAAGTGAAATAAATAAATAAATAAATAAATAAATAAATAAATAAATAAGAGTCCCTAGGGCCCCATCTCTTCCTCACCTGAATGTTCTCTCTGATTCTCTCCTCATTGAAACTCTTGGCTAGGACCACAATCCCACGCTCCAGCTGGTAGCGAAGAGCAATCAGGGCTGGTGTCCGCTTGTACTTCTTTGCCATGGCACAAAGAACTGGATCATCCAAGAGAACTGGGGTGTCCTCATTAATACTGGAAGGAAAGACGAATTCCAGAAATTGTACTTGTGTGTGTGTGTGTGTGTGTGTGTGTGTGGAGAATTAAGCACAGATGAAAATGGCCATAAGAGTCCAGGAATTCTCAAATGTAGTCAGTGGACTAGCAGCTGATCATCCTCTGGGACCTCTTAGGATTAACCCCCACTTTGCCTACGAGTGAATTCCAGAAACCTGACTATTGTAGAACTAAGAATATGTTAACAACTGTGACTATGAGATGAACTCAGCTGTTGTTATTACCAGTGTTTATATCTCTGAGTTCCCAGGGCACCATAGGCAACCAGAACGATGTCATTCATCTTGCAGTAGGACAGCAGCTTGCTCTGGTTGAGATAAAGATGACATTCTACCTGTATATAAAGAGAATAGAAATATATCAGAGCAAATAAAATCTCATACTTATGACAAAGAATAATATTAAAGGAAAGGAAGCTGAATAAAAATAACCAATACTAGCATGAAATCTGAATGGAAAATATCAATACTCTATCATAATGTTTTTACAAATGAAACATCTCTCTTGAGAAGTTAAAATAAATAGCATTCTGGAGATTTGGTAACCCCGTGGATCAGGTCTTGGTTGCTTAGTAACAATTTCTGCTATGGCAGTCATAACAAGTTCCATGTCGTTTCATGTGGAAGGAGAATGAATTCACAGAGGTTTGAATAATGAATAGTAGACTAAAACAAGGATTTTATCGAATATTCAATCGAAGTCTGATGGAAATTGTTAAAATTTTTTGCCAGTGATATTGAGTTGATTTCTACATCAAATGAAGGATAATTAAAGTAAGCATAAGTACAGAGAAAGAGAGATGGAGGGACACACACACACACACACACACACACACACACACACACTCCTAGACAAGCACAGGCAACTAAAGATGCTGGGAGAAGAATTAGCCTCCCTGGGATGAGCTCCCTTACTGGTTATCGGATGCAGAGTGATCAGCTGAAACCATTTACATATAATTAACAAAGTTGGACTCAAAAACTAGCTATCAAGAAAGCTGCCTAATTAAAAAATTGGGTACAGATATGAACAGAATTTTCAAGAGAAGAAATGTAAACAGCTGAGAAACAAAGAAAATTTCAATATCCTTAGTAATCAGAGAAATGCAAATGAAAACTACTTTGAGATTTCATCTTATACCTGTCAGAATGGCTAAGATCAATGGAACAAGCGATAGTTTGTGCTATCAAGGATATGGAGTAAGAGGAACCGTCACCTATTCCTGATGGCATTCAAAACTTGTACAGACACTATGAAAATCAGACTGGTGGTTCCTCAGGAAGATGGAAATCGGTCTGTGTCAAGATCCAGCTATACCACTACTCTTGAGCCTATATGGAAAGGAAGCTTTATCCTACTACAGAGATACTTGCTCATCCATGTTCATTGCTGTTCTACTCCATACATAATAGCCAGAAATTGGAAACAACCTAGGTGTCCCTGAAGAGTCGAAAGGGTAAAGAAAATGTGGTACACTTACAAATTTACACATTAATCAGCTGTCAAAAAATCATGAAAATTTCAGGCAAATGGATGAAACCTATGTAGGTATATAGGTAACCCAGACACAGAAAGACAAATATGATGTACATTCACTTATGTGTGTTATCAATGATAACCAAACTACAGCCTGTAGAACCACAGAAGTTAGATATAGAGTGAGGGAACAGAGAGGACAGATAGACCTCATGAGGAAAGGGAAATGGGATATATAGTTGTAAGTGGATGGTAGAGAGGACTAGAATGGGGAAATAACATGGGAAGGCAGGAGGAAAGGGTGATGAAGGAACAGATACAGGGAGAGACAGCCAAAACTAAGAGCCATTTGAATGGTAGAAAATAAACTTAATACAGAAGAAACTTCCTAAAACATGTACATATATGAAGATGATCTAAATGAAATCACCAAACAATGGGGGAGATAGTCCCAACTGGTTATCTCTTGTCAGCAAATGAAGCTCCCATTACTGGGATTGGGATACATCTAATTGAATTGTTAGCCAAAGGGGTCCCGTGGGAGTCCTCAAACAACCCAGGCTGTAGCCAAGACTATAGGATGTTCTTCACAAACCAACAAGCATGTCCTCTTGCTGAAGACAACACCTACATAACTCATTGAACATGGAGAAATTTTGTTGGTGCCTAGACAGAACTTTTATTCCTATGGTCCTGCATCTTTGATACAGGAAGGTACCTTTCATACTACCAAAGGTAAAATACAAACACCAGCCCAGGTGCAATTTCTTTGTTCTACAATGGTGGCCTGCCTGAAAGATACTAGTGCAATGGTGACATAAAGCTTGTGGCAGTAACCAACCAATGTCTGATTTGACTTAAGGCCCACTCAGTGAGATGGAACTCATACCAGACATTATTTGAGTGGTACAGAACTTGAGACTAGATGGGCCAGGGACTTAAGTTAAAGCCAAATACTACCATTCTACTAAAAGATCATAGCAATAAAATGACTTCTAATGATATCCTGCTATATTCATTGATCAGTGCCTTGTTCTACCATCAGTAGAGTATCTTTCTCCTGCAGCAAATACCAAATACAGAGACAGACATTTTACAGAGAGTGATAGACCGTGAGACATCCAGCCCTAAAGGGGATGTCTCCAACAAATTCCTTGCCACAGGGCTCAGGGAACCTTGTGGAAGAGGGGGTGGAAAGAGCATAGGAACCAGCTGGGATGGAGTCCACCGAGAAAACAGGGCTCGCTAGATCGACAGGATCAATACACAAATGAACTCAAAGACTGAGCAGCATGCAACAGGCCTGTACAGGTCTGCAGCAGATGGGGTCCTAGAGCAGAAAAGAGAAGTGGACACATGCTCCCATCCCTAACACAGAAGCTAAATTCAGTTGATAACCACTTGCAAATGAAAATTTGGTTTTCTCTGAGGGAGTCTCATTGGGGAAACAAACATCTCTTAAGGGAAAGCTGCATGCCCAGTAGTAGATGGCCAAAAGAAAGCAAATTCAATGTCGTCTTTGTAAACTCCTTGTCTTATAATTTCATGTTTTTAAAAAGTTTATCCTATCAATGTTTCTATCTATGTATCTATGTATATGTATGTACATATCATCTACTATCTATCTATCTATCTATCTATCTATCTATCTATCTATCTATCTATCTATCTATCAATCATCTATCTATCATCTATTATCTATTATCATCTATGTATTATCTATTATCTATCATCTATTTATCATCAATCATCTACCTATATTTTTATATATAAATTATATATATACCACAGGTCGTTTGCATGTATTATGGATTCCAGTTTAGTATCTTTTATGGGATTTCTGAGTGTGTGAATGAGTGGTTCTCTGCATTTATATCTGCTTCTCGTGGCTTTTCTTGGTATGTGATCTTTCTGTTTGTTTGTTTTGTCCTATTCATTTGTTGTTATTCTATCCTATTTTTATTTTACTATTATCCCTTAGAAGCCTTTTTGTTTTCTAATGAGTGATAGAGTGGAGATGGATCCAGATGGGAAGTGAGGTGGGGAGAAACTTGGAAGAGTAGAGAGAAAGGAAACTATAATTAGGATATATTATGTGAGAAAAATATATCATAAATAAAGGGCAAAGAAAGAAACCTTTTCAAAGAAGAGATCTGGCTAGGTTTAGTTTTACTAAATGATCAAGTCTGTTGTCACTCATTGTTAGATTATTTCAGTTCTGGCTTATTTGTGATTATCTCTAGTGGCCATGAGTTAAACTTTGAAACACTTTCAATTTCTAACTTCTTTTGATCTAGTACTGTAGGTTCAATTATGGATGAGAGCAGTTAATTTTGTGGTGTTCTGTAGTATGCTGGACTAAATAGTTATTTCTATAACTTACTTTCAATGGGTTCAGCAAAATATTAAACATATGTGTACATATGTGGACACATACACACTTTCTTGTGTTATAGAACATGGTAAATCAATCATTTTAGACTAGTGGTTCTCAACTTGTGGGTCATGATCCCTCTATGGGAGTGTCAAATTACTTCTTTACAAGGGTTGCATTTCAGATGTCCTACATATCAGATATTTACATTGCAAATGATAATAGTAGCAAAATTGCAGTTATGAAGTAGCAACAATAATAATTTTATGGTTTGGGTTCATCACAACATGAAGAACCATATTAAAGGGTCACATTATTAGGAAGGTTGAGAACCACTTGTTTAGAGTCACTGGTATTTTGTATCATTCCTCCAAATGTTCTAAAAGTTTGAATATGGTTCATTACAAAACCAATGTAAAATTATGCCTTCTGTGTTCCTTCTTTGGAATTTATATTTGAAAATGATATGTCATTATGTACCTAATACATGAATATATAAGTCATATTTTTCTAGCCAAGACCATGTTTCTTATATGAGAGTTATGAAAAGTCCCTCAGATCATACAATCGGCACACAATAGATGTTTCAGGCACTGCATCAACTCTATACATTACCACAATTTCCTGAGTATGGATTTCATCTGCTACCAGTATTGGCATACTCTCTCCACTGTTCCTGATTCAGTGTCTCATCATTCTTTTTTTTTAATTGGATATTTTATTTACATTTCAGATGTTATTCCCTTATCCCATTCCCCCCCACCACCACCCAGGAACCCCCTATCCCATCCCTCCTCCTCCTGCTTCTATGAGGATGTGCCCCCATCTACCCCCTACTCCTACCTCCCCACCCTGAAATTCCTCCACACTTGGTTTCCTTAAGAACCCAGGACTAAATGCACCTCCCTTCTGAAATGTGACTAATGGTTTCCTCTCCAAATGTTAGCCTTGACTTTTCTAAATTATTTCACATACTTCAGCACTGTGGTCTCCTTTCGTCATTGTTTTGCTTTACCAAGCAAAGACATAAGCCCTCCCAGAACCCTGGATGAAAAGCTCAGCTCTTAGCTACCGTAAAAGAAAGATATAAAAGAAAGATGAACATGTAGGGAAGACACACAGATACCGGTCAATAGTACAAGAAGAAAGGAAAGAAAGCCCGAAGGAAAGTAGAAAAAGAACCTCACCTGGTTACACACAGGCTTGTACTTGAGCCCTGGCTTGTTCAGGATCATCTCCAGCTGTCTACGGTTAAAGTTGGACACTCCGATGGACTTGGCCAGCCCTGCATCCTTACACTTCTCCATGGCCTAGGGTAGAAGACATTAGTGAAGAATGATGTATGCAATTGGAATTCAGTGATTCCAATTTATAGAAATGAAAGCTATGTTTATAGAAAGTAGAGTGCTAAGAAAAGGAAATGCAGCTAATGGTTATTTATTGTTAAGAAGTGAAAATTAATAAAGGAACTGGCAGAAAAGACAAGGATCATAAGATAGAGACTGCCTGCACTCTCCTTAGGCAATCATGATTATCATATAGGGAGGAACTCAGGTTTACAGTTATCTTCTCCAGTCCTCTTTCACTTTGTTCTACCCTGCATTCCCCTATTACTTAAGCAGAAGAGTCACAAGAAAGACCATAATATCTATAGTAAAGGGCGCTCATCTCTTTCTTACATGTGGAGTTGTGTGACCTAGATTTCTCTCTACTGTTTTTCAGTGACTTTTACAGACTTGGTTCTTTGACAATGTCATACATGTATTATATAGTACATTCAGATTACTGTAACCCTCACTCACTCTCATCTCCCTCCCATATCTATTATCTGTCCCTCTTCCCTCCAAGCTTCCTTTCCACATTTTTATATCCTTCTGTTCTGAGGCCCTCAGAACTTAACCAGGATCATCTATATGACCACGGATTTGAAAAGATCTACTGGTGTCTGGTGGGTTCCTGAGTGGATACCAGCTGAAGACAATAACTGTCCCTTTCCCAGAGTTTATTAATAGTCAGTAGTTCAGCAGGAAGAGATAGGGCCTCCATGAGTCCCTCCATGATAACAGGTTTAATCTTGTGTAGTCCAACTCAAAGGGGATGGGGCACCCTGGTGTGAAACCATATCTGCATTTCCTATGTCATGCCCAGAAGACAGCATTTCACAGGGTTTTTGTCTTGTGGCTTTTACATTCTTCCTATATTTCCCTTCGATGTTCTCTGAGTCTTCGAATGGCTCAACCATAATATTCTCTGGTTATCTTTTTATTTTTTTCTGTGGCATTTATTATAGTCACTCACCTCCCATGTGTCACAGAGATCCACTGAGTCAAGGATTAAGTTTCCATGCTCATCTTGAGGTAAAAGCTCATCCCCTGGCTGGAATAATAGCAGCCATTAGAGACATGTTAACTTTTCCTCCTGTAGTTATGCTATCACACAAGTTTATGGCTGGGGATTAAATCCTTAATATAGATGAAGCATCTTTTCACATATTAAAACAATGCTTTTTGTGTTGAATTATAATGTGTGATGTCTTTCAGCAATAGTCCTTTCCATTTTCATATGCTATGTGTGATCATAAAAAATACAATTCCATGTCATGTGGAGTGTACCAGTTGACTTGTGCTACTTTTAATCCATTTCCCTGTTATAATGCTGATCTTTCTCTGAGAAAGTCACTAGTGATATGGCATTGATTGTACATTGTCATCTTGACCAAGGGCGAACAATCAGGGTTCTGATCTGTAGCCTTGAAAAGTTCAGAGGAAGAAAAAGTTAATTATTTCTTAACAAGATGAACTTTGATGTTGGAACATTTAGGAAGCCATCAAATATTAATGTGCATGAGTTTTGAGTTAAAGGCCAGATTTACCATCAATAGAAGTGTCTGAAATAAAAACTGACCAAATCTCTAATAATATAGAAGAAGCAAGGTATGGATAAGTGGAGATATTCCCAAAGAATACTCCTAGTAGTGAATATATTCTTAGCTTTGTTCATTTATGTGGCAGGAGCTCTGTCACTGGATAGAGAAGAGATAGGCAGAGCTAGGAGTGGGGAGGAGGAAGGAGTAAGAAGGGGAAAGGAGAGGAAGAGGAGGAAGGCAAGATGGCAGGAGATGTTACTCTTTTTTCTCTAGCAGTTATTCATATAAAGGTTAGATAATTGGATTAACAATTCTAATTGTGTAGATATCTTGTGTATTGAGTATTTGTTGATATATAAATCTATTGGGTTAATCTTTAAGCCTTAAGAATCTTCATTCTACTGGGTCTGGGGTTGAGCACTATGAGGGTGGCGGATATTCCCTGGGTTTTCGGGGCTGGATGCCACACCAACATCTTGTGGGTCCTGAGCTGGTGCCACAGGCCAGCCAGTGCCACCGATAGTGCAGGAACTTAGAGCAGGAACATGAAGGTTAGGCCAGGAGCTAGCAGAACCACCTGATTTTTATAATACCTCCCACAACAC
This sequence comes from Grammomys surdaster, assembly GCF_004785775.1. NCBI lineage: Eukaryota > Metazoa > Chordata > Mammalia > Rodentia > Muridae > Grammomys > Grammomys surdaster. Next base: position 10,915,909 of record NW_021604639.1, on the reverse strand, counting down.
ATTTACATGATGTGGTAAACCTTTTTACATGTTATCCTGAGTAGTGTTTTATATTTTTTTGCATTTTATTTATTTTTTTTAGTCTCTCTCTCTCTCTCTCTCTCTCTCTCTCTCTCTCTCTCTCTCTCTCTGTGTGTGTGTGTGTGTGTGTGAGATCAGAGGATAACTTGTAGGAATTAGTTCTTTTCATCCATCATTTCTGGAGCCATATATTGTTGTTTTATAACTCATGTGAGTACACTGAGATTCTATACACTTTTAGAAGCTAAATCCATTTGCTTAACAAAATGAGGTTTGTGTTGATAGCTGAAGTTAGATAGTTATACATTTCAATTTTCCTACCTTCAGAGATACTGGGAAATGAATGAGATAGAGGTCTACGTAGTCCAAATTAAGTTTCCTCAGTGAATTTTCCAAGCTGGGCCTGACCAACTCTGGACGATGGGAAGTTGACCAAAGCTACAGAGGACGGATAATAAAAATTGTGCTGGATGAATAAGTTACCATATTCAGTGGCTTTCTGTCACATGGCATTGAGAAATTTTAAGTGCTTAAAGACTGACCACAAGGAATATACTCAATTTTTCCCCTGAATATCTATCTTATAAGGGTGCCCACTTATATAAACTCTCACATACATGATTATACTATTATTAGTAAATATAACAAAATGGAAGGGAATTTCTAAAGACATAAATATATTGTCAATTCATACCGGAATTATGTATTTAGAAAACAGTTTAATATTTTAATTCTCTCATCCACTGAACTCAATGGGAATGATTAAATAGCATTTTAATTTATATAACCAAAGAGAAGTTTTTTCAATATTTTAATGTACTGTAGACACAGTACTAGATAGATTAGTTATTTCTTAATTTCATACCTAAGAGTTTTTTTATAATGTTCTGTTTTATCTATAAATATGATGATTGATATTCATGTACTGGCTGGTTTTGTGTCAACTTGACACAAGCTGGAGGTATCACAGAGAAAGGAGCTTCAGTTGAGGAAATGCCTCCACAAGATCCAGCTGTAAGGCATTTTCTTAATTAGTGATCAAGTGGGGAAGGCCCATTGTGGGTGGTGCCATCCCTAGGCTGGTAGTCTTGAGTTCTATATGAAAGCAAGCTGAGCAAGCCAGGGGAAGCAAGCCAGTAAGAAACATCTCTCCATGGCCTCTGCATCAGCTTCTGCTTCCTGACCTGCTTGAGTTCCATCCTGACTTCCTTTGGTGACGAACAGCAATGTGAAAGTTTAAGGTGAATAAACCCTTTCCTCCCCAACTTGCTTCTTGGTCAATTCTGTTCTTGGTGGTCATTTCATGGTACTGACATCTCCAAAACCCTGACTAAGACAATTCATAATTATAAGTTTTAGAAAATAATTTAGCACACAAAGAAACATGTATTCACAGCAGAGTCCTCCCTGATAGCATCTAAATCATAATACTGTCAGTTGAGCCTCAGAAAAACAACTGGACTTTCCATTAAGCAGCTTATGAATTTGAATATAGCAATGATTAGAAGGCATCAACCCTAACCATGTTCAATACTGAATGCAAAGTGTGAATATGCATGACAAATGATGGCCAATAAGCATAACTCACCAACTACAGGTTCAAATCACACAGTGTTGTCTAAATACATCCCTTTTATTAATTTGTGAAAATTGATTTGTTAAATTAATTTGGAGGGTATATAGAGCATACCTTCGAAGTATAGAATAAATCTTCCCTTTTCACTGTGCCATCTTCAATCTTGCTTCGAATGGCCTGGCCTACCTCTTCTTCATTCTGGTACAAGTGAGAACAATCAATATGGTGGAACCCAATATCTATAGCTATTTTGGTGGAATCCATAGACTTTTTCTTGAGATGCTAAAGAAACAGAAACAAATAGTATTTAGAGATTTGTATGATTGAGTCTAGAATCAACCCCTCCTCATGTTTTCAGTTAGTTCTGCTTGGAGTAATGGATCCAGCCAAGTTTTACTGGGGTCTTTCATAACTTAATAAAACACATTGATACATTGATAAGAGATATCAATCCCCAGAAAACAGCAGGCTCTAATCTAAAAAAAAATGGCTAGTGTACTCTGTCTTTTTTTAAATAGTTAGATGATATACATATCAGAATAAAAATGCACAATGAAAATGAATACTCAAAAGATACAGATTTATGCTTAAGAAATTATCTACATCGTAAAAGAAAATGCAAATAGTTGTCAGATTTTACATTAAAAGTCATAATTTTTGGAAAAGTATATATAAAGCAAAATTTAAAATTATTGTTTTGTTCACCTAGTTTGGTTAAAAGAGGAAAATTGTTAACCAAACATATTATTTGTTATTCACTAATTAAAATTAGCTTTTACTTCATATCTTAATTTTGAGAGTAAGAAGAATAAAATAACTGTAGCCATTCTTTTATGAAATAGTGTTAAAGATTTTACCAGACAAGTAACAATCATAATAGTTCATAAACATGGACCAGTTAAACAGATGTTGCCTGCCTCCCTAACTGTAAAGTGAAATAGTTCTATTCAGGTTTCAGTGTATAACAATTATAGAATGAAATATATATTTTTGAAAACATTATCTTAATTAATGTACTGATTTTACATCACTGATGTTGATTGTCATATTTCAGCACTATGGATACAGTATGCATTTGTCAAATTATTTAAATTGGCATTTATTTAACAAACTTTTATTTTTCTTGCATATTTTATAAAATATAATAGGTTACTGTGCACTAGACTCATCCTACAGTGTTTGTGAAAACACAATTTATTCCCTTGATCTAATTGTGTGTCTAAGTTATGGAAACTTTATCTAACCTTATCTCCTAACCTGTATCCTGTGTAGCCTCTAGCTAATAATATTATATATACCAGTAGATTTGTTTCAGTTTCTACTTATAAAAAAGAACATGTGGCATTTGTTTTTCTTTGCTTGGGCATTTCACTTAGCACAATATCTCAGAGTTCCATCTATTCAGCTGCAGATAACAGACAGTTACTTTTCTATAGTCATAATGGCCTAATATCTGTATATGTGTGTGTGTTTCTGTCTCTCTGTTTATCTGTCTTTCTGTCTGTCTGTCTGTCTATCATCTATCCATCATCTATGTGTCTCATGTTTTCTTTTATCTTTCATTAGTTGCTACACACTGAATTGATCCATGTATCAATTATTGTAAATAACTCCATAATGAATGTTAGTATCTATTTGCTATAGCCATATACTTATTTTTATATATACCCAGAAATGAGATATCCAAGTAATATCTACTTTTAGTGGTTCTGTAGGAAACTAAAACAAGCAGTGACATTGGTATAAAAATGGACACTCAAGAGAATGGAATAGAATAGATTTCATCTATGTGAATCCATGGTCCTGAGTGATTCTCAACAAAAGCACTGAAGCAAGGTTAAGAAAAAGCAAAGCCTTTTCAACCAGTGACACTAGGAGCTCTGAATATCCCTACACAGAAGACATGGCTGCAGTTCCTTACCTGGTATAAATATCAATCAAAATGAACAAAAGACATTCATATGAGAACTGAGATGATAAAACCACCAGAAGAAAGATGCAGGAATCTCTTTAAAACATCGTATAGGCAATATTTGGATATGCCCTTCAAAGCACTAGACACAATAGTATAAGCAGATAAATGATAGTATATCAAATTAACAATCTTTCATATCATAGTAGAAACAGTCAACAGAGTAAAGAAACAATCTACAGAATAGGAAAAATGTGCCATCGAATTATTTCACAAAGCCTAATACACAGAACTTATATCAAACTCAGAAATAACAAAAAACAAGTAAGCAAAAATTCATGAGTTGATTAAATAGACATACTTCAATGGTTAACAAATGAAATGCTTGTGTATATTATCAGACTGTGATATTGACTAAGTTTCAAATTTTCTCCTTTTCTTAGAAGCAGATCTAAACAGAAGGAAGACCCACAGACCAGAATAGTTAATGATTACATGACCAAACCCTAGCAGAGCACACACACTCTGCCTCTCTTCTACACAGCACAGCTCTAACCTGGTGAAGCAGAGGAGCAGGAGCCCACCAGATTCCCAGATGAATTGGTAAGTTTTGTTCTTTTAGGTATTTATTCACCAGCTCTTAACCCCCAAGCCATTTTTGTTACCTCTTCAGTTGCATAGGTTCCAAAGCCCAGCACAGGAATGGAGTGACCATCATTGAATTCTATCTTCTGAATTTTGGAATTCATTCTCAGTCACTGCTCTGACCTAGCCAATTCTCTTTCTTCCTCTGCTTTCACAAGCCAGTGGACAAGTGCAAATTATAGCGCCAAGTGAATGAGTAATCAGTAGTCAATGGCATGGGGGTGGAGTGAGCTGTGACAGTATTCTACTTGTGGGGAAAGACTTGGCACCAGTCCATTTATTTTTATACAGAAAAGAATTTGCTAGACCATCCTACATAGTGACACATTCTTGATTTTATGTAATAAACGTTGTCATTAGAATACTCCACATATTGTTTTAAGTTGCTTTATAAGAGATTGAGTGATTTTTGACAATTTCTAGAGTGGAAAGCTTGAGAAGCCTATTGTTTTAGTTCTCTATTGTTATGAAGACAAACACTATGTACATACACTATGTGGCATAGCAAAGTATCTCAAAAAACCTACAATGGTGATCTCTGTTTCTCTTCCATTTTAATTTGGCTTATTTTTTTCTAGAGATAATGTCTTACAAAACCCTTCCTAGTACCTTTCTACTACTTCCTACTATTACTTTTCCAGCCAAAATGATCCCCAGTTCCATGTGAAGGTAACCGGGGTGCCCTGCTCCCTTGTTCACTTTCCTTTTCTGTTATCCTCTTTCTGCATTTTGCAGTTTAATATAGTTTTCCCTTTCTGTGGTTTATACTTCTGGGAGAAATGAAGAATTGGAGACACATCATTACACCTTCTCACATAGAGCATTTTGGAGATTGAAGTGAAATTTAAGGTTGGTGGATTAACAGAAGGTGACATAAAACAGGTTATACCAGTGATTAAATGCTGTAGCATGGAACAAGCACATTTGTTAATCCACATGGAATGCTACAACATTGCCAAAAGCTACATTCACAAGAGATTATATGTATCGAAAATAATGGTGTTGAGGCAATCTATACTTTCACTGAGAGCAGTTTGCCATATCTGTGAACAAATAGGTAGGCTAATGTTTTGAGAGACGAATGTGTCATCCCTATATTGTGTAAAGGGATTCTACTCACAAAATCACGTGGGGGGAAATATAAAGATAAATCTTTTATTTTCTTGCACTCAACACTATGGAAAATATCTTCACTCTTCATAAATATTTAGGAGAGGATTCTGCCATTTCTCAGTTTAGAAATAAAAGTTTGAATTGTACTCTGTTCATTGCAGTTTCTGAGGAGACACTGCACCATCCTAACTGGTTTGGTCAGTTTAGAGCTATCTGTCCTACATGCATAAACTCGGATTTGTGGAGAAAATTGCTTATCTTCAAACAAGCCTTCCATTAATCTTCAAATAATAGGCATTTTCCCCCTTAGACACTGTCCTAAAGATATAATCACAAACATATTGCCATCTGTACTCCAAAGTGGTAAATGGCAGTTTGTCTATGGTGCTGACATCTGAGTGCCATCTCTCCTATTTGATCACACACCTGCTCCATCAAAACTTGTAAGCAGAAATACAGCAATAAAAGTGACCAAGTCCACATTGGAAAATTTCCCAACTAAGAAAATATCTAGAACAGAGAGATTTTATTGTGAATTATAATGACCATTTAAGAGGCTAGAGAGATGGATCCATGCTTAAGAACATAAGCTGCTCTTCAGTAAGATCTGTGTTGATTTTCCAGTACCCACATGGCAGCTCATGACTGTCTGTACATCTCGTTCCAGGGGATTCAACACCCTCATGCAGATATCAGTACAGGCAAAACACCAATGCACATAAAATTAAAAAAAATAAGATAGTGGTAATATTTATATGGTATTAACTGAATATGTTTAAATGATTTAAAAAATATGCCTTTTGAGGGAAAGGAGTTTTCTTTAAGACCAAGTATCAAATACTATGAGATATTCTACTTGTAGGTTTGTATCCAAAATATTCAAAGCAAGTCATCAGAGAGATATTTGCATGCTAGTGCTCAAGGAGTCTCATTCACTAAACTCATACCAGTGGGAAACAGTAAACGTTAGGACAAAGAGATGAACAGGCAAACAAAGCTGCTGCCTATGGATGCAATGTTATTTAGCCTTGGCAAAGAGATTCAGGTATCATCCAATAACATGGATGAAACATAAGACTTTTTCTCTGAAGTTGAACATTTTATGAGTGAATAAGTATAATATAGAAAAATTAGTGTATTCTCATGATGATCTCATATGCGTATGCAACAGTGTGCTTTGATGAGATAAATCTACATACTACACTAACTTACTTCACCTTCCTTTACCTTACTCAAAGCCGTTTCCTCTCACCTAATATCTCCCTTGAATGTTCATGACATGTTTGCCCCAGAGATTCCATGTATGGAAGTAATATCTGACTCGTTTTGAGTCTGGGCTGCTTTGCTTATTTCTATAGACTAACCTCAATTTTCACCACGTCACTAATGCTTTTACTTCTCAAAAAGGGAAAACGCATCTTATTATTCATATGGAGGGGGCACAAAACCTCAGGCGCCTCAACAAACTTGAAAAGTAATTGCACAGCTGCACACCCACTTCCTTATGTCGCAACTGACCACAAACTTGCAGTGATCAGAGGAGTACGACAATGTAGTAGAGATATGCCATTCTGGGGAAATGAAATATGTGGAAATAAACCCTTATTTATATGGTATTATGCATAGCAGTGGTACCAACTCCACCCAGTGAGGAAGCAATCATTTTTCAGAAAATGCTGCTAGGGAAACTTGACATCAACATATAAAACAAGGGAGCTTCAAACTGTCTCACAGTTTATAAACAAAAAATATCTTCAAATGGACCAGAGACCTAAGTATAAGAACAAAACTTTTAACACCCATGAAAGAAAACATCAGATAAAAACTTGGGTAAAACTGGATTTGACTGTGATTTTCTTGGTAGGACATGGAGAACAGGTAGCAAAAGCAAAAACTTGATTTTTTAGATTATTTATTTTACATGTATGAATGTTTTGTCTGCAAGCAGACCTGCTAACTATGTGCAAGCCTGGCTCCCATGAAATTCAGAAGATGGTGTCATATACCACAGAACTGGAGGAGCACGTAGTTGTGAGGTACCCTGTAGGTGCCAGGAATATAACTGAGTATCTCTGCAGGAGCAGCAAATGCTGTCAGATACCAACTTATGTCTTCAGCCTTCCACACAGATAAATTTAACTTCATCAATACCTAAAAGTTATTGCAACAAAGGACAACTATATTCCTGGGAGTTGTTGTCAGCGAGGTTCAGAACAATATAGATGAGTGTGATTGCTCTTGGCTGCCCACCATTAAGATTTTATTACTCAAAGTATTACACAATTAGGCCACAGAGCAGAAAGAAATCAAGGTGGAGCTGAGCTAGAAGCTTTCTTCTGGCCAGCTGGCTACCCTTCATATTTCCAGAAGGTGCTGTGCAGGTTACTGGGGGAGAAAAGCCATTGGAACTTTACCTAGTTATGAATCTTACCATCTTCAATAATGAATTGATTTGCAAGATGTGTTTTCCTGTTAAATAGTGGCATGACTATTATGCCGTGACCTATTTTGTTCATTAATTGTGGAGCCTGCTCCACAGGAAGAACACAGGCTGGTTTTATACATCTGGTCAAGAAGACCCTGTGGTTGGCCAGGAACTTACTATTAGTGTTTTGGTAAATGATTTTATTATTAACTTACTTATAAATTCTAATGATGTTGTGCCCAACTTTCTCAGGACACTTTCTTGCTATATCAGGTGATTAGTGCAGATAACTGGCTTCAAGTTGGGCCAAGAATACATGATGGTAGAATTCATAGCCTTAAATGCGACAACTGTGTCACTTCTCTGAGTCTCAGAGAACATGGTAGAAAGGAGGCTGGAGAAATGTAAGAAACAGAGAATGTCATCTTTTGAACATGACATGGCCATTGAACTCATGAATACCCTGCAGCTATAGCTATCTGCACAAGACCTGCACACAACTAGGCCTGTCAACAAGTCTTCACATGCCAAGAACTAGGCTCAGCTTTGAGAAGGGTTTCTGAGAAAACTGTCTGGGGCAGTGAAACAAATTGTGGGTCAATCGAAGTCAAAAGTCAAATTGTGGGTTATAAACTGATGGCTTATGTTCTGCTGGAGATAGTTTACCAGATTGTTCTCTTTCTGTGTGTGTTCTGCTCAAGACAGCTTTTCTTCCTTCCTTCCTTCCTTCCTTCCTTCCTTCCTTCCTTCCTTCCTTCCTTTCTTTCTTTCTTTCTTTCTTCTTCTTTTTTATTGAATATTTTACTTATTTATTTTATTGGATATTTTCTTTATTTACATTTCAAATGTTATCCCCTTTCCTGGTTCCCCCTTGTCCCCCTGAACCTTCCCCCCACCATCCCATCCCCTTTAGCCCTGCTAAAGGCTAGGCCCACAACCAAAAATATTTTGGTATTTTATTTATTTGCATTTCAAATGTTATCCCCTTTCTCAGTTTAAGCTGCTCTCTCTCTCTCTCTCTCTCTCTCTCTCTCTCTCTCTCTCTCTCTTCTCTCTGTCTCTCTCTCTCTGTGTTTCCCTGTGGTTTTTGTTGTTGTTTTGTTTTTTACTTTAAGTTCCTTCTTTGGGGAATGGTATCAATGCCAAGGTTAATGATTTCATCATAATTGGAAAGAGCAAGAGTCCAGAACTGAGGGTGTGTTTATGTCTCAGCAAAAATGGTAAATGCTGAGACCTTCAGTGTTTTCTTGCTAGCAAGTTAGCTTTTTCTTGCTATTCTAAAAACTCTCTGGATGGCTCCTCTCTTGAAGATCAAAAGCCCAGTCTTTTATTTACATATCATTTTAAGCATTACTTCAGGTTCCCTTTTGATCGTTCCAAGATCCCAGCCCCTTTATTCTAAGAAACAGACTACAAGCACATTTTTTTTTAACATTGCAAAAGAATTCAGAGATCTGCGTATCTTTGTTAAGCACAGACAAGAAGATAGCTGGCTGAGACCCCGCCCTAAAATTACATTCTTACCTTGTCTTGTCCTGAACTCAGGAACCTGTCTGCATAGCTGGGTAGTATCTTGCCCTGTGATCACTACCCCCTAAATCTCTTTATTGCCTTCCTTAGTGTCTTTCTGACAAGCTGGTTCATAGTACAGCTGCCTCGGTTCTTTTAGGTCTGTGTAGCCCCTCATAAAATTCACATTGCATCCTTATATTTTGCATAGTTGAGAAATTATATATTTTTGAACTTATGTTTTCAGCGTTCTCTCCCACAGACTTAAGGACTGTCCTGAAGGTCTCAGCTTTACCATTTTTGCTGATACATAGATACACTCTCAATTCTTGGACTCCTGCTGTTTTTAATTATCATGGAGTCATTGATAACCTTGGCAGAGGCAGAGAGGACATTCCCTAAAAGGAATATATATATATATAATGTGTGTGTGTGTATGTGTATGTGTGTGTATGTGTGTGTTTACACAAACAAGTCTTATCTCACAGCAACCATTGACATTCTGGAGGCTCTGTTCCAGGAGCAGGAACCATGTCACATTGCCCCTGCCATGGCTGACCAAGACTCAGCCATGGAAGAAGAGGGACCCAGAAGACTCCAGTCATCCCTGAGGCAACACTGGCATTTAATGGTTCTTGAAGGCAGGTCACTTTCTTGGTGGTATAGCTATTGGAAACTTGTCCTTGCTCAAATAAACTTTTACCCATGCTAAGGAAAGAGATCATAAAAGTAGAAGGGGTGTCTATTGGGAAGAAAGATTTTGCAGGATGAAGAAAGAAGAGGAAATATGAGAACAGGGATAAGTTGTAAGAATTAGTTATATAAGTATCTGAAACTATTAAATAATAAAAATATGTTTGGAAATATAGAAAAAAAAAACAATCAAGTGACTGTTGTCACACCAAAAAAGATTATCCAGGGAGTCAAATGACAATTCATAGCATAGATAAATATCCCCAAATCATGTATCTAATGATGGATCAATACAAAGAATATGAAAGATCTTTATTAATATAATTCCAAAAATATCAACATGCCAAGTTGTTTATTTGCAAAGACATAATATATTTTTTAAAGAAAACATTCAAGTTATCAGTTATATTAAAAACTATGAAAAAGAAAGAATTACAATGATGTATAATTATGTAATTGTTATATGATTACTCAAAAATAATGGCTACTTAAGGAATGCTTCAAATGCATAGAGTTTTATGTGGATAGATGTTGGGAATGAAAAGGGGATCTGTTCTGTAATGAGAAGGATCCATGATACCCATACTTTGGGTTTTGATTGAACTTAATCTTATATATCAAGAAGGAGAACAAGAATAAAGCCTTAACAGATGAATAGAGAATGTCAGATCAGATCCATCAGGAACAACTGGAGAAGTGGCTTTCCTTTCTTCTTCCCCTATTTCTGGTTGGGTGCACAACTCATTTCTAAACAAGCTGCCTTGGAGAACTCTTTGAGATAAATGTGGTTGGGTCACAGATCCACAGGGCCAATACTATCTCCAGAGCCAGCTTCTCATTAAGCTGAACCACCATATGACAATTTATCAATATAATGAATATTACAGATGTCACAGTGTGAGGTAACAGATCTAACATATCCAGTATTAGTATCCTTCCCTGGCATCCTCAGTTTTGGCTACCAAGAATAATCTGTTGTTTAATTATATTAAATGGAAATTACTGAAATAAATAATCCTTGAGCTTTAAATTGAGAAGTGTCCTCGTTAGTCTGATGAAACCTGGTGCCAACCTTCTCTGCTCTGGTGAACAAAAGCATCAGCTGCTTCTTCCATATGAACAACTTGTGTCTAAGTCACTTACTGTCATCTCGCTTTAAGATGACCTCTGTGGCATTTCAATGGCTGCCTTGCAGTAAAATTGATTTATTAGCTTAAAATACTTCACTATTAAAATGCTACCTTACTCACTTTATTGTGTTTTCTTTCAGGCATTGGTGTCTTCTCATGTCACAAAATAACAGTACAGGGTAGCTAATTATTTTTTAGAAAAAACAAAAAACAAAAAACAAAAACAAGCTTACTTCGTAATATGGTTATTCATTATTATTATTATTATTATTCTGTTTTTTTTGAGACAGGGTTTCTCTGTGTATCTCTGGCTGTCCTGGAACTCACTATGTAGACCAGGCTGGCCTTGAACTCAGAAATTCACCTGCCTCTGCCTCCCAAGTGCTGGGATTAAAGGCATGCGCCACCACTGCCTGGCCTATACATTATTTTTGTGAGCTACTATTGCTAATTTATTTTTTGCTTAATTTTCAAATTAAACTTCATTATGCATGGAGGGCAGAACAAAATAGCATATATAGAATGTGAAGTTATCTATGGTTGTGGTATCTACTCTACAGGCCTTAGAATCTATTCCATGGGGATATTTGGCAAATATTATAACTAGATATACCATCATTTTGCATATATAAAACTACTCCATATTTATTTTATGTCTAAATTGTTTAAGTTTTTAAAAGATGATGGTTTTGTGGAGGAAAATTAACTTTGCCCAGAAGGCTAAATAGAAAATGCCACATGAGACCATTGTTCATATGGGTATATTTCAAAAAAGATTTCCAAGTAGGGACTAAAAGAGATATTTTTATGACAAAGTTCAAAGTAGCCTTACTTACAAACTGCCAATATGTGGAAAATATGAGAATAAAGAGAATTAGCAAGAATATGGCAAATACAGATTATTCAATATTATTCAGTCTTAGAAAGTGAAGAAATTCAGATACCATTTGACAACATCAGGAAATATAGATATTTTTCTAAATTGAATACTTTTTATTAGTGTGTAACAGTTTTACAGAATGTAGATTACAGTTTCATGAGTGATGTTTTTGTTGAATACATATGATACAGACCTCTTTTTATCCTAAACTAACTTTTCCTTCCTTCCATTTTTTGAATTTCTTTCATCTAATCACTTTTTAATGCTTATGACATCTTCTCCTCTGACCTGTTGATCCCATAAATCTACAGTAACATTTGTTTCTTTCTAAGTCTGACTAGCCTCACTTATCTGTACAGATGAGCTTTGGTCCCATTGTTAACCATGTGCCACTGGGAAGGGGGAGATTCATTGGATCACTGGCATGGAATAGAAATAAAATCTAAAAGAACAAGTGAACTTGAAGAGATTATCTGGTGGTGTGCCATCTTCTCCGTTTTACAAGTGATTCCAGCCTAGCAGCATGAGTGTGTAATAGAGATGCATAGATCTGTAGAGCTGACTAGAAAATGGAGAAATAGGCCATCACACATGCAGTATTCTGTTTCTTGACAATGGCACCAACACTTGTCAATAGGGGAGGGAATGATTGCTTTGAAAACATTGCAGGAGAAACCCTTATGTCTACAAACAAAGTAGTGAAATTGAAAACAGCAAAAACAAAAGTTATCTCTCAATGAATTAAAGACTCTAAAGAACAAAACTCTAACCCTGGTAGGAGGAAATATGAAAGGAAAACAATGTTATTTTCCATTTGAAAATGACACAACTGTAGTCTTCTTTATGGTTGAGTAATTCTATTGTACATGTATTGCACAGTTTTTTGCCCATTTATTTTTGATAAATATTTTTTCCAAACTTGGTTCTTCTGCATAGCATCCAAATAAATATCAGTATCTCTATCACAGGTAGATTTTGATTTATTGGAATATATATTAAGAAATTTCAGAACTGGATCTTTTTATTTATATATTTTAGATGCTATACATATATTCCTATAGTTAAGAAGTTTGCACACATGTCAGAACTCCAACATAAGAAACAGCCCTTAATGTCAAGAAACACTTGAGTCAGGTCTCGAGACAGGTGGAACACAGAACTCATTATAGTGGTTGAGAATCCGAATCTCACATAGCTTAAGAAGGCTGAAGAGAAGAGTGGTCTGAAGGGGACATCCAATTAAGATAAAGGAAGTCTATGCACATTTTTATTTTAACATTGAAAAGAAACCTACATATCCATTGTAACAGCTTTTCCCAGCCTGGTGACCCAATAAGCTATACACACACCCAGGCACTGAAAGGCCAAAACACAGGTCATAACTGGCGAGGCAGGGAAGAGTGGTAATTTTCCCACAGTGAGACCCCAGCAATGACACCTTGGGGACATAGGCCTTGGGGACATTTGCAGTGGAAACTTCCATCTAGATTGCAAAACCAGGAAAAGCAACATGATTCTTGGGGACTGGAGAATGTCTCATGTGCTCAGATGTGGCTTCCTGGATGTAAGGTCAAAGACTGTCTCAGAGCTTGGTATCATAGTAACTCTAATTTGAGTTTTATGGTAGATTTCTATGCTGATTTCCTTAGTGGCTGAACTAATTTAGATCCTTATGAATGGAATCAAGGGTTTCATTTCCTTGCATCCTGTGAATTATTTCTTGAATATTAATGAAAATATCAAATACAAAGAACATAAACAAAACTATATTGAAAAGTTCCATGTGACCATCATTGAAAATCTAAAATCATCTATATTCTTTTAAAAATTAAATAAAAAAATCCTGTATAATTCTTTTACACATAGTGGCAAAATGTACATATCAAATAACATTGTAATAAGAGTTATTTAGTGTAGCTTGAAATGGAATTAGAAAAAAATTATGTTTTCAATAAATCAATATGCCAAATGTGTACAGGAAAGAGTCATGCCTAATTCTTACTACACTGATGGTCAAGAGGATTAAAAAAAATTCTGAGACTAGTAAAGTACCTGCTTCACATGTTGGATTGTTCTGGAATATAAAAATGATTCTTGCTACTTTGATACTCAGATGTTCGGAATTTGCATATCTGTCATGATAGAGTTTAAACTAAAAAATGTTAACCTTCTATTCCCCTTCCTGAATCATGTGTCCTGCCTATATTCTGTCCTCTCTCACCATGTAACATTACCTTACTCTGGTCTCCTCTCTAAATTTTGAGACTTCACATACACATCCAATTGCATATGTACATGAATATATTATAAGCTAGAGTCCCTCTGAGTTTGTGTCACTTTGCTTTGTGTTATACTTTCCAGGCCCATCTATGTTCTGGTACATTTTGTCTTTTGTTTTCAGCTGAATAATATTCTATTGTTTGTATGTACACAGTCTCATTATCTATTTAGTGGTAGATGTCTCGGCTGGTTCATTTCCTTGCTATCACGAAGCATAGATGTGTAAAAGTTCTGTTTGTTTGTCTAAACTTTTATCCTTATTGTCCATTCTTCTCAATGGTTTTCAACTCAGTTTTTGTAAACTCTACTCTTCTAGAATACATATATCTCTGATGTACTCTTTGCTCAATTAGTATTTCATACTACCCATAATCTGACACAATCCAGACACATGATATTTCTATCTCCCCGAAACGTTCTGTATTCCTTCTGTGGCAATAACTATTCATCAGTGGCTGATGATCCTTTGAATCGCTACTTATCTTAGGTTAATTTTTTCACAGGAAGACATAGAAAGTTTTGTTATATTTGGCTTAACGTTTGTACTAAATTTACATTTTGTAAAACAGTGGATGCTCTATTTTTATTAGTTTAGAGTTTGGGAGGCAAACGAGCATGATGATGACATGATTCACCTCTGATTAGGACCGCATGTTTGATGGTTCAGCATGGAAAAATTCTTATGCAGAGATTCCATCACCAGATAAGAAGCTCAACAACAGCTGTGGACCAGTGATGTAATTTTATCTTAGAGTTCACTACCAAAGATCCTACTCTACCACTAGATCCCTCCTGAACAACTGCCACCTTTCCTGTTGTCTGTCTGCCTGTCTGTCTGTATGTATGTTTTTATCTCTCTGTCTCCCTGTCTCTCCCTCTCTCTCTTTCTCTCTCTGTGTGTCTTAAATTCCTAAGTGGTCCCAGAAATCAAGAGTTTTTGTTTTTCTCTTGAACAAAATAATGGCAAAATAAAATACTGGCTATGTTAATTAGTTTGACTGAATACTTCTACAATGAATACACAGAGGGGGAAAATAGCACACTATGTAGCATAGAGTTATTTGTTGACTAAACTATGTATTTCAAAATGGTTTAATAGATGGGTAGGATAAAGCTTCTTTATGGCTTGATATTTAGGAAATATCTTTGAGGACTTTAATTGATATATTTTACTTTAAAACATCTAATAATATCTAGCAGTCACCATTTAAATGGCACAAACATTATTGTGTAAAGAATTGGAATTAGCCAGCATAAACTATGTCTCTCTATCCTGACCTTGACCTAGCTGCCCTCACTATATTCTGAATAAGTTCTCAAACAGTCTGAAAGGAAGATACTGGAGTGAGATCCCAATGCAATTAATTTATGATCATAGTACCACATTGTTAGCTACAGAGCATGAGAGTATATTTGTTCAATGGTGCCTGGGTTGTCTCTCTGGTTTTGTCACAGACAAGGCAACATTTAATCTTCAAAGTCTGGGAAAGTAATTTTTGAAAATTTATATTCATTAAAGTTGAAATCAGAAGCTCTACCACAACCCAGTACTTACACATCCATTCTTAAATGTTCTCCATGTTAGGAAACCATTCATAACTAGAAGGCCCTAAGTTTGAATATTCTAGCTGCACATTCATCACTGGGAATGGGATGTCAATGGGATAAGATGACAGAGGAGTTGAGTGATCAGAAAGCAGAACAGATAAGCAAAGCCTACAGGTGACAGGCAAATGTTTCTATTCCCAGGTAGGGCAGAAGGAAGGGGAGCTGTGGAATACTGCAAAGTACTGTTTAGCATATTCTGACACTAAGTCCAATCAAGTTCTGACCTGTATAATTGAAGATACAGGGCAAATCCAGAATATTTGAGTGTTGCTACCAAAAGAGAAACAAGACCAGTTGGGGACACAGGAGACGGTGGTTGGAATCACCATCTAGTCCCTGCTAGTCCCATGACAAAATGAAAACTTCTCTGACTAAATTTTAAAAATGGGAAACAGGTTGCTTTGTGGATACTTGGTCAGACAAATTTTATTGACGTTTTTATAGAACAGGTCAAAAATTCCAAACAACACTATAATTACACCTTACCTGCTAGAACTGGCTTCCATTTTTATTTTTCTGATAATTTTAAATTGCAGGTAATTTCTTATGTGTCCTTAAAGCATACTCATTTATTTCTTTGCATGCAGAGTGACCTTGAGAAAATATCATTACAGAATGTAAGAGTTCTTATAGAATTGACACTAGGAACCAGAGAGATGGATCAGCAGTTAAAAGCTCTTCTCTGGCTGAGTATCAGAATTTGATTTCTAGTATTGACACAATGTGCTACACTGGGAGCCTTGCCTGTGTTCAGACTACTATCCCCCATTCCTAGGAGTCTTCACTAGAATCACCATCATGGACTCCAAGAAGTTTCCATTGTACTAGGTTTCCAGACTCCCTTCCCGAACTCCCCAGTTCTATGTGTTTCTAACTGAACTCCCTCCCTCCATTCCAGCTTCACCCTGGATCCCTATCACTCCATTTCCAACTTGCCTTCAGTCCACCCACAGTATCTATTCTATGTTCCCTTCCCAGGGAGATCCATGCATCCTCCTTAGATCCTCTTTGCCTAACTTCTCTGATTGTGACTTGGTTAAGTTATTACTTAACATCTAATAACCATTAATAAGTGAATAATATCATATTTGATAGTCTGGGTCTGGGTTACCTCACTCAGGATGATTTATTTTCTAGTTTCATCCATTTGCCAGGAAATTTCATGATGTCATTTTTTTTTTTTGAACGGATGAGTAAAACTCCATTGTGTAAATGTAATAAATTTTCCTAATTTATTATTCGGTTAAGGGACATCTAGATTACTTTCCATTCCTATTATGCATAAAGCCACAATGAACATAGTTGAGTAAGTGTCCTTGTGGTAGGATGGAGTGTCCTTCCAGTATATGCACCAAGAAAGGCATATACTGGAAGGCCTCAATGTCTTGAGGTAGATATGCTCATATTTTTCTGAGGAAATGCCATATTGATTTCCATAGTGCCGTATAAGTTTGCACTCCCACCAGCAATGGAACAGTTACTCTATATCCTTTGATTTTATCTCTGAATTTTCAGAGACTGTGAGGGTTGTGTGTTTCCTCTTTTGTCTCCCTGTTTAACTGGTATGTTCACAGGGAACATCTGCTGGTGTTTGAGGCTGGGGTGCAGCTATAAAGGAGAAGGAGGTCATGAGATGGATGGTCTATGGGATCAGACAGCACAGAGTAGCTGACAGGCCACCTGATCTTCTGGAGGTGTAGCATGTGGTTGAGCCTGGGATGGCCACACGAGCTGGTAGCTGGGACACAGTAATGCGTGTTGGGTGGGGTCAGGAAGGGATCATCTGTAGGATCCATAGGAGATGTAGGCAGGGGAAAGGAGGATGCAGCAGCGTTCTGTTACAGTGCTAGAGTCCAGCCTGAGGGATTGAGTCTACTGGGGAAACAGAGAGTGTCTAATAACCATTTATAACTCCAGTTCCAAGGGATCTTACACTCAAAGTCTCCTTACAAATCTGCACACAGCACATAGCAGATAGCACACAGCACACAGCACACACACACACACACACACACTCATAGATCTTTTTGTGGTTTTTGTCAACTTAGATTTGAAACAGTCTTAGAACTCTACTTATTTTTTTATTATTTAACTTTTTATTGATTCTCTGTGAATTCCACATTTTGCACCCCGATCTCATTCATGCCCCCATCCCTTAATACCTGCCCTCTGCCCTTGCAACCTTCTCCCTGAAAGAAAAACCATTTCTTGTTGTGGAAGGTGTATTGTGTCACAGTGTGTCCCATAGTATACATTCTCTCCATCCTTGGACGTTGGAAAGGATTCAGGTGCTATAAGGGTTTGAAGGGCAGTAGAGGTATAAGACTCCAATAAAATACTAAAGCAAATACTTCAGCAATACTCCCCTCTCCACACTTCTTTACTTGCAAATGTACATGGGGCTGTGTATTAGTTGTCCTTCTCCATACTTCACCCTTCACCTCGGCATCCCATCCACCTCTTATGTAACCCTCCTTCCTATTCTACTTTTCCTCTTATTCTTTTTATAACACTATATTCTGTTCCCCCTTCCTTTGGAGATCCTCTTCTCCCCCAAGTCCCTTACTAGCTAGCTAACTTTTGTGTTTGTTTGGGTTGAGACACATTTTTTTTTTTTAAATACCATCTGTCTTTTTGGGTCTGTGCTACTTCACACGGGATAAGTGTTTCTATTTCCATCCATTTATCCGGAAATTTCATTTTTCTTTACAGTTGGATAATACTCTATTGTGTAAATGCACCACATTCTTGCTGTCTATTAGTTGATTGACAGCTAGACTGCTTTTAATTTCCAGCTACTATGAGTAGAGAAGCAACAAACATGGATGAGCAAGTATCTATGTAGTAACATGTCCTTTATGTGTGTATCCAAGACTGGTATAGCTGTATCATGAGGCATATCAATATTCAGCCTTTTGAGAAACTGTCAAACTGATTTCCATAGGGGCTATACAAGTTTGAAGTCCTACCCTCAATGAAGATGAGAACTCTCTGTTGAGTTGTATATTCCATTTTAAATTGGGTAATTTGTTTTCTTGATGTTCAGTGTTTTTGTTGTTACTGTGTTTTATGTGTGGTAGATAGTAACTCTCTTTTAGATATATAATTGTTAAAGATACTTTTCATTCTGTAGGTTCCCACTCTGCTTGGTGATAGTATCCTTTGCTGTATAGAATATTTTAGTTTCATGAGGTCCCATATATTAATTATTCCTTTGAAATTAGTTAATTATTAATTAATTAATTTTTACTTACTTTATATTTTTGCTCACTGCCCCCTCCCAGTCACACTCTCCCACAATATACCCTCCCCATATATCCTTCCATTTTAATATAAGCTTCCCCCATATGCCCTCCCTTTTCCTTCTGAGCAGGTGGGGGCCCTCCCTTCATCCAGGCACGTAAAGTCTCTATGAGGGTAAGTTGCATACTCTCCCACTGAGGCCAAGCAAGGCAGCCTAGCTAAAAGAACATATTCCACATAGAGGCAACAACTTTTGGGATAGCCTCAGCTCCAGTTGTTTGGAACCCACATGGAGACTAAGCTGCATATCTGGTACATATGATCAGGGAGGCCTAGGTCCAGTCTGTGTATGTTCTTTTCGTAGTGGTTCAGTTTCTGAGAGCCCTAAGGGTCCAGGTTAGTTGATTATTTTGGTCTTCCTGTGGAGTTTCTCTCCTTTTAAAGGATGAAATCCTCCCTCCTATTCTTCCATAAGAGTCTCCAAACTCCACTTACTGTTTGGCTGTGGGTGTCTGTATCTGTCTGAGTTGGTTTATGAATTATTATTAATCCCTGTGCCAATAGTGTCATCTAGAAAGTCCTTTCTTGTGCCAGAGAATTCAAGCTACTTCTTAATTTATCCAATATCTGGTGAAGGAAATCTGGCCTTACGTTAAGTTCATTGGCTCACAATGTACAGAGAATGAGGGACCTTGGAGCATTCAGCCTCAGATAGAATGTCTTTATCAACCCCCTCCCTCAAGGCTCAAGGATCTATGTGGAAGCAGAAGAAGAAAGATTGTAAGAGCCAGAGATGGAGCATGACTTTAAGGAATCTGTCTTCCAGACACAACACTGGTACATGTATGAACTCACAGAGACTGTGACCATCTATAGAAGACTTGCATAGGTTTAAACAAGACAAAATCCCAGCACTGAGGAGAGGAAATGACACAAAGTCCTACCCAGAAACAAAAAGCTATCTGCAATTGATACTTGCTGGGAAAGGGGAAATCAGTTTTCTTCAGTTGAATGTTACTTGGTTTATTGACCACACTCCAAAACAGTCACCATGCCTATATGGTGTTGGCCAAAGCAAAATGGACTCCACAGTAGATGCCAGATTTTGTTGTTGTTTGGATTTTGCACAGGCATGTGGACGCGCATGTGTGTCTCTGTGTGTATTGTGTGTGCGTACATGCACACATGTATACATTTTACTTTGACATTTTTTGTCTTGTTAACTTTTTAAAAAGTTTGTTTGTTTTGTTTAACTGCCCTCTGGATTTTGTTTTTAATTTTTAATTTTGGTTAGAGAAAAAATGAAAGAATGTTAAATTGGGTAGGTTGGTGGTGGTGATGATTACTCAGGAATTAAAGGACAGGAAAGAATATGATCAAAACATACTGCATGAAAACATTTTAAAATAATTTAAATATATATATATATATAAAAGACCAGACTTTCACACAGTATACTTGCTTTCCCCATGGAGTCTGAGATTTTGGTAGAAGTTTGGCACGTAGTGCTCGTATGTGTAGTTTTGAACAAAAAACTGAGCCTTGAGATCATACTGATGTTTTTCTGTGGGTGTTTAGCATTCTCAAATGCTGACTGTGCAGGATAAAGCAAACTGTTTCTGATGTCCTCAGAGAAGAATCGAGTGTGTTTTACTTGTTCACTATTTATAGCCACATATCTTTTTTTTTTTTTTTTTACTGTATAGTGTTCTTTCACTTTATAGTGTCCCTTGAAAGCCATCATATCAATACTTGAGTCTTGCTAACAGACACTTGTAGTAAATAGTTGAATGTAAGCCTATATGGAGGTCTTGAGGTCAATGATCAACTAGTGATCCTTTGGGACTGAAGGACTTCCTAGAATGGAAAGCAAATAATTAACTCTCCCATATTTCCTTCTGTATTGTGACTGGTTTTTTTCACCAGTATAGAAATACTCAAGGAAAGAAAAGATGCTGGGAAAGTCACTGAATGTGGCATGAATCACTCAGTTCAGTGCGTAAAAACACATTTTGGTTTCATCTACAATTGGATCCCAAGAGTGGCTGAGGATGTCAACAAGCTAGCTACTTGTACTGACTTCTGCCACAATGATTCTGTGTGGGACTGCATAATGGTATCCTGGGTCATGGTTGAGCAGGTACTTAGAACCCCGAGATTCTCCGTGGAATTCTGCGTGAGAACCGGCAGGAGTTCGGTCCCTCCCATCATCTAGGATCCTGAAAACAGTCACATCTCCATTAGAGTCACATAGGCCAGGCTGTAGGCCTCAGGCCCTAGAGATTTGCATACTAATGTAGGCCAGAGGGCAGAGCAAATTAAACATTCCTCCCCCCAGATCCTCCCCCAATCCTCCCCCTTTCTCCCTCCCTATATAACTTGGGACTGCCCTGAGTTTTTTGGGGGTATGCCTAGATCCATCTATTATCCGCCATGAGAATAAACCTTTTTGGAACCAAAGACTTCCTCGTGTTACTGGGGCCTGCCGCCGCCAAGGCCCTCAGGCCGCTGGAACCATAAGAATCCTCCTCCCTGATGTGGGACCCGCCACAGCAGCACGAGCTTGCGCCGCTGTGGCGGCCTTTTTAAATTTTCCCGACAGGCATGTAGAATTAAGAAATCTAAGTGTTCTGATTTTATTAATTTGGATACTGTCTCTGTGCCCTCTGGTTAATCTGGCTAATGGTTTATCTATCTTATTGATTTTCTCAAAGAACCAACTCCTGGTTTTATTGATATTTTGTATTGTTCTTTCTGTTTCTGTATGGTTGATTTCAGCCCTGAGTTTGATTATTTCCTGCCTTCTACTCCTCCTGGGTGTATTTGCTTCCTTTTGTTCTAGAGCTTTTAGTTGTGCAGTCAACTTGTTAGTGTGTGCTCTTTCCAGTTTCTTTTTGTAGGCACTTAGAGCTATGAGTTTTCCTCTTAGCACTGCCTTCATGGAGTCCTGGCACGGGTGGAAGATGAGATCCTTGACCTCATGAAGGCTGGACGCCCCAGGGGGTGGGAGTTTTGAGGGTGGGGAAGTGGGAGTGGGGGAGGTGGGGGTTGCATCCACGGAGAGGAGGGGGGAAGGGTGGGGGGATGGGGGGTTCCCGGGTGGGTGGGGGATGGGGTAGGGGGATAACATGTGAGATGTGAGTAAAATATCCAATAAAAAAAAAAAAGAAATCTAAGTGTTTGTCACTTTGCTCTATCCACCTTTCTTTGATCATCTCTCATTGGCCTGGAGCCTCCAAATTAGGCAGGCTGATTGGCCAACCAGCTCCAGGGGTCCTCCTATCTTTGCCTCTGGAGTACTGAGATTGTATGTAGGTGCCTACACTTAACTTTCTTTTTTCTTCTCTTCTCTTCTCTTCTCTTCTCTTCTCTTCTCTTCTCTTCTCTTCT
>NW_021604639.1:10858629-10893474 GCF_004785775.1 Grammomys surdaster | reverse complement strand
CTCTTCTCTTCTCTTCTCTTCTCTTCTCTTCTCTTCTCTTCTCTTCTTTTCTTTTGGCACAGTCATTACTCACAACAGAATAGCACTGTGCTTAAGTGTCTTAACTCTGAAGTGAAGAATGCCAATGAAGATATACAAACATGTCTTCTTGTTATTCAGTAAGGAGCCACAGACACATGCCTCACTATGGCCAGGGCACAGGGCACAGCAAAGAGTGTACTGTGGTCTGGAAGTTTTCCTATGAATTTCAGGTATTTTCACTCTCTCAAAGCCTTTTCAAGTTAGCTTGCTGTTGTGGATTGCCCAGGTGCTGTTTGTATTTTGATGCTAATTCTGCAGAGTGGATCACATGCTTGAGTGGTTTCATGTGAACCGTCTTCCCATTTTAACTGGTCAAATAAAACCTAGAGCCTGTGATTGAGCAGTGGAAAGGGAAAGGTAGGGCTGAGGGTTTTACAGAGGGGAAAGAGGAAGGAGAGGCAGAAGAGGAGAAGGAGGAGACAGAGGAATATGGAGGAAGAGGAGGTGGAAGGAAAATGGAACAGAACCACATGGCCTGAAGGAGCAGCAAGTAGCAAGGGATCTCATAGCTGGGGAATAGAGTAGTGTAGTGATAAATCTACCCAATCTAGGTGTGCAGCTTATACATATTGTAACTGAGTTGTGTGTTCTTTGCACAGGTTTATTGGGGTTGGAGATTTACCATAACAGCCTGCAAAAGTTGGGCTATTAGGCAGGTATTTGAAACATCTGCATTTTAAAAATAGTGTTCACCCCACAATACCATTAATATTGTTACTCCCTTTGCTCACACCTGTCTTCCATTTCCTGCTTTCTATTTTCTCTAGGGTACTTGGGATAGAGTTGTCCAAAATACAAGCCACATGGCTCCTACAAACATCAGAGTTGTAAGAAGGGAATTCAGCACATGATCAATTCAGGTTATACCTGTGATTAAAGGGTTTTGTCTAAGGTAACTTGGAAGAACAAGTGCAAAGAAGATAGAAATTCCAAGCACAAATAGGTTCCAAGAAGAATTCAAGTCAATGAACTGCAGGTTAGAGAGTCCATCTTTGATCATCCCCAAGAGTATGCAGAAGAGGGCTCTGAGCATGGTCTGGTGGGGGACATGAAGAGGGCAATGAACTTGTCAATCCTGGCCCAATCCAGCATAAGTGCTTCACTATACTGTGTCTCTCAGCAGTTGTCAACCTTAGCAGCTTCCAAGATTCCAACACTGGGAATGGAAGAGGTAGAGTCATTTCTAGCACCAAAAATACTGTAGAGAGTACAGAAAAGATCCTTTAAAAATACCACTGTTTATTACATGGACAGGAGGTGGTGGGTGTTGGGAACAAGCAAACAAGAAGAGCAACTTGTTCTAAGTACTGGTATTTTGTTTTCAGACTCCATTTATTCATAGGGGGAAACTAAGTTCATGGTTCTAGGTTCTTGGGGAGTTGGGAACTTCCCAATAGCTGAAAAGCTTCTGTTTTAAGGAGACAGTGGTCTGAGTCTAGCCTTCTCAGGGTCATCTTGTAAAAAAACGATTTTCTGAATCCAGACATCTCAAGGACAATTTCTCTATCTTGCTGGCAGGGTTAAGCTAAGTTCATGTTCCCAGGCCCAGGATCAGTGGAGAAATGTAACAATAACTTGGAACAGATGTTTATGATTTGCAAGGTTAAATACTGTGTGATATCTTGGCTCCTTGTTGCAGGTCTGTTCTGCAGCCCTGATTGATCAGTGGTATCTTGATTATAATACTTTTTGTCATCTGCATTGACCTTATGTTTGAGTTATGTTAGTTTCAAGTGGATCCCATAACAGTGGTGGGGGGGGGCAGGCAAGCCTGGCACAGGCATAGGAGTCACCAACAGACTCAAGGGTACTGCCTCCAACAGCACTGAGAATATCTGTGACAGTTTAGAAAGCTGGGAAACCTGAAGCATATTGCACACTGCACAGTCTGCAGAAAACTCAACAGTCTGGAGAGTATTCTTTCCAAATAACTGGTCTAAACCTCTTCCAGGCAGCTCAGCTGGTTTTTTGGCTGAGCTGGTCTCAGGGTCATTTTTGCAGCTTTTCCCCTCTGACAGTCTTCTTGGCAGCTTGGTTTCTCTAGTTTCTGAAAGAGACTATCAGCTCTTGTTGCTTACTATGGCAGAGAGGGGCTTGGTGAATCCACTCAGTTTCGGGGACTTCCTGATGCTATTTTTAGTTGCTTGCCTTCCTGCTTTAAAATCATACTTGCAGGATGGAATGTTTCAGTCTAGCGGGACCCAGCTACACAAAAGATACTGTATCTCAAACTGTTACACAACAACTGTACCTCAACAGAGACCCAAACAGACCAAAGGGGCAGGTGATCACTTCTATTAATGAAGACATGATGATAGCCTCTTGGATCTGTCAGATGTAGAGATTCCTCTGTGGCTCCACTGGCAACTGAAGAGGCATTAGATTTCCAGTCATCTAAAGACAGGGTAGTTCAAGCATTGCCCCAAAATACAAAAGCACTGGACCGAAACAGGACTAACCCGTATCCAAATGTTCCCAGTCTTATATACATCCCCATACAGAAGAAAATGATCCTGAGGAGCTGGCTGGTAGCCCACTGCTCAAAACCCAGACACATAACATCATCCAACAGAAAGGGTGTCAGAGTTGTGCTGCGGAACCATATCAGGTAGTACTGCAACCTCAGAAGTATGCAGAAGTACCTGGGAGAACCATCTATAGTTAAATCATATCTGATTTCTAGGCCTCCAGACTTCCAGTGTTATCCAGGCTCTCTACAAGAGAGTGCTTCTGTACAACACTATTTTCCATGATGCTGGTTGCCTTGAACTCAGTATCTAGTTGTCCTGATCACCACTGGATGAGGCCACAGAATTGATCACCACTGGGTGAGTAAAGAAATTACCCAAGAAATCTACACAGCCAGGCATCTGGGGTGGCTGTGGTAAAGGCTTGTACAAGTCAGGAGCTCAGGAGCCGAGGCAGCTCTTTTAATAATTGGAACACTGGATTCTTGGAGACTACTTTCGTAAGCTTCATCTCTTATTACTCAATTATGGCATCAGAATATCTGATGATGATCTGCAAGCTGCTGAATCAGGAAAGCTGGTGGTATAACTCATCCTGAGTCTGAGGTCCTGGGAAAATGCACCTCTGTGGTCTGAAGGCAGTAGAAGAGGGCTGCCCTAGCTTTAGAAGGCAGAGATTGCATCCTGCTTTTTAATCTGGGTTCTAGATATTAAATTTAGGTTCTCATGCTTTCAAGATAAGCACTTTACCAAACATGCTACTTCACTACTCTGTGCACAGTCTTTTAATAATGTCCTAAGGATCTATTATGTTCTCTTTATTTATTCTGAGATATCTATCTAATCACAACACACACATACACACACATACACACACACACACACACACACACACACACACACACACACACACACATACTCTGGAAAGTTTTGTTTTGAAAGTAGTGTTTTAAAGAATTACCTCCAGTATCTAATACTCATTGTTCCCTTGTTGATGATTTAAACTGGAATTTTTATTGCACTAATGAATTTCATTATTTCTATATCTTTTGTTTGTTCTTCAATATCTCTTTCATAAATTCATAATTTATATACTGATTGGTGTTGGCTGTAGGTGCTTTAGTGGAGAGAGAAGCTCACCAAGATGCTAAGCCTTCATTTTCTGAAGGAGCAAAGTAGTGTAGCTTCTCAGGGAAGCCTGACACCAAGCTATCTCACTCTAGTTACTTTATGCAAACATCATACAGCATTAACTGGCTGGGAAAGGTTCCAGCTATCAAAGTTATCTTACCTTTTGATGCTCATGAGAACTGACAATTCACATAAATCTCAGTCCCTTTTATCCATGCCTAGCCATGATCAAACATAAGGTTTTCCAGAAGTGTCTTAGGACCAAGATTAGTGCAGCTGCAAGCTCTCACGTAGCACCAAGTGTAGACATTCCAGAGAGACAACCTTTCTTCAAGGTTTAAACAGTCTCTTAACAATTTCTCAGCCTCTACTGATTGATCCAAACATAGAAAAGGCTTTGCTGAAACATTTCATTCAAGACTAGACACAAAGGCTTTATTCTTCATTGCATTTAAGGCCAGACAGAAAGGCTTTACTATGCAGACCACTGTATCTTCTTTTTGTTTCAAACAGATTTGTTAGGGGTAACAATCGTTGTTGGAGAAATATAGAGTTGTATAGTAAATATAGCCTTTTGTCCATCTAGTTGTGTAAGAGTTTTATGCAGATATATCAGCATACATTTTAAAGCCAGTAAAATTATCACCACAAAGAGAACTATTAAAATCAAGAGGGCAAGAAACTTATTAAAATGATTCATGGGATGAAATGAAGTTACAACATCTGGAAGACATTTTTTAACATTCGTCCCTGTTAATTTAGGCAGTTCTTTGAAAATGGTTTTATATTTTTTTGAAGCAAATCATAAATCATTTGAGAAGAGTTAGGATGACCCAACAAATGCATTTTAACCTTTTCCCAGCCATGTTTGTTGTCATTGAATCTTAAAGGCATCATTCAATGAGAAGTAACATTGCAATCACATTTTAATTTCATTGTTTCCCTTAATGGTTCCAATTGATCTTCAATGAGTATTACTGCTTGCCACAATTTAGCTATTTTATCAATTATTTTTCTGTCTGTCTTATTTTGTTGAGTCCGAAGTTCATGAGAATACATATACCAGTCTTTAATAAATTCAGCAGTTTTGAACTTTTTTTTATGAAAAGCAACCCCAGCTTTAGTAGCCAATTTGATGATTCCTGGGATGACAGCAATTATCATTCCCATCATCCAAAGAGGTCTTCTTAATGTTCTTTCAGCAAGCTTCTGTACTAGCATCATCACAGGTGAGTCTTGCCATGGTCTCAGCAACCTCATTGATATCCAGACTGCTGGTCTTGCTCTGAGAATATGTTCCCAAAGAAATGTTTAACATTCTAACATTGATAAGATATGAAGAGTACAGCATGTACAAGTAATTATTAGGGTGTCATTGCACAGGTCCTTTTAGTAACAGATAAGGTAATGGTACAAAAGCCATAAAGGTGTGACTTTAATCTAAATTAAAGGACAAATGAAATCTGTTATTATTATTAAAGTTTAACTTTCCTTTTTCTGCTTCAAGGGGGTGAAAAGCACTTTCCAATTTTCACAAATTAGTCTGTATAGAATTGTCAAATATTAGTAGAGGACTTGACATTCCAATTATATGCCATTCAATAGAGTTCCTAGTAGCAGAGACAACTTCCATGGTTTTATATGAATTGGACCATTGCTGTTTCAATTTTGAACGAGAATATAGGATTGGAGGACCCTCAAGCCTAAGGGCTCCAATCAATGACTATTCTTTGGGAGATATTGACAAGCACTCAAGGATTTTTACCTATACATTGTTAACAATGTGTCCAATCAGAATTTTATTAGTAATTCATACTTTACAGGATGGTAAATTTATGGAACTAGTAGCACTGATTATATTTGTCGCTCAAAACCAAATGCATGAAGCATAAGAAGCTCTTTATAAGAATTTTTGGTGGTATTGTAATCAATTTTAGATAACCAAAGTTGAGAAGTCATACTTAAACAATGAATTCTATTACCCATGCAAATAAGAAAACTGTTTCTATACTTGTAGTATAATTTATAATTTCTTTACCCTCCTCTGCAGGTTGAGTAGGTCTATGATTGTCATAAGGACCAGGTAGAC
Organism: Grammomys surdaster; assembly: GCF_004785775.1. NCBI lineage: Eukaryota > Metazoa > Chordata > Mammalia > Rodentia > Muridae > Grammomys > Grammomys surdaster. Next base: position 10,887,705 of record NW_021604639.1, on the reverse strand, counting down.
AAAATGATTCATTGACCATCTCAGGAATATCCATGTCTCCCCAACTTACTGCTATGTAAATTGGAGGATTAGGAATAAAAGCCTAATAAGTAAGATTTGTTCCTGTTCCTTGTATAGTTACCACAGACAGCATGACAAGTAACCAGGCTGTAGTGTTTAAAGGCTTTCCAGACAGCAGGAGAATCAACCATCTGCTTTAAAATCTTTTTCATAAAGAATTTCCTTCTTCATAAGGACGTACTATCCATGTCAGCAGCCATGGTTTCTATGAGACCTGTGTTGCTCATGTCAAATTTTAATTAGTTTTGATGGACTCCATTGTGTTTCTTTTCCTGTAGAAATGGACATAGCCTTGACCCCATTGTAAAAGGTTCCTTGCTTTCCTTTCTAATGTCAAGACAACTTTATAATACATTGGCTAATTTACCTCAGTAGTTTTTTTTTTAATTCAATGCCTTTCAACAGTTGTTGTTCTTCTTTTACTAGCATTTAAAAATGTAATAGTTAAATAAATAGTTAAAGTTAATAAGGCATTGTTCAGTTTATCTTAATATACCTTGAATTTAATTTGAATTTAAAAATATTTCTTGTGGCATTTTTGTCTATCATTTTATTAACTTCTTCCACCTTAGAATCTGTTTTTGTAGACTCATGAATCATTTTTTAAAATTGTATATTTTACTTATTTACATTTCAGATGTCATCCCCTTTCTCCATTTTCTCTCCCTAGAAACCCCCATCCTATCCCCACTCCTCCTTTTTGCTTTCATACCATTTTGATTACATACAAGTATTAAGGTCATTTCTAGGTTGAGGAACTAGCAATACAATAGATGCAAATAGTCAAGGAACAAGTAAGACAATAAACACAAATTAGGCTCATGAATCTTAGGAAGTTTTATATAACCTTATTTTGCATATTTATATGTGGCAATTTGGTTATTTGTTGGGATGAGTGTCTCTTCCAAGCAATATTATGGCCTTCTTAGTAATGACCTCTCTTGACACTCTGTCTTAGGTTTATCTGTAATAAGTTTACTTCCAATTGTACTCCATAATATTAACTTCCTCTGGCTCCCTTATGATTGCTGAATTTGGACCTAATTCATGCCATATGCAAGTCCATTGGCTCTTAAGTCTTACAACTGAAAGGGCCTTCTGGTAATACAAGCAAGCATGGTATAGAAACAGAGCATGCTAGCATGTCTTCTGTGCTTCCATACTGTGGAAGTAGAAGCTCTGTGAGGTAATGAGGCTTTATAAAGGTACTGTTTGTTTCTGTTACTTTAAAACAATTTAACAGGTGAGTATTGTGGCCTACACCTTTAATCACAGCATTACGTAGGCAGAGACAGGAGAAGCTTTGTGAGTTTGAGGTCTGTATAGAAAGCTTCAGAACAGCCAGAGATATCCAGAGAGAGCCCGTCTCAAAACAAGCGAATGCACAAACAACAACAACTAAACAACAACTGGCAAACCAACCAACCAACCAGCCAACCAACCAACCAACCAACCAATAAAACAACAGAAAACACATTACATGCATTGTTCCAATTTGTAATGGTTTTGTTTATGCACTGGTACAGTCCCTCATGTTCCATAGAAAAAGGTAGGAGTACAGAGCACAGCTCCCTTCAGTGGGCCTCACATCAACCACATGTAATCTGACCAACTGTGAATTTGACTGGAGCAGTGTATACTCACAGATGCAACATTCATCATAATTATTTTTGTTCTTATCTGCTCTTCCTCAGATGGCATCTGCCTAGGGTGGAATCTCAGATAAATTTTAGCTGCTCTCATTTTAGAATGGATCATTGACTGGTTCCCAACCTTTTCTGAAGATGAATTATCCATCAATGTTTAGGAATTGGTTCATGGCTGGAGCTGCTGTACACGCCTCTCTGCTAGCCTACAGTGTTGTTAAGTGGAAGAACATGAACCCAAGTGCTACAAAGTTGTGGGATTGATGCTGGGTGCTACAAAAAATCCAAATAAATAAACAAACCTCAGCGGTCAGAAAACAACAATAACAGAAAAGGCACATACAGATTCTAGGCCTAGTATTTGTTTTAGAAGCTAGATCTACACTGGGGAGCTCCCTGGCATCCTGTTCTTGTACCTCTCTAAGTCTTACTTTCATCTCTGGTAGTGTTTTTTTTTTTTTTTTTCCGAGACAGGGTTTCTCTGTGTAGCCAGGCTGTCCTGGATCTCACTCTGTAGACCAGGCTGGCCTCGAACTCAGAAATCTGCCTGCCTCTGCCTCCCAAGTGCTGGGATTAAAGGCACGCGCCACCACCGCCCGGCTGTTTTTTTTTTTTCCCCCTCTGGTAGTGTTTTTATGTTATAAGTGTTGGGGTACTCTATGTATCTTGAGATTTCTCTGTTCTGCTTTTTCATTCCATTTCTCATTCACAGCTTCCCACTTCTTTTTTTTTTTTCTCTTTTTTTTTTTTATTGGATGATTTATTTACATTTCCTATGTTGTCCCCTTACCCCATCCCCCACCACCCCCTCGGAACCCCCAATCCCCTCGCCCCTCCTCCTTCTTCTCTGTGGATGTAACCTCTATCTACACCCCCCCACTCCCACCTCCGCACCCTCAAAATTCCCACCCCCTGGGGCATCCAGCCTTCATGAGGTCAAGGTTCTCTTCTTCCACCTATGCCCAGCAGGGCCCTCCACTTTTATATATTCAGCTGAAGCCCTGGATCCCCCCCTAAGTGCTCCCAGGCTGGTGGTTTAGACCCTGGGAGCTGTGGTTGGTTGGTATTGTTGCTCTCCTCATGGTGCCACAAACCCTTTCAGTTCCTTCAGTCTTCACTCTAACTCCTCTATTGAGAACCCCATGATCAGTTCAATGGCTAGTTGTGAGCATCTGCCTCTGAATATGTCTGACTCTTGAAGGCCTCTGAGGAGATATCCATATCAGGCTCTTATCAGCATGCACTTCCTGCTTCCCACTTCTGAACACAGCTGTCTGTCTGTTGTTTGGGTCTAGCTCAGGGAGAAATGCTTTTATTCTACCATTTGGCTCGCTAGTCACTAAACTTAAAGGGTATCATTGTACATTTTAATGGAATGTACACTTCCAGTCTATGAGGAATATTGTTTAGATTTCTAGACCAGTTGTGGGGAATCAAAGAGAAACAGTGGAGGAGGTGACCTTGGCTGCTGTGGTATTTTTAAGCCTTGTGGCTTTGTTCCCTGTATTGGCTTATGGGGGTAGAAAGAGGACTCATTGTCACATGATGAGGAGCTTGCTCAGCATCCATCATCAGTCTGAGGATATGTCACATAAGCCAGGATCTGGGACGGATGCTGTAACCTGTACTTTGCCCCCAGTTGATAAAATATAGTTTTATGTGAAGTTTATGATTGTCACCACCCTCTCATTTTTCTGTTGCCAGCCTAAACCTCTCAATAAAAAAACAAACATAAGTGACAAGGACATTGTAAGGGTATGTGGGTTATGCTAAGAAAAGACACATTGCTGCTCATTGCAAACACAGGGGGAATACAGAACAGACACCCGCCTACATTGCTTGTATCACAGTACCTGTATTTCTCAGTTTCTACTCCAGTCTCTGCTTCTTTTAAATTTTTTTTCATCAACTCACTCATAGACCGTCTCATGTCTCATTTCATCAGTGTTCATAGTAACCTGCTCATTTTTCACAGTCTTCAGTTTCTGGACATCTAGTCTGGAAATTATGCTCCAACAGAATCTAAATATGTGTCATTGGCATAGCCCTAGGCTCACCTGATACACTGTCTTCTCATGCACTCAGGTGTTTACCTGGAAATGATAACGTGATGTGTGTGAAATTCAACTCATTGTCATCCTGGGAAAATGTGTTCTCTTCTCATCTTCTCATCCTTCATTTGTTGGCCTCACTAAATTTCGGGAGTTAACTTGGAGCCCACTGCTTTCCTCATCGGTATGTGTGTGATATATTATAGAAAGCCCTGTTGACTCTATTCTTCAAAAATAGCCATTTTACTAAAACTATTGGCTACCTTCCCTGCTTGCTGGTGTTCTGTTCAAAGCCTGTGTTTTTTTTTATATATGAATTGTGAGAAACCTGAGAGAACTTTATTAACTGTGAGAAGCTGGAGAGAACTTGTTTTCCTCTGCACCTGCAGCATCTTATTAAAGAGGCAAATGGTCCTGTGAGAACACACTTTGGCTTGTTAAACTTTGTGAGTTCTGTGGATTTTATCCTAGGTGTTCTGTATCTTTTTTTTTTTTTTTTGCTAATAGTTACTTATTAGTGAGTATATACGATGCATGTCCTTTTGGATCTGAGTTACCTCATTCAGGATGATGTTTTGTAGTTCCATTCATTTGCCTGCAAAACTCAGGATGTCCTCCTCCTTCATAGCTGAATACTATTCCATTGTGTAAATGAACCACATTTTCTGTATCCATTCTTCTGTTGTGGGACATCTGGATTGTTTCCAGCTTCTAGGTATCACAAATAAGGCTGCTATGAACATAGTGGAACATGTGACCCAGTGGTATAGTGGGGCATCTTTTGGGTATATATCCAAGAGTGTTGTACTGCCTGGTTCTGTGTGCCAAGGCGACACAAGCTAGAGATATCACAGAGAAAAGAGCCTCCCTTGAGGAAATGCCTCTATGAGGTCTAGCTGTAAGGCATTTTCACAATTAGTGATCAAGAATGGGAGGGTTCATTGTGGGTGGTGCCATCCCTGGGCTGGTAGTCTTGGGTTCTATAAGAAAACAAGCTGAGCAAGCCAGGAGAAGCAAGCCAGTAAGTAACATTCCTCCATGGCCTCTGTATCAACTCCTGCTTCCTTACCTGCTTGAGTTCCAATCCTGACTTCCTTTGGTGATGAACAGCAATGTGGAAGTGTAAGCTGGATAAACTCTTTCATCCTCAACTTGCTTTTTGGTCATGATGTTTTGTGCAGGAGCAGAAACTCTGACTAAGACAAGTGGTATAGCTGGGTCTTCAGGTAGATCTATTTCCAGTTTTCTTAGGAACCTTCAGATTGATTTCCAGAGTGGTTGTACCAACTTGCAATCCCATCAGCAATGGAGGAGTGTTCCTCTTTCTCCACATCCTCTCCAGCATCTACTGTCACCTGAATTTTTGATCCTGGCTATTTTGATTGGTGTAAGGTGGAATCTCAGCATCCTTCTGATTTGCACTGCCCTGATCACTAAGGACTTAGAACATTTCTTTAAGTGTGTCTCAACCATTCCATATTTCTTTGTTGTGAATTCTCTGTTTTGTTCTATACCCCATTTTTTGAAGTGAGGATGCCTTTTGAGTGAAGGGAGGGAGAAGAAAGCAATCATGGGAGGCAGAGGGAGGGAGGAAGGGAGGGAGGGACATGAGTGGGAGAGGGGACAGGGAGGGGAGAAGGGGAACATGATTAGGTATTTGAGGTGGGCACAGGACTGAAGCCCTGAGGGCCAGCAGAAAGAATGAAAACAGGCAACCTCGGGAGGTAGGCTGTTGGGAGGACCATCTAGAGTGTACCAGATAACTGGGAGGTAAGAGACTCTCAGAACTCAAAATAATGGACCTTGGATGAAATGCCCGACAATAGGGAGAGGGAATTTGTAGAGTCCACCTCCAGTAGAAATACAGGGCATCAACTGGAAAGAATGGGTTGCCATACCCACAGTCAAAAACTCTGACCCAGAATTGTTCCTGTCTGAAGGAACTGAAGGACAAAAGTGGAGAAGAGCCTGAGGGAAAGGAGGTCCAGTGACAGGCCAAAAATGAGATCCAGGTCAAGGGGGGGCCCTGGAGCCTGACACTGTTACTGATGTTGTAGTGTGTTTACAGACAGGAGTCTAGCATGGCTGCCCTCCAAGAGGCCCAATAAGTACCTGGAAGAGTCAGATGCAGATACTAGAACCCAGCCAATGGATAGATGCCAGAGACCCCTGTGGTCAAATTAAGGAAAAGCTGGAAAAAGCTGAGGAGGAGGGCCCCATGGGAAGAACAGAAGTCTCAACTGACCTGGACCCTGAGATCTCTCAGACACTGAACCACCGACCAGGTAGCATACACCAGCTGATATGAGGTCCCCAACACATATACAATGGAGGAACTACCTCGTCAGTTCTCAGTGAGAGAAGAACCACCTAACCCTAGAGAGACTTGAGGGAGTGAGGAAGTCTGGTGAGGTGGGGGGCATCCTCTTCAAGATGGGGGAGGAGGAATGGGATGAAGAACAGTCATAGGATGGATCAGGAGGGGAAAACAACTGGACAGTAAAAAAAAAGATTTAAAAATGATAAGAGAAAAAGAAAAGCAAACTCTTGTATCAACTGTGCTGAGAAGTCATGGTTATTCTTCTTCTCTTCATGTATAAATAAGAAAGCACATAAGTAATCATTGAGGAGGTATAGGGAAGAATCAGCATCTTTAAGGTTCTTACTGGGAGTTACCAAGCAGTGTGAGTGGAAAAGCCAGACCCTGTGGGAGCTTCAATGCAGATCCTCACTGGAGTACTTTCTTTTTTTTTTTTTTTTCAAATTTTCCAAACTGTGACTGTTTATTAACTGACCAGATTACAAAAATACCATGGGCAACACCTTAGTTCATCCGTCTAATAAGCCTGTTGATCTGGTCTTCCCTGTTGCCAGTGTCTCCACTTTCTACAAAGTGAGCTGTCTTCTTCTTCATTCCACCTCGTGGGGAAGATAATTTGAAAGGCCACAGGAAGTTATTTGGTTCCTTGAAGCGTTTCCCAACTGTATAGATCTCATGAATTAGATCCTCCATGCAGATGATGCCAAATTTAACAAGAGACCGAGCAATCAAGGAATTATCCGTCAAGGCCATCCGCTTCTTAGTGATTTTGCCATAGCCTCGCTTGTAGATGAGCTCGTTTACTGACTTCAGGTTGGGGTACCCCCATGCAGTGTACGGTTCCACAATCCTCACCATGTTAATGGAAGCCTTGTTGAGCTTAACAAAGGTGCCATCGAAGATCTGTCGAAGGTGAAGGAGCTGCAGTACCTTGCGGACCTTTGGGCTTACTCCATTGATGCATCGTATTCTGATGACAAACGCCAATTTTGGTTCTGCAGGCACATAGAAGTTCCCAGCTTTCCTTGGCATCCTGGCCATCCGAATCTCAGTTCGGTACATCTGCCTGTACTCCTTGTGATAGTGCTTTGCCTTCTCATAGATGAGCTTCCTCCTTGCCTTTCGGAGTGTCTTCAGGGAAAACGTCTTCCTCAGACGCTTCACGTTCAACTCTGCGGAATTCCTTCGCTTTTTCTTAAGGGTTTCTGGCACAGCCGGAACCTTAGAGTTTTTGGCACAGCAGGAACCTTTTTCTTATGAGTTTCTGGCACAGCCGGAACCTTCTTTTTCTTCTCTGGAACAGCCTCTATGGTTCCAGCCGGAAAAGGACTGGAGTACTTTCCTTTCTCACCCTGGCAGCACACGGAGGAGAGAAGCATGACTGTGAATGAGACATCATGACACATGCTCTCACAGGACAGAGATTGTCACTGAAGAGTTGTTGTTTCGCCTGGACAGATCCACTCCGGTTTTTACTATTTGAGTCTTTACTCACTGGAGTGCTTCATGTTCACCACATTGTAATTGGCAGCACAGAACCGTGTGTTGTTTGTGGCTTTTGGTAATGACATTTAAGATTGGCTTCTCTAGGAGATATGGAATGTCTACATCAACTTCCATAGTGAATCATAGTCTACCTAACTCTCTCTCTCTCTCTCTCTCTCTCTCTCTCTCTCTCTCTCTTCTTACCTATCAATCTATCATCTATCTATCTATCTATCTATCTATCATCTATCTATCTATCTATCTATCTATCATCTATCTATCTATCTACTTGCCTATCAATCTATCATCTATCTATCTATCTATCTATCTATCTATCTATCTATCTATCGGTCCATCCATCCGACCATCCATCCTCCGTCCGTCCGTCTGTCTGTCTGTCTGTCTGTCTATCATCTATCTACTATCATCTATCTATCTATCTATCTATCTATCTATCTATCAACCATCTATGTCTATGTATCACCTATTTACCTACCATCTATCTATCTATCTATCTATCTATCTATCTATCTATCTATCTAATTGCCTATCAATCTAACATCTATCTATCTATCTATCTATCTATCTATCTATCTATCCATCTGTCCAAAGATAGTCAAAAGATATATAATGATACCATTAAACAGACTTTCATGTATGTGGCAAGTGGACTAGCTAAATTTCCATCAGGGAAAGGTCTAAATGGTATGTGACATACATATAAATAAGTGCACCATTCCTAAGCAAGCAACAGAATGCACTGCAGGCTCCTTTAGCCACATTCATGGATCTCACAGGTATGCCGCACAACAGAAGCTAGGCACGGATGAAATGTAACTGATGCTCTTTTATATTTCTTTTAAAATACTTTTTAATTTTCATTAGTATAATTATTCGCTTTATACCCTGATCACAACCCATCCACTTTTCCTCTCAGTTCCCCCTCATAAAGCCCCTCCCCATATACTTCCTCCCTTTCTCCTCTGAGAAAGAGGAGACCCCCCTTGGCTATCAACCACCTGTCACATAAAGTCACTGCAAGAGTAAACATATCCTCTCCCAATGGAGCCAGACAAGGAAGCCCAATTAGGGGAACGGGATCCACAGGCAGGCAACAGAGTTAGGGTTAGCCCTCACTCCAGTTGTTGGGAACTCACATGAAGACCAAGCTGCACATCTGCTACATACGTACAGGGGGTCTAGGTTCAGGCCAGGGTCACTCTTTGGTTAGTGGTTCAGTCTCTGGGAGCCCGCAAAGGTTTAGGTTAGTAGACTTTGTTGAACTTCTTGTGGAGTCCTGATTTTCCTAGGTCCTTTAATCCTTCCCCTAAGTCTTCCATAGGAAAGTCTGAGCTCCAAGCTGGTTGAAGTCTCTCAGAAGACAGTTATGCTAGGCTTCTGTTTGTAAGCATAACAGTGTACCAGGAATAGTGTCAGGGATTTGTTCTTGCCCAATTGAGTCTCAAGCTGGGCCTGTTCCAGCTTGGCTGTCCCCTCAATCTCTGCTCCATCTCTGTCTCTGCACTTCTTGTAGGGAGGACAAATTGTGGGTCGAAGGTTTCGTGGGTGGGCTGAAGTATTTTTATGTGCATAGGCATTTTGCCTGCCTGCGTCTGTCAAGCACATGCATGTAGTACTCATATAGACCAGAAGAGGGCATCAGGTCCCTGTATAACAGAACTTTGTGACCCACCAAGACGTTTCTGGTAGCAAAGCTTGGTCCACTGGAAAGGAGATGATGCTCTTAAGAGGCAAGCAATCTCTTCTGTCCTCTTGTATATTTCCTAGTAAACAACTTCTTCAGACTCCAAATTGGTAGACATTAATTCTAGAATATTGGAAAGCATACAGAAAAGTTTTAATCACAGTAACTGTTTCTTTGAAAAGAACAAAGTTTGACAAATTTCAGCCTGACTTGTATGTAATGCACCTGATACGGCCACATGACGATAAAAAATATCAAGTATTTTAGTCTCCTATATTCTGCTTTAGTGGAAATCCATATATTCTAGGTTTAATTGAATAAAAATATTTCATCAATACTTTAAGTTTATTCTCCCACTCTAAATCTCATAGTAATTTGATTATTTTCAATTTAGTTCTTTTAGGAATGTTGAACGAGGACATAAACTATAAAATATTGATCTGCATTTGAACATCTTATTTACAGTTATCTAAAATCAGGGACTGGAGAAGTGGCCCAGTGGTTAAGAGTGGCTGCTATGAAGCCATGGGAGCAGGGTTTGTATCCCTGGATGGACATAAAGAGCTAGGTCTCACTTGAATGCTGATTATTACATCCCCAGGAGATGGGACACATTCTTCCGGTACACCCAGCATATATACATGAATATTTAACATTTGAAGCAAATATTTTATACTGACCTAAGAAATGAATGCATTAGTAACATTTAAGTCATGTTGCATGTTGCAGGAAAAAAAAATCCAGTAGCTGCCAATTATTTATCAACCACTAGGCACTATTCTGTGCTGTCCCTTTTACTGTGAATTTGAAGATTACACTTCTGTCAGTAACAATAGAAACATTCAGGAAAAAAATTTGCAGGGAGAAATTTCAAAAAGTTTAAACTTTTCAAGTTTAATTGTTGATCTCTTTGAGAAGACTAAATTCAGTTCATGAGTTATTTTTTCAGTAAATGATTTATTTATTCACTTTACATTTTGATTGCTGTCTCTGCCCCTGGTCCACCCTACCCTACCCCCAGTCCCTTTTCCCTCCCCTCCTCTTCTGAGAGTGTGGAGGTATCCTGGATATCCCCTGACCCTGGCACATCAAGTTTCTGCAAGGCTAGGTGTATCCTCTCCTACTGAGGTGAGACAAGGTAACCCAGTTAGGGGAACAGATTCCACACAAAGAGAATAGCTTTAGGGATAGCCCTGATCCAGTTGTTGGGGGACCTACATTAAGACTGAGCTGAGTCTATCTGCAGTTGCTAAGCAGGATCTTGCAGTTGCCAAGCTTCAGAGGACATTGTGCAGGTGGGGAAAGGTAGGGGGTAAGGGTAAGGGCGAGGGTCCTGGCTTCTGGCATCTCCCCCTTCTCTGTTTAGTTAGAGAAGGCGTCTTATGTTCAATCCCAACTATGTGAGTTTTGAATTTGGATGTCTAATTATGGGGGGTCTTAGATAAGTTCACAACCCCAAAACACTGATGTGAGACGAGTCACATCGATGGTCGAAGGCTTTAGGCTGTCGACGATGGGCAACGTCAAGGGACTCTGACGTGGGTGAAAGGAGGGTGAGAGCCCTGTCTTAGGCCATGTAGGCTGCACCCAGTCTTCTTAAGAATAGCAGGGAGACCATAACTCAAGCAGTGTACCATATCTTCTGAAGAACTGCAGGTAGATCATAATTCAAGGCAGTGTACCATATAGACCATGACATGTTTCAAGGCACAGGCCAAGAAGATTTTGTACTTTTCCACCACCTGGACCCTCTTACCCCCTCCCCTTGTAAAACATGCTATAAAAAAAAAAAAGCATTTCATGTTAAAAAAAAAAAAAAAAAATTTAAAAAAAAAGAAAAAAAAAAGACTGAGCTGAACATTTACTACATATGCGTGTGGGGGGACTAGGTCTAGCCAGAGTATGCCCTTTGGTTGGTAGTTGAGTCTCTGAGAGCCCCCAATGGTCCAGGTTAGTTGGCTTTGTTGGTCTTAATATAGGATTTCTATCCCGTTTAGGATGCTCAATCCTTCCCCAACCCCAACCCCAACAAGAGTCCCTGAGCTCCATCCAATGTTTGGCTGTGGGTCTCTGCTTCTGTCTCACTCAGATGCTAGGTTAAGCCTCTCAGAGGTCAGTTATGCTAGCCTCCTGACTGCAAGCATAACAGAGTATCATTAATAGTGTCAGGGATTGGTGTTTGCCATGTACTAGGCCTCAAGTTGCATTCAGTATTCTTTGGCCATTCCCTCAGTCTCTGTTCCATCTTTGTCCCTGCATTTCTTATAGACAGGACAAATTTGGGGTTGAAATACTGTGAGTTGTTTGTGTCCCTGTCATTTTAACAACTCAATTGTGGCTTCTTTGTTCTTTATGTTGTATGGTATGAGGTAGATCATTATTTTCAGTGATGCATGATCAAGTAGAAGCTTCATAATAGCCAAATGAAAATAAATGTCTCCAGTATTATAAAACCAGAGGAAACAAATACTTTATCATCATATAGTACTTTATTTGAAATTTATCCTTCACATAAAAATGAGTGGTTTCTCTTCTTATATGTGAAATACTGCTTTAAATTGCTGACTCCTCCCTTCTGTTGGTTGTCCATTAGACAGTCAGTAGTAATATTTAAACAGTAGGTACACAACATTATTGTTAACCCTTAGCCAGACTGATTAATCATTAACTGGGGAGTAAAGATGGTTAAACATTAGCCAATGAGTAGTCTTGGCTAACTTCCAGAAAGTGAGTGTCTTTTGTTAACTATTAGACAAGAAGCTGATATATGACATTTACCCACTTCCCCTTCAGGGCAACAGAAGACTCAGGATGTTCTTAGCCAGGGCAGTGATAGACAATGAGCTCCAAACAGCAGTGTGTCAAACTAAACGATGGCCACTTCATTCCTGCCTTGGGCTTTGGCACCTATAAACCCAACGAGGTAAGAATATTTCTCATCTAAAATGTAAATAAAATATCCAATAAAAATTAAAAAATGTTATTTTCAGGATAAGTGCATAAAACATAATTTATTGTAAATATAAATCCAGTATGAAGATTGACAACTTCAAGATGGCTAGCCTCATCATATAAAAGTTCACTGAAATGTGTAGACTCGGGGTCTAGCTAATATCATTGTGTGATGTTATTTATTTGGAAGTTCTTTACAATAAAGTTTTAATAAATTTCAAAAAAGGAATACAGGATTCTTGTTCCATCCATTTGCCTAAGAATTTCATGAAGTCATTGTTTTTAATAGCTGAATAGTACTCCATTGTGTAAATGTACCACATTTTCTGTATCCCTTCCTCTGTTGAAGGACATCTGGGTTGTTTCCAGCTTCCAGGGCCGGGGAAACAGGTGTGGGTGGGTGGGTGGAGGAAGCACCCTCATAGAAGGGGGGGGGTAGGGGGGTTAGGATAGGCAGTTCTTAGGAGGGGACCAGGAAAGGGGATAACATTTGAAATGTAAATAAAGAAAATATTTAACAACAACAACAACAACAACAAAAATTACAGGATTCTCAGTATCTCCAGGCCAGAGCTAATCTATGAACAAGGGAGCAGATAGTTAGATCTGCCCTGCATCGGGGTCTGATTATGTATCCCCCCCCCCCCGCTTGTTGATTATTCTTGTTAAATTGTTAAATAGACCTTTCAGCCGCAGCTGCAATTGGTGGCTGTGGGTAGGAGACTGAGCTGGTTCCCTAGGTAGGGTGCATCAGGATTCAGGCAGAAGAGCTGGGTCTCTATTCATGCTTGCTCCTTTCTGGGGAAAGATCCCTGCTCCTGGTGAATCAGGAGGGAGGCAGGCTTAGTGGGGAACAAAGGGAAGGCCAAACTCTAAAGACATTTCTCCAGTGGTGGGTGTTAATGCAGCATACAAGGGAGCTATAGGGTACATGCCTCAGAGGCACTGGGACATTTCTTTTAACTCAGTCAGCAACTTCAGGGACATGGAGAAAGGTTTTTTTTTTTTTTTTTTTTTAATCTTCCCTGTTATTCTTGCTGTGAGCTAGGGAATCTGGGCTTGGCAGGATGTGGCTGTGTCTTTTTTTTTCTTTTTTTTTCCCCTTGGATTTACTTCTCTGGCCTAGGCCTGCCTGTGAATTTACTGTTCCCATTTAGGGCCTGTCATCTGGCCTTAGGATGACTTTGAAAGACAAAATTCTTTCTAGTATAGTAAATTCCCATCTAGGCTCACTTTGAACTAGCTCTCAGAACATTCATTTCTAAATGCCTCCTTTCGTTCCTTCTCTAGGTTCCCAAGAGTAAGTCACTGGAGGCTGCGTGCCTAGCTCTAGATGCTGGATACCGCCATATTGATACTGCTTATGTATACCACATAGAAGAGGAGATAGGACAGGCCATTCAAAGCAAGATCAAAGCTGGGGTTGTAAAGAGAGAAGACCTGTTCATCACTACAAAGGTATAGTACACAAGTACGCAAATTATTGAAATCTAGTAAGGCAGCAAAAATTATATTACTGCATCAGAAGTTGGTTACAGATATCAATTTCATAAATGGGTAAGGGAAAGTAAAGGCAGATTTGACTCTATATGAAAATAATTTAGTTACTGGACATTATTTTATTACTATGTATTTTATTTCTTGAGTAATTTTTTCGTTGTTTATTAAATGAGCTAACATTAACCCCCAAACTATAGCTGAGTTCTCATTGTTAAGTAAGAGTAAACACTGAGTTTCAAGGAATGCTTATAACTTTCCTTCAAATACAAAAAATATTCCAGTATTAAGGATAAGTGATTATGCATATTTGGGTGATCTATTAATCTAGCACAACTTCCATTCTTCAATATCTGTAGCTTTGGTGCACTTACTTTCGACCAGAGCTGGTCAAGCCTGCTTTGGAAAAATCACTGAAAAACCTTCAACTGGATTATGTTGATCTTTACCTTATGCATTTACCAGTGCCAATGAAGGTAGGTGATTTGTATGGTCAAATGTACATATCTTTGCATAGGGGTATAGATATCATTTTTATGGAAGGTTGAAATAAATTTCTATTATAGTTTTATACAAAGTTAATTATATGTTACTACACTTCTGAGTAGGTTCCACAAAGAGTATATTAGATTATGAAATGAGGTGTCCAAGCAATGTCCAGAATCACAGATTAGAAGTAACTTCCAGCAAAACTTGTATTTACACATCTTCTACATTATATTACTAGATGTTTGCTTAGGTCTTATCCCTGTTTTCACTGTTGGTGACAAAACTGGCCTCAGGATAGTTTCAATTTCAAGGTCACTAACATTTTATAGCTTCTCAGCATCGTTTCTTACTTAAATCAATCTTGTGTACAGTCCTGACTGGTCTCACATGCCTGTCTCTGAGCACACATGTATTCATGTTCACTACTTATTCTGTGTCAGGAGTGATATAAATTCTTGTTTTAGGTTAAAGCTATGCAATGAAAGGGTTTCCCAATGAATACGAAGCATTTTTGTTTGTAAAAAAAAGAGTAGACAAAATAATACAAGCCAACTAAGAAGTCTGCTTTAGTAGTTCAGAAATATTATTTGGGTGTAGACATTATAAACACATATGTATGTACATATACATAAACATATATATATATACATACATATATGTCAATTAACATCAATTAAAGAAAGAGAGGAAATGAGTTTGAGAAACATGCATGGAAAGGATTGGAAGGAGGAAGGGGAAGAAGAGAAATGGTTTAACTATATTATAATTTTAAAATTAAAATTATTATAAGAAATAAAATATTTAATTATTCATACAATTAATTCAAGTAAATGCAATAAACTAGGCTCCAAAAGATAATGTAATTCTACATGCATATCAGTTCTAAAGCACAGTATACAGAATGATGCTTCACTCACTGATGGCTGCTTACTGTCTTATTTCCAAGATGTTCTTTTAAATGTTTTAAAAAACGTATTTTTGTTTATCGTGAGTGGGCATTTTTCTTGTGTGTATGTCAGTTTGCTATGAGCATGCCTTGTACATGTGAAAGCCAGAAGAGGGCATTTCGTCCCATGGGACTGGAATGACAGATAGTTGTGACCAGATATGTAGGTTCTGGAAATTGAATCCACATCCTCTGAAAGAGCATCCAGTGCTTAATCACTGAACTTCCTCTCCAGCTTCTCCAAGACGGTCTTAAACACATTTCTGTAGACAAGATACATGTTTTGTGAGATTGCTTTAAAGTTGCTTCTCTTCCAGCCAGGGGATAATGATTTTCCAGTAGATGAGCAAAGGAAACTTCTACTGGACACTGTGGATTTCTGTGACACATGGGAGGTGAGTACTTTCCAAAACAACAGTAAAGCAAGAAGAGAGGATAATCAACTCATGTACCTTTGGGTGTAAAAATTCATTTTTACTCATACATATTTGCTGCAGTGGACGGGGAGGGGGAATGCATCACTAAAATGCAATGGGGTGAAATGAAGGACTCAGGACAGGAGGCGTATGGATATTTTGCCACCTTATGTAGTAATATCCTTGATTTTCTAGTGATATTACATCTTTGGCTGACATCTTCTGCTTTATTATCATCCTTATCTTGACATTTTGAATTTAAATCCAGTGATCACCTAGGCAATAAACCCCTCCCACTTTTAGTGCCTGTGATCAACTTAGGGTCTTGTACACACTGTCAAGTGTCTACCACTGAACAATATGTCTAGCTCTGGATGATTTGTCCTGTAACTAGTCCATACTATGTTTATATCCACATGGTCAGATTTAAGTATGACCCTATATTGTCCTTTATCATCCTCAGATGTTGGAGAAGTGTAAGGATGCAGGATTGGTTAAGTCCATTGGGGTGTCCAACTTTAACCACAAGCAGCTGGAACGACTCCTCAACAAGCCAGGACTGAAATACAAACCTGTCTGCAACCAGGTGAGCATCTGCATCCTGCTCCATCTCTCAGGCTTTTCCTCACTTCTGTTCTACTGATGCCTGTTTAGTTGCCCTCTGTCTAGGTGATTTTCATCTTATGGAAGATAGATTCTAAGAGCAGCATTATTATTTCAAAGACCTGGGGGATTCTAAATTTAACCTTGGATTCTTAGAATATTGATGAGAATGGAGACATGCTATAGTGCCCAGCTGATAAACATTGTGGAGATTTAGAGTTGATCCATCAGGCAGAAGTGAGGGCAGGGGAAAGTGAACTTCACCCTGAAATAAGAAGAATGAGCAGACATGGGATAGTTTATTGAAAAAATGGGTGAAGACAAAAATTACTCAGTAGCCAGGATTTACATAGAGTTCATGCTTCTCACCATCTTATTATGGTCCACCCTCAGGATTCCTTTAAGTTTAGCATCTGGTGTCTTTGCCCAGTGATCCTTCTAACTGTCCTTTAACTATATTTTTTGACACAGAAACTTGCCCAGTCAAATGTTAACAGAAGAATGCTTCCATATTAATTCTTTTGTCCTTCAAGAAAAATTTGCAACAGATTGTTCTTTTTAATTCATATGGGAAATTACATATATTTTTCTATTTTATTGACTTTAAGCATTTTTATTCATCAAATATGAGCATTTGATAAAATCTGATATCTTTTCCTTATATTCTATCATAGGTTGAATGTCATCTTTATTTGAATCAGAGTAAGCTACTGGATTACTGCAAATCAAAAGAGATTGTTCTTGTTGCTTATGGTGCTCTGGGGACCCAACGATATAAAGAATGGTAATAAAATATAAAACATAAACCTGAAGGAAGACTGTCAGTTAGCATCCCAACACTCAGTTTTCAGGGATAGGGTGATCTTTCTTTACAACAACCTGGTGAAGCAGTATCTTAGTTTCTTTTCCTGTTGCTCTGATGAAATGCTCTGACAAAAGCTTAAGGGTGAAAAGGCTTATTATGATTCACAATTCAAGGGCTCAAACTATAAAAGGAGGAAGTCAAGGTGTTAGGTGCGTGAAGTAGATTATTCCTTCGCCTTATAATCAATATACAGAGAATGATGAACACTTAGACTCAGATCACTTTCTCCCTTTATACAGCTGGAATTCCCTGATCAGGGAAATGGTTCGAGCCAAAATTAAAATAGGTCTTCCCACACCAGTTTTCATAATAAGATAATCTTCCACAGGCATCTGAGAGACTCATCTTACAAGTTATTCTAGATTTTGTCCAGTTGAGAATTATCCATATCCATCACATCCAGACTGGAATGGGCCCTCTGCTATGTTTTGAAGTTGTGTAATATAACCGAAAGCTTGTCCTTATGAGCTCATTTCTGCTTTCCTTCTAGGGTGGACCAGAACTCTCCAGTTCTCTTGAATGATCCAGTTCTTTGTGATGTGGCCAAAAAGAACAAGCGAAGCCCTGCCCTGATTGCGCTTAGATACCTTGTTCAGCGTGGGGTGGTGCCCCTGGCCCAGAGTTTCAAAGAAAATGAGATGAGAGAGAATTTGCAGGTGATGCGCTCTGGTCCTTAGGGTTCTTAAATAGTATCCATATCCTTGCTTCCTTCAAATCTATCAGAATATGTTTAAGATTAAGCTAATATTCCTAGAATTTCCTTGGCATGTAAGTTTTCAAATGCATTGAGAAATATTTTGTTTATGACATAAACCCACCGTGACTTTACAGGTTTAGTGTTGGAAATGATGTAGAATTTGGTTTGCATTTTCAACCAAGTACTGTGTAATCCTTTCCCGTGGACTTCTTTATTTTCTGAAATGAGGCATCTAGACTCAGTAATTTTGATTCTAGAAATTTCTTCTTTTTTATTGGATATTGTATTTATTTACATTTCAGATGTTATCCCCTTTTCCCACTCCCCACCTCCGCCAATCCAGAAACCCCCTATCTCATCCACCCTCCTCCTGCTTCTATAAGGATGTGTCCCCATTCACCCACCCACTCCCACCTCCCCGGCCTTGAATTCCCCCACAGTAGGGCATCCATCCTTCATGTGACCAAGGACCTCCTCTTCCATTTATGCTCAACAAAGACTTCCTCTGGCTATATAAACAGCTGGAGCCATAGGTCCCTCCCTATGTGCTCCCAGGCTGGTGGTTTAGACCCTGGGAGCTCTGGTTGGTTGGTATTTTTGCTCTCCCCATGGGGCCATAAACTCCTTCAGCTCCTTCAGTCTTCTCTCTAACTCCTCCATTGGGAACCCCATGATCAGTTCAATGGTTAGCTGCAACAATCCACCTCTGTATATGTCAGGCTCTGGCAGAGCTTCTAAGGAGAAAGCTATATCAGGCTCCTGTCAGCATGCACTTTCTGGCATGCACAACAGTGTCTGCCTTTGGT
This sequence comes from Grammomys surdaster, assembly GCF_004785775.1. Lineage (NCBI taxonomy): Eukaryota > Metazoa > Chordata > Mammalia > Rodentia > Muridae > Grammomys > Grammomys surdaster. Next base: position 10,869,167 of record NW_021604639.1, on the reverse strand, counting down.
GATTGCACATGGGATAGATACCCAGGTGGGGCAGTCTCTGGATGGTCCCTCCTTCAGTTTTATCACTTTGTCTCCATATTTGCTCCCATGGGTATTTTGTTACTCCTTCTAAGAAGGACTGAAGCACCCACACTTGGTCTTCCTTCTCCATGAAATTCATGTGGCCTGTGTGTTGTATATTGGATATTGTGAGCTTTTGGGCTAACATCCACTTATCAGTGAGTGCATACCATGTGTGTTATTTTGTGATTGGGTTACCTCACTCAGGATGATATTTTCTAGTTCTGTCCATTTGCCTAAGAATTTCATGAATTAATTGTTTTTAATATCTGAGTAGTAATCCATTGTGTAACTGTACCACATTTTCTGTATTCATTCTTCTGTTGAAGGACATCTGGGTTCTTTACAGCTTCTGGCTATTATAAATTCGGCTTCTATGAACAGAGTGGAACATGTGTCCTTGTTATATTTTGGAGCATTTTTTGGGTACATGACTAGGAATGGTATAGCTAGGTCCTCAGGTAATACTATGTCCAATTTTCTGAGGAACCACCAGACTGATTTCCAGAGTAGTTGTATCAGCTTGCAATACCACCAACAATGGAAAAGTGTTCCTCTTTTTCCACATTCTTGCCAGCATCTGCTATCCTCTGAGTTTTTGATCTTAGCCATTCTGACTAGTATGAGGTAGAATCACACGGTTGTTTTGATTTGCCTTTCCCTGATGACTAAGGATTTTGAATATTTCTTTAGGTGTATCTCAGCCATTCGATATTCCTCAGTTGAGAATTCTTTGTTTAGCTCTGTATCCCATTTTTAATAGGGTTATTTGAGTGTCTGGAATCTAATTTCTTGGGTTCTTTGTATACATTGGTATTATCCCTCTATCAGATGTAGGATTGGTAAAGAGCTTTTCGAAATTTGTTCGTTGCCATTTTGACAGTGTCCTTTGCTTTACAGAAGCTTTGCAATTTTATGAAGTCCCATTTGTCAATTCCTGATCTTAGAGCATAAGGCGTTGGTGTCCTGTTCAGGAACTTTTCTACTGTTTCCATGTGTTCAAGGCTCTTCCCCACCTTCTCTTCTATTAGTTTCAGTGTATCTGGATTTATGTGAAGGTCCTTTATTAACTTAGACTTGAGCTTTGTACAAGGAGATAAGAATGGATCAGTTTGCATTCTTCTAAATGCTGACCTCCAGTTGAACCAGCACCATTTGTCAAAAATGCTGTCCTTTTCCCACTGGATGGTTTTAGCTACTTTGTCAAAGACCAAGTGACCATAGGTATGTAGGTTCATTTCTGGGTGTTCAATTCTATTCCATTGATCTTCCTGCCTATCTCTATACCAATACCACACAATTTTTAATCACTATTGGCCTGTGATACAGCTTGAGGTCAAGGATGGTGACTTCCCCAGAAGTTCTTATTTTGTTTAGAATAGTTTTCGCTATCCTGGATTTTTTGTTATTTCAAATGAATTTGCAAATTGCTCTTTCTAAATCTATGAAAAATTGAGTTGGAATTTTGATAGGGATTTCATTGCATCTGTAGATTGCTTTTGGCAAGATGGCCATTTTTACTATATTAATCCTGCCAATCCATGAGCATGGGAGATCTTTCCATCTTTTGAGACCTTTTTCAATTTCTTCCTTAGAGACTTGGAGTTCTCGTCATACAGATCTTTCACTTGCTCTGTTAGATTCACATAAAAGTATTTTATATTATTTGTGACTATTGTAAAGGATGCCATTTCCCTAATTTCTTTCTGAGCCTGTTTATCCTTTGAGTAGAGGAAGGCTACTGATTTGTTTGAATTAATTTTATATCCAGCCACTCTGCTGAAGTTGTTTATCAGGTTTAGGAGTTCTCTGGTGGAAGTTTTGGGGTCACTTAAGTATACTACCATATCATCTGCAAATAGTGAGATTTTGACTTCTTCCTTTCCTATTTGTATCCCTTTGACTTCTTTTTGTTGTCTAAATGCTCTGGCTAGGACTTCCCGTACTATATTGAATAGGTAGGGGGAGAGTGGGCAACCTTGTCTAGTCCCTGATTTTAGTGGGATTGTTTCAAATTTCTCTCCATTTATTTTGATGTTCGCTACTGGCTTGCTGTATATTGCTTTTACTATGTTTAGATATGGGCCTTGAATTCCTGATCTTTCCAAGACTTTGACCATGAAGGGATGCTGAATTTTGTCAAATGCTTTCTCAGCATCTAGTGAGATGATCACATGGTTTTTTCTTTGACTTTGTTTATATAGTGGATTACCTTGATGGATTTCCTTATATTGAACCATCCCTACATTCCTGATATTAAAGCCTACATGATCATGGTGGATGAATGTTTTGACGTGTTTTTGAATTCAGATTGTGAAAATTTAATTTAGTAATTTTGCATCGATATTCATAAGGGAGATTGGTTTGAAGTTCTCTTTCTTCGTTGTGTCTTTGTGTGGTTTAGGTATGAGTGTAATTGTGGCTTCATAGAACAAATTGGGTAGTGTTCTTCCTCTTTCTATTTTATGGATTAGTTTGAAGAGAATTGGTATTAGGTCTCCTTGGAAGGCCTGATAGAATTCTATAGCAAAACCGTCTGGTCCTGGGCTTTGTTTGGTGGGGAGACTTTTAACGACTGTGGCTATTTCCGTAGAGGTTATGGGACTGTTTATCTGCTCCTGATTTAATTTTGGTACCTGTTATCTGTCTAGAAAATTATCCATTTCATCCATGTTTTCCAGTTTTGTGGAGTATAGGCTTTTGTAGTAGGATATGATGATTTTTTTTTAATTTCCTCAGTTGCTGTTGTTATATATCCCTTTTCAGTTCTGATTTTATTAATTTGGATACTGTCTCTGTGCCCTGTGGTTAGTCTGGCTAAGGGATTATCTATGTTGTTGGTTTTCATCTTGTTTTCTTGATACTTTGTATAGTTCCTTTTGTTTTTACTTGGTTGATTTCATCCCCGAGTTTGATTATTTCCTAATGTATATTCTTCTTGCTTGTATTTGCTTCTTTTTGTTCTAGAGCTTTCAGGTGTGGTGTTAAGCTGCTAGTGTATGCTGTCTCCAGTTTCTTTTTATAGACATTTAGAGCTATGAGTTTTCCTCTTAGCACTGCTTTCATTGAGTCCAATACATATTGGTATGATGAGCCTACACTTTCATTAAATTCTAAAAGTCTTTAATTTCTTTCTGTATATCTTCCTTGATCAAGTTATCATTAAGTAGAGTGTTGTTCAGTTTCCATGTGTATTTGGGCTTTCCATTTTTTTTTTTTTTGTTATAGTTGAAGACCAGTCTTAGTACGTGGTGATCAGATAGGGTGCAAGAGATTATTTTAATCTTTTTGTATCTTTTGCAGCCTGTTTTGTGCCCAATTATATTGTCAATTTGGACAAGGTACCATGAGATGCTGAGTAGAAGGTATATTCTTTTGTTTTAGGATGAAATGTTCTATAAATATCTCTTGTTTAGTTTCTGTTTCCATTATCTGTCCATTTCTGAGAGTGAGGTGTTGAAGACCCCCAATATTATTGTGTGAAATGCAATGTTTGCTTTGAGCTTTAGTAATGTTTCTTTTATATATGTGGGTGCCCTTGAATTTGGAGCATTGATATTCAGAATTGAGAGTTCATCTTGGTAGATTTTTTATTTGATGAGTATGAATTGTCTTTCTTTATCTCTTTTGATGAGTTTTGTTTGAAAGTCAATTTTATTTGATCTTAGAATGGCTACTCCAGCTTGCTTTTTGGAATCATTTGCTTGGAAAATTATTTTTCAGCCTTTTTCTCTGAGGTAGTGTCTGTCTTTGTTACTGAGGTGTGTTTCCTGTATGCAACAAAATGTTGGGTCCTGTTTACATATTCAGTGTGTTAGTTCATGTCTTTTTATTGGGGAATTGAATCCATTGATGTTAAGAGATATTAAGGAAAAGTGATTGTTTCTTCCTGTTATTTTTGTTATTAGATGTGGAATTATGTTTGTATGTCTATCTTTTGGGTTTGTTGAAAGAAGATTACTTTCTTGCTTTTTCTAGGTGGTAGTTTCCCTCCTAGTGTTGAAGTTTTCCATTTTTATCCTTTGTAGGATTGGATTTGTGGAAAGATATTGTGTAAATTTGGTTTTGTCATGGAATAACTTCATTTCTCCATCTCTATGGTAATTGAGAGTTTTGCTGGGTATAGTATTCTGGGCTGGCATTTGTGTCCTTTTAGGGTCTGTATGATATCAGTCCAGGATCTTTTTGATTTTATAGTCTCTGGTGGGAAGTCGGGTGTAATTCTTATAGATCTGCCTTATGTTACTTGACCTTTTTCCCTTACTGCTTTTAATATTATTTCTTTGTTTTGTGTATTTGATATTTTGATTATTATGTGACAGGAGGAATTTCTTTTCTGGTCTAGTCTATCTGGAATTCTGTAGGCTTCTTGTATGTTCATGGGCATCTCTTTCTCTAGGTTAGGGAAATTTTTTTCTATAGTTTTGTTGAAGATATTTACTGGCCCTTTAAGTTGGGAATCTTCACTCTCATCTATACCTATTATCCTTAGGTTTGGTCTTCTCATTATGTCCTAGATTTCCTGGATGTTTCTGGGTTAAGAACTTTTGCACTTTGTGTTTTCTTTGACAGTTGTGTCAATATTTTCCATGGTATCTTCTGCACCTGAAATTATCTCTTCTATCTCTTATATTCTGTTGGTGATGGTTGCATCTATGACTCTTGATCTCTTTCCTAGGTTTTCTAGCTCCAGGGTAGTCTCTCTTTGTGATTTCTTTATTGTTTCTACTTCCATTTTTAGATACTGGATGGTTTTGTTTAATTCCTCCACCTGTTTGGTTGTATTTTTTGTACTCCTTTAAGGGATTTTTGTGTTTTCTCTTTAAAGGGTTCTACCTGTATGCCTGTGTTCTTCTGTATTTCTTTGAAGGAGTTATTTATGTTCTTCTTAAAGTCCTCTATCATTATCATGAGAAGTGATTTTAAATCTGAATTTTCCTTTTCCGGTGTAATGGGGTATCCAGGACTTGCTATGATGGGAGAACTGGGTTGTGATGATGTCAGGTAACCTTGGTTTCTGTTGCCTTATGTTCTTATGCTTGCCTTTTGCCATCTGGTTATCTCTAGTGCTACCTGTGCTCACTGTCTCTGACTGGAGCCTGTCTCTTCTGTTATCTTGCTTGTGTCAGAACTCCTCAGAATTTGGCTGTCTCTGTGATCCTGAGATCTTGGATGCAAGAGCTCCTGGGACTCAGGCTTCCTTTGGGATCCTGAAATCCTATGATTCTAGGCATGTTAGAGCTCCTGGAAGCCTAGCTTCCTCTGGGTGTTGTGGGATTGGGTGCAAGCTATGATCATGGGTGTTTTAGAGCTCCTTAGAGTCCAGCTTCCTCAGTGTAGTAGATCCTATGCTGCTCTGAGTACAGTGGTTCTTCTAGGATGAGTAAGGATTTGGTAGCTTTACCAGCTAGTCTGCTCCAGCCAAAAGGACCAAGCAAGGGGCTGAAGTAGAGTGGTATTCAGGAGCATGGGGTTTTGTTGGGTGATGGGTCCTGTGTACCCTAGGCTCCCAGCTATAGCTCCGGGGCAAAGGGTTGTGTGGGTAGGTTATTACCCACTGCTCTGAGTACTGTGGTTCCTCTAGGATGGGGTAGGATATGGTGTCTTCACAGGAGCAGACCAGCTAGGAACCTGCCCCAGCAAAAAGGACCAAGCGAGGGTATTCTAGAAATTTTTAAGGTTTTACTATTATTTTCCTATGTACTCAAATATTCTAAGACTCATACAGATGCATATATACATCCATACACACACACATACACACACACATACACATACACATATGCACACATACATGCATATATACCAGTCAATTGTATGTTCCTGTCATATTCATTTTACCTTGATTGTTTTAAATGTCAAGTAAGTATATTTTTATTATACTATAAAATATTTGAAGTTACTATAGAAACTAATTTTAAGTCAAAATTTAATATATAAAACTTTTATTAACCTTAGTGTTTGTTGATATTAAAAACTTGCCTTCCTTTTCCCTGAACTTAGTGAAAATTATCTGTCTACACTTAGTCCCTTCACATAGCTTCAAGGAACTATTGCCCATATTTTCAGGTTGATGAAGCCTCTGAAGCTCAGATGACTGATTGAGCTTTTCCTCAATTCCATATACATTTCATACAACTGACAAGTTTCCAAGGTTTTATTCCTGGACTTAGCTCTAAACCAAGACAATGAGAAGTCTTTTATGACAAACAACAGAATTGATCCATCACTGGGTCTGTAAAGTTGAAATGTCCAGTGCAAGTTACACAGCAACCAATATTCAAGCAGTAGAAAATAGAAACCACACCAACAGTGTGCAAATTGAGAACTGAGGATTATAATCAGTCTGCTGCATTTACATAGTCTCAATAATATTTATTATGTAATTCAGTAGTGTTTGCTGGATTATCTTCTTCCAATTTTTCTTGTTCTTATTCCCGTTTCATTATTTTCTAAACCAAGGGGACTTACTACAGTCTTCATACATTTACTATGTGATTGAGGTCACATCCTTTTGCTTGTTGGACAAGAGTCTACTTCCCTATTTTACCAAGGGTTTGTGTTATTTCTCCCTAAACTGTTCCCTAGAATGCAGTTGCTATGGGTTGTGAAATATAAATCCACAAAGGAATCTAATTTTTAAATAACTAATTCAGAGTAATTACACTTGAGTTCTTTTCTCTGTTCAATTAATTTATTTACTCTCACCCAGCACCCAGATTGTACTTTGTATTAGATTTATCAGTTGTTAACTGTTGACAAATTTACTTGTTCCAATCTTCATCTTTCTCTGTCTCCATATTTTTAAAGCACCTAATAATGTGTATGTTTTAAGATGTGAGCATATGTTGAAAATCATTTTAAAGTTAAATCATCTCAAATTTAAATAAGAACATCTTTTGAAGTCAACTCTTATTCTACATGAGTTCGGCTAAGTCTTAACTTGCACAACATTGAAAAAGCATTTACATTTTAATTCTTTATTGATAGATATTAGAACTCTAACTCCCCATACAAGACAATAATTTGTATGAGGTATTTCAAAAATTTTCTCTAAATTTCTTGGCAACTACAGACCATAGTCTTTTTATGATATCAGCTTTTCTTTTCTCCCAAGCTACTCTTGAGATTACCTCTTGTCTGTGGTGTTCTGCAATTTTCATATACCTCTAAAGCAATTTCTTTCATTTTTACTTGTTATTGATTAACCACGAATGTTTTAATAATGTTCATCATTTTTAGGAACATACTAATTACATTGCCTTTGAAACACAATATGTATGTCATTCAAATGCTAAAACCTTTGTACTTTTCTGACAGGTTTTTGAATTTCAGTTGTTCCCTGAGGACATGAAAATACTAGATGGCCTGAACAAAAACTTTCGATACGTTCCAGTGATGTCGTAAGTAATGTTGAGGAACACCTCAGCTCAATGTGTTTCAGTTCAAGTCATTTCCTCCTCTTCCATTCATGCCGGTTCAGAAACTAAATGCCCTATTCGTTTGCTCCAAGTTTCTCATGGAGATAGTTAATAGAATATTTATTTCCAGATTCTGAAATATAGACACATCACCACAAAACACAGAGAAGGTTTTGAAAGTCATATTCGAAAATAAGAAGAGAACCTTCCAGAAACAGTTTAAGAGCTTTAATAGCTATGCAAATATCTTAATTTTCCTTCATGCCCTTATGGTTACAAGATTTGAAACTGGACATAGGTTTGTTGTAGAATATTTGTTCATGCTGTGAACCCCATGAATGTGTTGTTTACTAGAAAACACTACCTTTAATCCAAGAGATTTCTGCTTATTGTAAACAAGATTAAATAAAGTCAATCATAATTAAAGAAGCAGAGGAAGCAACCAGTTGACAGGGCATCAATCTGAGAGTCCAGTGTTCAATCCTCACATTCGGTACCAAATATTGTTGTTGTTTTTTTTAAACAATATCTCAATCATTCAATTTTACCAATGAAGACTTGGGAGCCAGATGTTGGAGTGAAAGCCTGCTAGCTCAGAGAGGCAGAGGAAGCATCCAGCTGTCCTTCCTCCTCAGCTGATGACTTAAAAGGAAGCTTTCCTTGATGTTATCTAAAAAAACATCCCTCAAACTGAATATCCTTACCTTCCCCTTCCTCTGCATCTCTCTATCTGTCTTCCTGATTTCCTCTTACTCTCTATGTGTTTTTTCCTATGTTCACGTCCCATCAGCTAGTTGCTTGCTCAGCCTCCTTACCTATGATTGACTTTATTTAATCCTGTTTTCAATAAGCAGAAAGCTCTTGGATTAATGGAGTGTGAGAGCTGAGCGACATACAAACTAGAAACAGGTTTCTCCAGTAAACAACTAAATCTTGGAGTTCACAGTGTGATCATGTATCCTGACACATAGATTATGAATGATGACAAAGAATACACATATGTGTGCATATTTATCTTTAATTTATCTTTATCACCTATCATGATCTAGCATTATCTATCTATCTATCTATCTATCTATCTATCTATCTATCTATCTATCTATCTTCTACCTATCTTCTGCTTGTGAAAATTTATATTCTCAGTAGAAATAAATATGAAATGTTTGAAAGAATTGGAAGATCTACAATCTAAAATTGTGTATATGTATATTATCATTATATGTTTGTTACTGTAGAGCAGAGTAAAGGCACAAGAAGAGATGTAACTTAGTGATTGAATCACTGTTATAAATAATAAATATTTCTTCCCAAATTTTAACAATAATTTTTATCACTGCATATTTTAGATTGTTATTCATATATAGAGGTTTATAAATGTTGCTGTTATTTTCTTGGACATGGAAGCCCATCTTTTTTTTTTACTGACATTCTTTTTCTCACTCAATCTAATACAGTGCATTGTAGATGATAGCAGTGAGTGAAAAATTAATGGTTTACTAAGTGTTAAATGGAAGTGAAAGTGGTAGGCATCAATGTACATGGTAAGATGTCTTTGTGTTGAACTAAAGATGACATAATGCTTTCCCCCTTTTATTGGAGACTAAAGTTGGAAAGTGTTTTTGGCATTTCTTTCTTTGATTGATGCATGAAGGAAGCTAAAGGAGATGAATATTTATGAACACTGGTCTTTGTGTTTTCTGTTCTAGGTGAAGGGATATTATTTAAAGAAATTATAAATGATATTTTAAAAACATTTCTTATGACACTTTGTAAATGTCTAAGAATATCTCATTCTTCAACTAATCAGGGAATGAAAAAATTAGCTTTCACCTCGATGGTGACTTCCTAGATGTTACAGTTTTACATTGCAGATACGGACCATGCAGCTCATGTTTGTTCTCGTTTCCTATTTAGCCTTGTTCACCACCCAGAGTATCCATTTTCAGAGGAATATTAACATGGGGACCTAATCATGACTTCTACCTGACGTCCCTATGTGTGGACCGTGATGCTGGTGATGTGACCTAGATGCTGTTGGATGGATGTGTCGTTTCTGATCAATCTTGGTTGCTTAGCAACTCACATTCATCTGAAGCTTTAGTTAATGCTCTCAAAGAAGAGGAATATAATTTTGATCATGCTTTGAAATAAATATAAAAATTTCTCTTCAAAAAATTCTTCTTTGTTTTTGTTTTGTTTTTGTTTTACTCTGTTTTTTGTTTTGTTTTCATTATGTTTCTTGGATCATTATGACACGAAAGTAGCTTTGTTGGTAGTTGTAGGTGTTGTTTGGAGATAAGAATTCCCACTTTATAAACATTTCAGGATTGGGATAGGTAGTGTTTTCAATTCAGGTAATGGCTGATAGTCAATCATTTATGAGTCAGCGGTCTTCAATGATTCAATAAGAAAATACTGCACATGGTCCAGGAATCTCAGTCTGAAAGTTTAAAGGCACATGTGACAAGGTTAACCAACAGTGTAAGGACTCTCTCTCGCTGCTTAGCAGTCTTAGAACTGAAGAGTGAGGCATTCCTGAGGTAGGTTAGGGTAACGAGGGGACATGAGAACTTAGCTTAGTAGGATTATTTAAAAGTCAGGATGAGGGACGTCAGGAGGAGAGAGTTGATCATAGCTCTACCAAGGGATGATGTCAAGGTTGGGTATAAATATAAATACATTTATTGGTGGACTTTTAGGTATATAATACAGCAATTATTTTTATTTCTTAGAACTGAATTAATAGGACAGTAACTTAGTGCTGGGTACCTGGTGAAATTGTTCTTGATGAAGAAGGCATTGTATGCAGACACAGTTTTAGGGACAGAAGATAGGAGTTTATCATATAAGATTATGAGAATTTTTATAATTTATATGAACTCTTTATGTAATAGGGGCCTTTACTTATGAAATAACAGTTTTCCTGTGGTAATTGCAATTAAAATTTTTTTGAAAACATTCCTTTCAAATTCTCACCATATCCTCAAGCTTCTACAGAAAAAAAGAGAGCGAGAGCGAGAGCGAGAGCGAGAGCGAGAGCGAGAGCGAGAGCGAGAG
>NW_021604639.1:10798014-10858619 GCF_004785775.1 Grammomys surdaster | reverse complement strand
GAGAGCGAGAGCGAGAGCGAGAGCGAGAGCGAGAGCGAGAGCGAGAGAATTTATCAGTGTAGATTGTAGGCAGGATGTAGCAAATCTGAAGGTGCTGTAAAGGGAGGAAAATGTTCCAGCTCTTTTCTTGGGTCCAGGACAGTCAAATAGAGACAGAGCTTTTGCTCTGTCACAGGGCTCAGGCTGCTCAGGGAGACAGAATGAGGGAAGTTTTGACTGCTCTTACTCCACATTGGCACAGCCAGGTGTTGGGCTGTTGGGCTCTAGGGAAGCTGCCTGACACAGCTCCTGGGGTGAGGAAGCACAGTCTGAGGTTCCAAGGACAGCTGGAGCTGGCTTCGGGGTCCCTGAGCCTGCAGGGAGGCTGGGGCTGTATGGTTCTCAGGTTCTTGGGCACCCAGGGGCCTGGAGCTGTGGAAGAGCTGAGAACAGAGTGGGAGCCTTTGTAATGGCTGTTCCTTTGTAATGGCCCGTTCTGCTACTTTATAATGGCTGTTTCTGCTGCTCTGATCCACAGGTCAGGGCCTAACAAGAGAGACAGTGGGGATGGAAGGGTGAGAGACACAAAAGATGGATACAAGACAGTCTGGTCAAGTCTCTTCAAGTCTCTTTTATTGAAAGGAAGGTCTTGGTGTTCCTTGTGGACAAGCTCAACTGAAGGCACTACATCTTGTGCCTTGTAGCCATGGATACCATGTGCGCCTTGCAGCTGGGGGCACTAAACAGTGTAACAAGATGTTTATCAGAGTGTGCTCAGCTGTTGTGGGCTGTTGAAAACAAGTCTCATGTCAGGGTATATGGCTCGAGATGGCTGTAAAGATGATAGCCACTTTCAGCTAAGAGTTGGCTCCCAACAGGGGCCTGAGGGCTGGATCTAGCCAGCTCCGGGCGGAGGGGGGATAGAGGGGAGCTCTGGCTGGTCCAGCAGGGATGTTGGGGATGAGAGTCCTTAGCTTGGTCAGCCAGTGGCTGGCTTGGTTTGGTGGTTGTGGCTGGGAGTGCAGAGAAGCATGGTATGGGAGACTAGGCCGGCTCCTTAGGTGCTTCCTTCTCCACTGCACCCTACAGCAGATCTCAATGAAAAAGAGGCAATCAGTGGTTTTAAGGCATTTATTGTCATGATAGAAAGTAGACGAGTAAAACCATACCCCACTTCTCAAGGCAGGCCTGAGGTTAAATATTTTTTGCAGGCAGAAGTGTCTGTGAAGGAAAGCTTAATTGGCTAAGCCCTTCAGGCCTTTAGGTACCTCATTAAAATGGTGATCTGTTCTGAAAATCCTAGATAGCCTGAACAGAAATTTAAGATATGCACCTGCTCCACTGTAAGTCACTCTGATAAGTAGACGACAATTTATTTTACTTTATGTCTTTTTCTTTCTAGTGAATGCTTGTTCAGAAACCAAATACTTTCTTAGTTTCTTGAAAGCTGCCATGAATACAGTTATTTTAACAATTGTGATTTTCCATGTCTGAGTTACAAATATGTTAATACTGAAGACAAAGTTTATGCAGAAAGAGATGTAATACAAAGGGAGAATATATATGGTGGAAAAACTCCTTCACTATTAAATTGATAGTCATTAAAAATCTTTCCTTTGTAGGTTTAGGCACATCTCCTACTGAGGCCATGGTTATATAATCTGATAGTTCATGTTTCAAATAAAGACAGACACAGAATATATAATCCCTTGTTACTTGGGGAGAATTTAATTGTCAATAGAAATAAATATAATAATGTTCAAAAGTGATAAATAGTTTCCAAAGACAAGAATGTGCATTATCATTGCTAAAGAGTTTTTTAATTAATAAAGCAAAATGAAAGATAAAGTGGGACATAATGCAAGTCAGTCAGAGAGTGGTAAGCACTCAGGAACTCTGACCACCTATTAACCAGTTTAGTAAGTAATGGTTTTTGTCAATTTATGTTTTGTAATGGTGCTAAAGTATAAAGATCTACAAATTATATGATAACCTTTCTCCTTAGAAATCTATCGTATCAATGACATTCTTTATCTGAATTTAACAGAATGTGTTGTATTTAATGGATAGTGCATAAAAACAAATGAGTAAGTTAAATGAAAAGATATTATCCACATTACTGTATAATGATTAATGTTCAGACTCCCATTAAACAAAATATTCCCTTTATGCTTTTACTGACTGACTGAAATGTGACCCAATCTTGGCTTCTGTGCTTTGGCAGGCTGACTGTAGAAGCCGAAAGAAAGGAGCATTTTATGAATGTCTATTTCTCTGGATCATTTAGATCTTGGCAAGAAAATTTAATATGAAAAATTCAGTTATAATATTTTAAAAAGATTTCCTTCATAGTTAAGTTTATAAAAATAAAAATAATATATTCCACAATTGGACAGGAGAACAAAGTGGTCAAGTCAAATGATAGCATCATAGATTTCTGCTTTTGCTACCATAGAAATAAACCCAAGAGTTAATGTTTTACATTTTTCTTTTATTTTTTAGTGGAGAGGGACACCCAGAATACCCCTTTTCTGATGAGTTTTAATGTGGAGACCTGTGTCATGACTTCTACACACAGTTTCAAAGTTCTTCTATATGGACAGTGATGTATGTGACATCCCAGATGCTACTTATTCAACATATTTCACTTCTGCTCAGTCTGAGCTGCCTGACAGGCCTCCTTCAGCCAGATCCGTGTCCACCAACCAGCCAGGAACATAAGGCATTCCATTTTCATCATTAGACATTGTTGTAATGGTTGTTATAAAGGTCTTTCTTTGGTCAATATTTTCAGTGTTTCTTATGTGGTTTGTTTCCTTTTGAATGACTGAGACAAAAAATTAACTTCTGTGAAACTCTGGTGATTGAGTTTAGAAAATGAGAATCTAAGGGGAGGTAGTGTGTAGAGACTGTTGGCTCTAGAGAAGTTGGAGTTATCAGGTATTTATGAGAGGGCTCATCTGGCCTGTGACACATTGCATGTGGTTCATGGTTCTCAGTATGTAAGGTGAAGAATTCTTGACTGACCATCAGTGTCTGGCTTCCTTCACAGGATCTAAATAACAGAATTCTGGATTGGAGAATGAGACATTACCTAAATAGTTCGGCCCATGAGGTTTAGGAGGGTTGAACAAGGCCCTGATCGTTGGGTATAGTGTTATGTCATTAGGAGTCATTCTGTTGCTATGTTCCTTTATCAGAGTAAAACAGTAGTAAGTTTCCCCTGGTTGCCATGACCTATTTAGTCTTAGGTTCTAGTTCTCATTAACTGTGCCAGGTATGGGTTACAACTTGTGGAGTCGGCCTTAAATCTAACAAAGCTCCTTCGATAACAATTGTGCCACTATTACACCAGTATATCTTGCAGGCAGGTCACTGTTGTAGGTTTTAGGGTTGTAGCTAAGTGATGTTGATGATCACTTTTGTCCTCTGATAGCATAAAAAAATACTCTCTAGTACCATTGCCGCTATTTGGTAGGTTAAAACTTCTAATTTGGCCCCAGGTTTATTTCTCCATGTTTAATAACATAAGTATGATCTTACTCAAAAAGCCTGCATATGTTTCACAGACCCTAGAGCATCACCTCATTTTCATAATAATAAAGAACAACTTCAAGTATATAAAAACTTCAATAAAAACACCAAAATATTAAAAAATAAAATAAGTATGACAGCATGAAGTTTTACATTCGCTTATAGAAACATCAATGATCTACTTGATATTGGCTAAATACTATTATCCAGACTTTTGAAAACAGTCAAATGTCTACAGCAACAAAATAAATCGCCAATCATAATAAATGCAATTTCACTTGGTAGGCAATTTGACTGTGTTTTATCCAGCCTTACAAAACATGCCCAGTGAGACTTTGGTCCTTAGGTCCCATCCACAGTTGTATTAATCAAAGCTCTCTAGAGTCACAGAACTTACTGAATGAATCTTTATATACAAAGGGAATTTATTGGAATGATTTAGAAGGCACAGTCCAGTTAACCCAACAATGGCCAGCTGTGAATGGGAAGTCCAAGAATCAAGTAGTTGCTCAGTCCCATGAGGCTGGTGGTTCAGCTAGTCTTCTACGTAAGCAGGAATCCTGAAGAAGTAGGCTCAATAGATGTGCTGGCAAAGTAAGTGCAAGCAGGCAAAAAAGAACAAAGCCTTCCTTCTTCCATTGTTCTTATGTAGGCCTCCAGCAGAAGGCATGGCCCAGATTAAAGGTGCGCCTGAAGATCTGGATTAAAGGAGTATAATTTCCAGCCTCAAGATCTGGCTCATAGGTGTTCCCTCCATTTCTAGATTGTGGTTTATTCCAGATGTAGTCAAGTTGACAACTAGAAATATCACAACAGTTAACCAATTCCTTGCTTCAAATCTGAGTAACCCTGGAAGTTACAATATTATCTTATTGGTCCCATGCTCTGAAGATGCATCCGAGCAAAGTTTATCATCTGTAAAATGACTTACCCTTGCCTCTCAGCCCTGAAATCACTCAGACAAATGATGAAACCTTTGGTTTATGGAGCTGCTTTTTTTTAATCTTGAAAATAATTTACCACAGAATCTTTGTAAACTACAGAAAGTAGATGGAAATAAATTTGGATTGTATTTGCTCTTGAGAAAATTACTGACCAATATCTGTTATTAGAATATGGAAAATAGATCATGATGCTACATTTGAGGAGAAAATTTGACAGCCTGTTGGACATCAAACTCCCCCTTGTTCTTTTTTTCTTCCCTTTTTAAGGATGTTTCCTCTTTTATTTAAGACAGATTCTTTTGTCAAACAATATGTCCTAATTACAGTTTCATCTCCCTATACTCCTCCAAGCTACTTCTAGCCTCCCCTCCCATCCCTACCCCTCTCTTTCTCTCTCTCATAAGAAGAGAGTGGGCTTCTAAGAGCTAAAACCAAACATAAAAGAATAAAATATAAGATAAAACACATCACATCAGAGTTAAACAAGGCAAGCCAACAAAAGGAAAAGATCCACCAAAGGAGGAATAAGAACCAAACCTACTTATTCATCACTCAGGATTCCCATACATACACTAAATCAAAAATTACAAATTGTATGTCAAGGACCTCGTACAGACCATGTAGGTTCTGAGATTTCACGTTCAGTCTCTATGAGTTCCCAGGAGTTTTCTACAGTTGGTTTATAGGGCCTTGTTTTTCTAGTGTCCTCCATGGCTTCTGGCTCTTAGACTCTTTTTTTTTTCTTTTATTGGATATTTTCTTTATTTACATTTCAAATGTTATCCCCTTTCCAGGTCTCCCCTCTGGAACCCCCTATCCCATCCCTCTTCTACCTGCCTCTATGAGGATACTCCCCTACTTACCCACCCACTCCTACCTTCCCTCTTTGGCATTCCCCTATACTGGGGCATTGATGTCCCTCGGGCCCAAGGGCCACTCCTCCCACTTATGTCCAACAAGACCATCCTCTGTCACATATGTGGCTGGAGCCATGGGTTCTTCCATGTATACTCTTTGGTTGGTGTCCAGTCCCTGGAGCTCTGGAGTGTCTGGCCAGTTGACACTGTTGCTCCCCCCATGGGGCTTCAAACCCCCTCAGCTCCTTCAGTCCCTTCTCCAACTCCTCCACTGGGGACCCCCACACTCAATCCAATGGTTGGCTGTGAGCATCCTCTATCTCTCCAGCCTCTTAGACTCTTTTTTCCCTTGGGTTTCCCTGAACATTTAGTGGAGGGATTTGATGGAGACATTCCATTTAGAGCCATGTGTTTCAAAATCTCTCACTCTCTGTATAATGTCTGCCTGTTGGTCTCTGTGTTTGTTCACATCTGCTACAGGGGCAAGGTTCTCTGATTATGGCTGGGCAAGGCACTGATCTATGAATTTAGCACAATATCATTAGGAGTCATTTAATTACTGACATTTTAAAGACCAGTAGTATGTGGCCTTACCCTAGGTCTTAGGACTGTCTAGTCTGTGGTTCTTGATCACCCAAACAGTTTGAGATATGGATTTCATCTTGTGGAGTGGACCTTAAGACAAACCAGACGTTTGTTGGTTACTCCTAAAAGCTTTGCATCATCATTTCCTTATCATATTTTACAGAGAGGAAAATATTGTAGATCAAATGCTTTGTGGCTGGGTTGGGGTGTGCTTCTGTTTTGGTATCCTGAAGAGTAACTTCCCATGTCACAGACACTAGAACATAGGGGTGAAGGTTGTATGTAGGCATCAGTTCAGTTTCTCCACTTTCAATGAATTTTGTGAATGCTTTCTTCAGCAATGGGGCCTTGCTGTCTGTATGTGGAGAGCAACCTATTGGTTTGTCAACAGCTTGGATTGTTCGGAGAATTCCATGGGACCTATTTTGCCAACAACTCAATTGGATGCAACCCAGTCCTGGTACTGGAAGCTTCCTTTGGTAACAAGAGATGGACAGTTAGAACTCCATTTCCCTATTAGTAGAAGACTTCATTAGGGTTACCTTCATATATTTTAGGAAGGTTTCACTGCATTTTCATTTCACCTTACAAATGCCTCTCAGTTCTAGGTGTTTTGTCCCTCATTCCTTTTGTCAACCTCACCTCTCCTCCTGCTTGCCACCACATCTTCCTAAATCCCCACTCCACTCATAAAACCTATCTTATTTCCCCCACTCAGGAAGATCTACATGACTCACTACATCCTTTCCTCTATAGCGAACCCCTCAGTGTCTACAGCTTGTAGCTTGGTTATCATTCATTTAATTGCTAATGTCAACATATAAGCAAATATTTACCATATTTATGTTTCTGCATTTGGGATACTCCACCAAGGATGATTTTTTTCTAGATCCATCTATGTGCCTGCAAATTCCATGTTTGTTTTTTTTTTTTTAAGTCTTCAGAAATACTCAGTTGTGTAACTGTACCAGTTTCATCATCCAGTTTTCAGTTGAGGGATATCTAGGATGTTTACATTTTTCTGAGCATTATGGGTAGAGTAACAATGAACATCACTGAGAAATTGTTCTTGTGGTAGGATGAAGTGCCTTTTGGGTATATGCTCAAGAGTATATGCACAGTGATATAGCTGGATCTTGAGATAGTTTGATTCTCATCTTTCTGAGGAACTACCATACTGATTTCCATAGTGGCTGTACAACTTTTGACTTACACCACCATTGGAAGAATGTTCCATTCCTTACTCCACATCTTTGCTAGTATGAGCTGTCACTTGTTATAAATCTTAGTCATTCTTACAGGTATAAGATAAAATCTCACAGTAGTTTTGATTTGCATTTTCTCACCATCAGTGGAGGAGTGTTCCCCTTTCTCTACATCACTGACAGCATATGCTGTCCCTTGAGTTTTTGATCTTAGCCATTCGGATTGGTGTATGGCAAAATCTCAGAGTTGTTTTGACTTGCATTTCCCTGATGTCTAAGGATGATGAACATTTTTTTTAAAGTGCTTATAGGCCATTAGAGATTCCTCAATTGGGAATTCTCTGTTTAGCTCAGTACCCCATTTTTAAAATACATTATTTGGTTTGTTGGAGTCTTATTATACTTTGGATATTAGACAAAGTATTGGGATCTAGAAATTGGCAGCTGACACTTAGGAAGGGAAAAGGCTATGGTTCTGGAGGGGCTCACAGAAGTGAGAAAATCAGAGTGTTTCAATTGGATCAATTTATTGATCTCCTTCAGTTGGGAGTAAAGGGTGAAGAAAGCTCACCAAAGAAAGTCAGAGTTAGAATTGAGGATGAGACTGGGAATTGAATCTGGAAGAGAATGAGATGGGGAAGATCTATAGTCAGCCTACCTGCTTCTCTGACAAGCGTAGTTTGTGAGTTAGCATTGAGTATTGCTGGAATTGGGGGGGGGGGCTAAGAGAAAAAAATGAATGAGGAAAGGGAAGTTAAGAAAGATCTGTAGGATCCACAGTAAATGTGGGGAGCTTGGAGGTGGGGAAGAAGGCTGCAGCATGTGATCTGTGTTGGAGCTAGGGAAGGGATTACAGTATTGGTTTTGGAGGAGAAGAGGAAGTGGTGAAGGTCTTCAGTTAAATTTCCTATTTTCACTGGGATGCCCAGCTGGGATGTTCCAAGGAATGCCTTCTAGTGTTGGCAGCTGGGATAATGGGAAGATTTGGGAGAAGGGAGGATGGAGGAGAACTTCCTGATCCATTGGGAATAGATCCATTGGGGTCAGAGAATAACTGGGGTATTGAATCTGGAGGAATAGAAGAGATATGAAGACCTTCATTCAGCCTACCTACTCTCCAGGCAAGAGTTATCTTTGAGTTAACATGGCATGCCCTCTGGGGTTCAGTGCTGGGATAAAGCAATGAGTCAAGTTGGGGGATGGAGATGGAGACCTGTGAGATCCACAGGAGATGGGGTGTTGGGCAGCAGTAGGGAAGGCTGAAGCATGTGTGCAGTTGTAAAGATGGTGCTGAAACATGGGGCTTGGGTCTGGAGGAATAGAGGAGTGGTGAAAATTTTTAGTCAGCCCTCCTGCTTGCCTGGCAGGGGTGACTTTAGGTTCACCTGTTGGATTTTGGGGCTGGAAAAAAGTAACAGGTTGAGGGAGGTGATTAGAAGGGAAAGATCTTTGGGATGTACTAGAGATAAGGTGAGGAAAGGCCAAGGCAGCTGTTCTACTGCATAGCTGTAACAGAGGGAACAGGAGGAAAGGTGAAGATCTGTAGTCAGACTACCTAGTTCTCTGACAGAAGTGGTCTATGCGTTAGTACTAGGTGCCTGCTGGATTTTCAGAGTGGGATAAAGCTTTAAGTTGGGAGTGGGAGGTTAGGAGGGGAAAGACTGTGAAGTGAAGTGAAGGGAAGAAAGTGAAGACTACATGAGATGTAGGCAGAAGGAGAAAGAAAGGCTCTATACAGCAGGTGTTCTGTTTCAGAGCTATAGATGAGACTGGGGTATTGGATTTGGAGAAGAAAAGAGAATGATGAAGGTCTTCAGTTAGTTTAATTGTTTTGCTGGCCTGCTCAGCTGCTTTGTTCCCAGGAATGCTTGATGTTATTGGACACTAGAATACTGGGATGAATTGATTCAGGGAAGAAAGGTTGGAGAAGAAGATCATTATGACCCATTGTCAATGGGTCAGACAGGAAGACCTCAACAGGTGCTCTGCTTCACATCTAGGGATGAGACTACGAGATTGCCTCTGGAGAAAAAGGAGAGACGAAGATCTGTAGGCAGGTCTGCTCCCCTGGCAGGAGTGTCTTCTTCATTGTTTTAATTTTTCTTTTATTTCTTGTGATTATGATGTAATTGCATCATATTCCATTCCCTTTCTACCATCAAAAACTCCGGTATACCTTTCCTTGCTCTTCTACAAATTCTCAGATTTTTTGTCATTATTGTTATATATTATATATTAGGTGTTATATTATATATACAACATATACACAGATTTCTAAATAAACAGCTATAATGTGTTCCTTATATATTGTGTTACTTATATGTAAGCTTTCAGGGCTGACCATATCATATTGGACAATCAGGTGATGTATTCTTCCTTGTGGAAGACTCTTCCTCCCACTCTCAGCATTTCTTAGCTAGTCTTCTACATTATTACTGTGATATTGGTCACTCTTATGAACAGCATTTAGATTCACAGAGGTTCATGCTCTCAGAGGAGTTAAGAGTTTTCAAATATTTTCAGTGCTTTGAGAAGTATGAAAAATTCTGGTGAAGTGAGGAGTGGATGGCAGAAAATTATTTTCTTCTTTAGGTCCAACTAAGCTATAACCCTGTATATGATTGGCTTAATCCTTTCAAAATATTAATTTTATAAGAAGAACCTGAGACAGAGTGAGTTCTATGTATTGTCCACTGAAAGTCCAAATTGTCCTCCCTTGTTTCCTGGCCCTTCCTTCATTTGTATGCTGAGATCATGTTGTGTCTGGCAAAGCAGAATACAGTAAAACAGGAAATTATGTAGTAAGTGAAGGAAAAGCCACATTTCCAAACACCTCTCTTAGAAATGTTCCATCCTGTGATTTGTCAATTATTGTCTTGATTGCATCTTTTGCTGCACAAAAGTTTTAAACTCTAATGACCTCTCAGCATTTTCCTTTTGTTTCCCATAACTTCTAGATATCACAGTCTAGTCTAGTATCATAGCCCTTGGTTTTACTGTCTTATCATCTAAATTGAAATTTTGAATCAATTTAAGATGGTTTTCATATACAATATGAGATAAAGGTCTGAATTCTTTGTTTTGCATTTTAGATTTCCATTTTACTCAATTCCATCAGTTAAAATCTGTCTTTGTCTCAATGAAAGTCTTTGACATTTTGCCAAACATCAGTGGGCAACATGCATGCATAGTAATTTCTAGGTTCTTAAACATATTATATATTTCTCTATATTACAAAGATATTCTTTTAAATGTGACTTATTTAATTCTACATAAACATAAAAAGTACATAGTAATGAGGTATCATCTGAGTTTTTGATAATATTTAAATCAGAAAAAGTGATATATGTATATGTTTTATATATACATATACACATACTACATATATATGTGTGTTTTATATATACATACAAATGTATATAATACATTCTGTGCCTTCAAAAATTAATTACTTTTTTATAGAATAAACATTCAAACTAGCCTTCCAGTCTGCACCTGTGCTCTGAGCAGACGCTATGTGCCAGCTCTGCACCCAATCCCACAACACCCAGAGAAGGCTGGATTCCCAGGAGCTCTAACATGCCCAAGATCATAGGTGACGATACCACAATATCCCCACTAAACCCAGAGTTACTGGAACCTCCTGGGACCCAGGACACAGGAATCTCCTCCCAGCTAGTGGCACAGGTTCCTTCTTGTCTGAGCCAGGTCCCTGAGCAGACCTTGGGCGCCAGATCTGCATCCAATCCCACAACATCCAGAGAAAGCTGGACTCTCGGTAGTTCTTACATACCCTGGATTATAGGTGAGGAGGGCACAACTCCCACCCAAACAGGGAGTAACTGGGACCCCCCCCCCCCAGGGATGCAGGAACCTCCACGCGGGCAGTGGCATGGGTTCCTTCCAGTTTACCCTGGTGCCCTGAGCAGACCTTGGGTGCCAGCTCTGCACCAATCCCACAACATCCAGAGGAGGCTGAACTCCCAGGAGCTTTAACATGCTTAGGATCATAGCTCTGCACCCAATCCCATAACAACCAGAGGAAGCTAGACTCCCAAGAGCTCTAACACACCCAGGAACATAGAATCATAGGATCACAGGAACTCAGGAGCTTGGTCACACCAGGATTTCAGGATCCTAGAGGCATCCTGACTCCCAGGAGCTCTTACACCCAGGATCCCAGGATCACCAGATCACAGAGATAGCTAGATTCTGAGGAGTTCTGACACAACCAAGGTAACAGAAGAGTCAGCCTCCAGTAAAAGACAGTGAGTACAGGTAGCACTAGAGATAATCAGATGGCAAAAGGCAAGCACAAGTACATAAGCAACAGAAACCAAGGTTACTTGACATCATCAGAACCCAGTTCTCTTACCATAGCAAGTCCTGGATACCCCCTCACACCAGAAAAGGAAGATTCTGATTTAAAATCACTTCTCATGATGCTGATAGAGGACTTTAAGAAGGACATAAATAACTCCATTAAAGAAATACAGAAGAACACAGGTAAACAGCTAGAAGCCCTTCAAGAGGAAACACAAAAATCCCTTAAAGAATTACAAGAAAACACAACCAAACAGGTGAAGGAGTTGAACAAAACCATCCAGGATCTAAAAATGGAAATACAAACAATAAAGAAATCACCAAGGGAGACTACCCCGGAGATAGAAAACCTAGGAAAGAGATCAGGAGTCATAGATGCAAGCATCAGCAACAGAATACAAGAAATAAAAGAGATAATCTAAGATGCTGAAGATACCACAGAAACATTGATACAACTGTCAAAGAAAATGCAAAATGCAAAAAGCTCCTAACCCAAAACATCCAGAAAATCCAGGACACAACAAGAAGACCAAACCTAAGGATAATAGATATAGATGAGAGTGAAGATTCCCAACTTAAAGAGCCAGTAAATATCTTCAACAAAATTATAAAAGAAAACTTCCTTAACCTAAAGATAGAGATGCCTATGAACATATAAGAAGCCTACAGAACTCCAAATAGACTAGATAGAAAAGAAATTCCTCCAATCACATAATAATCAAAACACCAAATGCACAAAACAAAGAAAGAATATTAAAATCAGTATATATAGAGGCAGACTTATCAGAATTACACCAGACTTCTTACCATAGACTATAAAAGCCAGAAGATCCTGGACAGGTGTCATACAGTTACTAAGAGAATACGAATGCCAGCCCAGACGACTATACCCAGCAAAACTCTCAATTGCCATAGATGAGAAACGAAGATATTCCATGACAAAACCAAATTTACACAATATCTTTTCACAAATACAGCCCTACCAAAGATGATAGATGGAAAACTCCAATGGAAGGAGGGAAACTACCACCTAGAAAAAACAAAAAATCTTTTTCCAACAAATCCAAAAGAAGTTAGCCACAAAACATTATTCCACTTTAAACCACAAAAATAAGAGGAAGCAACAATCACTTTTCCTTAATATCTTTTAGCATCAAGGGACTCAATTCCTCAATAAAAAGACATAAACTAACAGAATGGATACATAAACAGGATTCAGCATTTTGCTGCATACAGGAAATGCACCTCAGTGACAAAGATAGACACTACCTTAGAGTAAAAGGACGGAAAACAATTTTCCAAGCAAATGGTCCCAAGAAACAAGCTGGAATAGCCATTCTAATATTGAATAAAATCAACTTTCAACCAAAAGTTATCAAAAAAGTTTCGGAAGGACATCTCATACTTGTCAAACGAAAAATCTACCAAGATGAACTCCCAATTCTAAACATCTATGCTCCAAATTCAAGGGTACCTACATTCATAAAATAAACTTTAATAAAGCTCAAAGCATACATTGCACCTCACACAGTAATAGTGGGAGACTTCAACACCGCACTCTCAGCAATGGGCAGATCATGGAAACAGAAACTAAACAGAGACACTTTGAAATTAACTGAAGTTATGAACCAAATGGATTTAACAGCTATACATAGAACATTTCATCCTAAAACAAAAGAATATACCTTCTTCTCAGCATCTCTTGGCACCTTCTCCAAATTGAGCATATAATTGGTCACAAAATAGACCTCAACATGAAGATTGAAATAATCCCATGCATCCTATCATATCACCACAGACTGAGGCTGGTCTTCAGTAACAACAAAAACAATGGAAAGCCCACATACACATTGAAGCTGAACAACTCTCTATTCCACAATAACTTAGTCAAGGAAGAAATACAGAAAGAAATGAAAGACTTTTTAGAATTTAATGAAAGTGTAGGCTCATCATTCCAAAACTTATGGGACTCAATGATAGCAGTGCTAAGAGGAAAACTCATTGCTCTAAGCACCTACAAAACGAAACTGGAGAGAGCATACACTAGCAGCCTGACAACACACCTGAAAGCTCTAGAACAAAAAGAAGCAAACACACCCAAGAAGAGTAGACAACAGGAAATAGTCAAACTCAGGGCTGAAATCAACCAAGTAGAAACCAAAAGAACACTACGAAGAATCAACAAAACTAGGAGCTGGTTCTTTGAGAAAATCAACAAGATAGATAAATCCTTAGCCAGTCTAACCAGAGAGCAAAGAGACAGTATCCAAATTAACAAAATCAGAATTGAAAAGGGAGATATAACAATGGAAACTGAGGAAATTTAGAACAATCATCTGATCCTACTACAAAGGCCTATACTCAACAAAGCTGGAAAATCTGGAGGAAATGGACAATTTTCTAGACAGAGACCAGGTACCAAAGTTGTAACAGGATCAAATAAACCATCTAAACTGTCCCATAACCCCTAAAGAAATAGAAGCAGTCTTTAAAAGTCTCTCAACCAAAAAAAGCCCAGGACTAGATGGATTTAGTGCAGAATTCTATCAGACCTTCAAGGAAGACCTAATACCAAATCTCTTCAGACTTTTCCAAATAATAGAAACAGAAGGAACACTACCCAATTTGTTCTATGAAGCCACAATTACACTTATATCTAAACCACAGAAAGACCCAGAAAAGAAAGAGAACTTCAGAACAATTTCCCTTATGAATATCGATGCAAAAATACTCAATAAAATTTTTACAAGCTGAATTCAAGAACACATCAAAACAATCCTCCATCATGATCAAGGAGGTTTCATCCCAGGAATGCAGGTATTGTTCAATATATGAAAATCCATCAACTTAATCCACTATATAATCAAACTCAAAGGAAAAAAACCCATCTCATTGGATGCTGAGAAAGCATTTGACAACATTTAACACCCCTTCATGGTAAAAACTGTAGAAAGATCAGGAATTCATGACCCATAGCCAACATTAAACTAAATGGAGAGAAATTTGAAGCAATTTCACTAAAATCAGAGACTAGACCTGTCTGTCTACCCACTCTCTCCCTGCCTATTCAATACAGTACTCAAAGTCCTAGGCAGAGCAATTAGAAAACAAAAGGAGGTCAAAGGGATACACATTGGAAAGGAGAAAGTGAAATGTCACTATTTGCAGATGATATGATAGCATACTTAAGAGACCCAAAAACTTCCACTAGAGTACCCCTAAACCTGATAAACACCTTCAGCAGAGTGGCTGGATATAAAATTAATTCAAACAAATCATTAGCCTTCCTCTATTCAAAAGATTAACAGGCTGAGAAAAAAATAAGGACAGTGACACCCTTAATAGTCATAAATAATATAAAATACCTTGGTGTGAATCTAACCAAGTGAGTGAAATATTTGTATGACAAGAACTTCAAGTCTCTGAAGAAAGAAATCGAAGCTCTCAGAAGACGGAAAGATCTCCCATGCTCATGAGTTGGCAAGATTAATATAGTAAAATGGCCATTTTGTCTATACATTCAATGCAATCCCCATCAAAATTCCAACTCAATTCTTCATTGAGTTGGAAAAAGCAATTCTTGAATTCATTTGGGATAACAAAACAACAACAACAACAACAAACAGGAAAGGGAAAACTATTCTCAACAATAAAAGAACTTCTGGGGAAATCACCATCCCTGACCTCAAGCTGTATTACAGACCAATAGTGATAAAACTGCGTGGTATTGGTACAGAGACATGTAAGAAGATCAATGGAATAAAATTGAAGACCCAGAAATGAACCCACACACCTATGGTCACTTGATCTTTGACAAAGGAGCTAAAACTATCCAGTGGAAAAAAAAGACAGCATTTTCTACAAATAGTACTGGTTCAACTGGAGGTCAACATGTAGAAAAATGCAAACTGATCCATTTTTATCTCCTTCTTACAAAGCTCAAGCCCAAGTGGATAAAGGACCTCTACATAAAACCAGATACACTGAAACTAATAGAAGAGAAAGTGGGAAAGAGCCTTGAACATATGAGCACAGGGGAAAATTTCCTGAACAGAGCACCAATGGTTTATGCTCTAAGATCAAGAATTGACAAATGGGACCTCATAAAATTACAAAGCTTCTATAAGGCAAAGGACACTGTCAACAGGGCAAAATGGCAACCAACAGATTGGGAAAAGATCTTTTTCAATCTTACATCTGATAGAGGGCTAATACCTAATACGTACAAACAACCCAAGCAGTTAGACTTTAGAGAACAAATAACCCTATTAAAAATCGTGTACACAGCTCAACAAAGAATTTTCAACTGAAGAAGCTCGAATGGCCGAGAAACACCTAAAGTAGTGTTCAACATCCTTAGCTATCATGAAATGCAAATCAAAACAACTCTGAGATTCCATCTGACACCAGTCAGAATGGCTAAGATAAAAAACTCATGTGATAGCAGATGCTGGCAAGGATGTGGAGAAAGAGGAACATTCCTTCAGTGTTGGTGGGATTGTAAGCTGGTACAACTACTCTGGAAATCAGTCTGGAAGTTCCTCAGAAAATTTGACATAGTGTTAACTGAGGATCCAGCTACACCACTCCTTGGCATATACCCAAAAGGTGCTCCAACATATAACAAAGAAACTTGCTTCACTATGTTCATAGCAGCCTTTTTTTAAAAAAAATAATAACCAGAAGCTGGAAAGAACCCAGATGTCCTTCAATAGAGGAATGGATACAGAAAATGTGGTACATCTACACAATGGAGTACTACTCAGCTATTAAAAACAATGAATTCATGAAATTCTTAGGCAAATGCACGGAACTAGAAAATATCCTGAGTAATGTAACCCAATCCCAAAAGAAGGCACATGGTATGCACCCATTGATAAGTGGATATTAGCCCAAAATCTCACAATACCCAAGACAACTCACAGACCACATGAAGCTCAAGAAGAAGGAACATCAGTGTTTGGATGCTTCAGTACTTATTATAACGGAAAACAAAATACTCACAGGAGGAAATATGGAGACAAAATATCGAGCCAAGACTGAAGAAAAGGCCATCAGAATCTGCTCCACTTAGGGATCCATCCCATATACAGTCACCAAACCCAGACACTATTATGTATGTCAAGAAGTACATGCTGACAGGAGTCTGATATAGCTGTCTCCTGAGAGGCTGTCAGAGCCTGACAAATACAGAGGTGGATGCTCACAGCCAACCATTTTACTAAGCATGGGAACCTCAATGGAGGAATTGGAGAAAGGACTGAAGTAGCTGAAGGGGTTTGCAACCCATGGGAAAAATAACATCAACCAATCAGACCCCTCACAGGTCCTAGTGACTGAGTCCCCAACCAAGGAGTACACATGGAGGGACTTGTACTCTACTGTTGCTGCTAGTCCTGGTGATCATCCCATGATACTGGCATCTCTAATATGCTGGGGCCTTCTGATACATCTAGGCATTACCAATAGCCTCACATAGTTTCTCTTCATGGTGCCAAGCCTCAAATTCTTTGCATGACACCTTCAGTCCTGGCCATCAACTGCAACTGAGGCTGCACTTTCACTAATGGCCTTTCATGGCCTCTCACAGTGTTGAACCTCAGCTGCTCTTCATGACCCCTTCATGCCTTCAAAATCAGTACCACCTGGGTGACTCTTACACATTACCAAGTACAGCTGCTGCAGGATGTATAACCTTAATTATCTCTTGAACACAGCTTTTTTGGGCTCTCAGTAAAAACCTTCCCATAAGATTTCACCTCAGTGATGTTGGTCTCTTCTTTTTTTAATTTTATTTTTATTGGATATTTTCTTTTTTCTTTTTTTTTTCCCAAAAATATATAGGCAAGCTGAGTGGCAGCTGCAGGCACTGTGATAACCTGGTCTATCAAAGTCTCTCCATTACTTTGGCACGTGGATATTTTCATTATTTACATTTCAAATGTTATCCCCTTTCCCAGTTTCCCATCCCACCCAGAAACTCCCATCCCATCCCCTCTGCCCCTGCCTCCATGAGGGTGTTCCCCTACCAACACACTCCCTTTTCCTCACCCTTGCATTCCCCTACAATGGGAGAATGATACCATTTTTTTGTCAAACAACTAGAAAAATCAATCCTATTATTATTGAAGCACTGAAGACTCAGAACAGCTAATACTGACCAAGAGCAGCAGTTTTTAAGCACCATATTAGCTGAATGAAGCAGCAGTAGAAACAGACATGACTTTACGGAATTTTCAATCATTTGATTCTCAATAAGTATGCCAAAATTATGCATTGGAGAAAGATCAACTCATCAACAAATGCATTTACTTAAAGCTACACAGTTGACACAAAAAAGAAAGGAAGAAAAGAAGGAAGGAAAGAAAGAAAAATGAAAGAAGATTAGGGACTCCAATTTTCTCAAATCTTTTCTACTCATTAGGTGTGCTTTCCTCTACATTAATTAGTATTCCATGGTAAATAATTTATAAGGCAAACAAAATAACACCATCAATCAGTAGCACCATATTAACATAACTTAGAATTATACCCTGCATATACACGTGACGTGTCACCTATTGTTTGCTGGATTGTTGATACACTGCCACATAAATGACTGCTGAATGTCACATTCCTGGAGACTCCACCCACCTCATCCCTGAAGTATCTGTAAAATGGAAACTATCATCTCCCAAACTCTGACCATAAATTCCACCAAAATATGTGTAGGGGAATAATAGTTCAGAAGAGGGAAAAATAAAAGCGGTGAAGTAACCAACAGACCATAGAAAAGATTATTTGGAAAAAAGGCAATTTTACTTATATCAAAGCATGGTGAAAGTCCAATACCTTCTCTCCAAGGTTGGTGAAAGTAGCTACATTTTAGTATTTAAATGATATGCACAGATGAAAAGTGGTATGTCCAGTCAGTCATATCTGGGATGCCACTGCCCTCATCCACACTTAGAAACTTCTGTCAGAAGTCATGACAACACCCCATTTAATACTCAACAGGAAATGGATAATTGACAATAAACACATAAAATGCGACGTCTCTGGACTTGATGACAGAATTAAAGTTAATTGTTTTATTCTCTTGTGGGAGGTAGAATTAATCATAAAAGTAAAACAAGGAAACACAAAATTTTCATGGAATTTGGTAGAAGATAGTCTAGCATATATATGTTTGTATATATATATATATATATATATATATATATATATATATTACATATATATATTACAAGTATATATACAAGTATGATAAATATAAGTATGATAAATTGACTATAAAATGTAATAGGCATGTATACTGTAATAGGCATCTCCCAATCTCAACTAATTTTCATACCTCCATGCATATCTCCTTCCAAAAGAGTGTGTTATTTCTTCACCCAATGCCTGATTGGTACCCTGTTGTCATTAAGATTGTAATTGCTGGTCTTTTTTTGGTCTTCCTATAGGGTCGCCCTCTTCCTCAGCTTCTTCCAGCCTTTCCCTAATTCACCCATAGGGGTTACCAGCTTCTGTTCATTGGTTTGATGTAAATATCGGCATCTGATTCAGCTGCTTGTTGGTCCTTTTGGGGGACAGTCATGATAGACCTCTGTTTGTAAGCATAGGAAGACTAGTATTCTCAACTAACCTGCATCCCCAGGATCTCCCAGACACTGAGCCACCAACCAGGCAGCATATACCATCTGAAATGAGGCCCCCAGCACATATAGAGCAGAGGACTGCCTGGTCTGGCCTCAGTCAGAAAAGATGCACCTAACCCTGGGAAAGTCCTTGACATATGGTGCCAATTGTTCATCCCAGGGATTACGTGTTCCCCAGTACCATGTTCTCTCACTCTTCCTAAACAGTGTTTGGGCTGGCACTGCTAGAGGATGTTTGTGGGTGTGGGAGGGTATGGGATGTGGAACAGTTGGAGGGTGGACCAGAAGGGAGATAAAGTCTACCTGTAAAAAAAAGATTAAAGAATAAAAAAAAAGGTTGTAATTGCAATTAAGAACTTATCAAATTTCATGATGTTGTTTTTAGTGGCTGAGTAATATTCCATTGTGTAAATGTATCATATTTTCTTTATCCATTCTTCTGTGGAGGGACATCTAGGTTATTTCTAGTTTCTGGCAGGTTTATTATGAATAAACCTGCTATGAACACAGTTAAGCAAGTGTCTTTGTGGTATGGTAAAACATCTTTTGGGTATATGTCCAGGAGTGCTATAGCTGGGTCTTGAGGTAGAACTATCGTACTTTTCTGAGAAACTACCAAATTGATTTCCAAAGTAGTCACATAATTTTGTAGTCCCACTAATGATGAGTGAGTGTTA
The DNA here is from genome assembly GCF_004785775.1 of Grammomys surdaster. NCBI lineage: Eukaryota > Metazoa > Chordata > Mammalia > Rodentia > Muridae > Grammomys > Grammomys surdaster. The sequence continues at coordinate 10,838,875 of NW_021604639.1, read as the reverse complement.
CCCTTGTTCCACATCCTTCCTAGCATGTGTAGACAGTTGAGTTTTTGATCCTGGCCATTCTGATGGATATAAGATGGAATCTCAAAGTCATTCTGATTTTCATTTCCCTGATGACCAAAGATGTTGAGTTCTTCTTCTTTTATTAATTAATTATTTTATTTATTTACATCCCCCAAACTATCTACTCCTTGTCCCCCCTCATGCTTCTTGGGCATCAGAGATTCCTTCATTGAGAATTCTCTGTTTAGATCCATACCCCATTTTAAATTGGGTTACTTGTTTTGTTGATATCCAGTTTGCCATTTTGTCCTTTTAGGAGTGTTATTTGCCTTCCAGAATCTTTTCAGTGTGAGAGTACATGGAGAAAAAACTGGAATAGAGGGGAGGGGGAGCATCTCTAGAATTAGCTAGAAACCTAGAACAATGGAATGTCCCAGAATTCTATGAGGACTACCCTAGCTAAGACTCCTAGCAATGGGGAATATGGAGTCTGAAATGGTTATCTCTTGTAACCAGACTGAGACACCTACCCAGCCATGAAACCTCAGCTCTGCAATTTGTCCTGACTACAAGATGTACAAAGTACAAGATAAAGCAGAAATTGAGGGAATGGCCATCTAGTGACTGACCTAGATTGAGACACATACCATGAGAGAGAGCCTGACACTATTAATGATACTCTGTTATACTTGCAGACAAGCACTTAGATGACAGCATAACTGTAATCTGAGAGGCTCCTGTTAGCAACTGATGGAAATAGATGCAAAGACCCATGGCCAAACATTAGGTAGAGCTTGGGGAATCCTATTCAAAAGGGGAAGAATGGAAGGAGCCAGAGGGGTTAAGGATACCCCAAGAAAACATAAAGAATCAACTAACCTGGAACTAACCTTGACCCATAGGGGCCTGCAGAGAATGAACTGCTGAACAGAGAGCATTCATGAGATATACTTAGACCTTTGGCACATATGTAACAGTTGTGCAATTTGGTCTTCATGTGGGACTCCTAATAAAGGGCCTATATCTCATTCTGTTGTTTGTCTTTGGATCCCTTTCCCCTAAATGGACTGCCTTGCCTAATCCTACTGTAACTTAGTATACAAAAGTTTGTTGATATGAAGGCCTCCTGTTTTCTGAGGAGAAAGGGAGGATAGAGTGATGGGGACAGGGACTGAGGGGGACTGGGAGGAGAAGTTGGATGTGAAGATACAATGTGATTGAGGTGTAAAGTAAATTTTAAAAGTTCAAAAATAGGAGAGAGAGGGGAGAGAGAGAGAGAGAGAGAGAGAGAGAGAGAGAGAGAGAGAGGGGAGGGAGAAGGGGAGGGAGAGGGAGAAAAGGGAGGAGAGGGAGGGGGGGAGGGAGAGGGGAGGAGGAGGGGGAAGGGAAGGGAGAGGGAGAGGGGAGGGGAGGGGGGAGGGAGAGGGAGAGGGAGGAGGAACTTGGTGCAAGCAAAGATGGGCCTATCTGACCTTAGGAATGAAAATTCTTTACATGTGTCTATACACTGCTTACTCATAGTGATACAACATGATGTAAAACCTTGAAATGTTTGCTGGTATATGGAAGAAACATAGGGAAAATTGCTAAAAAAATAATTAAAAGTTAAAAAACAGGCAACAACTCAATCAGCATCCTGATGTATAAGAGTCATTCTGTTCTACAAATGTATTACAGACTTCAAGGGCATGAGAACTCAACTCAATAAATTGTCCCAGTATTTATAAATCAATATTAGAATCATTGATGTTGCAATGGTCCAGAGCAGGTACAGAGGGTGGGAGGGAACAGCTCCATTCCTGCCTTCTCAGATCTCTGAGATGCCTCGAGTTTTCACAGGCTCTACCTCCCCAGTTTTCTATGCGCATCTGGTATCACAGTTCACATGCTCTAGAATTTGTCTTCTTGATTTGAGGAAGGAACACATTGTGAAAGTCATTTGTACATTTAGCTAAGAGTTGATAGAACTGATTAAAAAAGAATTGCAGTTAGGCTGGTTATAATTGATATCTACTAAGAGAAAATGGCAAAATGTAGGAGAATACACTGACAAATGAAAAAAAAATGTATCTATGCCTAATTAAGGGCAAGAGATACCACAACATAGGAAGAAAGGACATTTCTGCTCTGAGTATTCTCAGGTTACCTCCACTTCTCCTACAGCATTCCAGGATTAAAATCATTCCCACAATTCCAATAAAACACCCTTATAAACATGGTGTGTCCCTAGATTCAAGAGGGTATACCCCATAAGACATCAAATGATCCTTTTTCAGAGGCTTGATTCTATACTTAAAAGAATTTATAGAATGTTTGAGAAAACTATTTGGAAACATGGCACATGCGTACAATGAAATTTTATTCAGTTATAAAGAAAAAAGAAATCGTAAAGTTTTCAGCTAAATAAATGAAACTGGGGGAAAATGATACTGAGTGAAGCAGTTCAGACCATATACAAAATTACTACATATTTTTTTCTCATATGTGGATCCTAGCCTCAAATCTTTTGATTGTGAGTTTAACTTGGCCATCAGAAGCCAGGTAGCTATAAAAGGGTTACTGGGAAGGGGGAAGGGGGACCTTAATGGGATTAGAGTTAGCAAAACACAAGTGGTATGTACTTCTACAGAATCTTTAAATGGGAAAGGGTTGCAAGGGCAGAATATAGGAGAGGTTGGGGGATGAATCATGAACACTGTGGGTCTTTTAAAAAGCCATATGGAAACCTATTGTTTTATAAATTTCCTTAAACATACATTTTAAAACAGTTTTCTGGAGTTTCCATGCACAAGAGTGTGTGGGGAGAAGATGATCCTCCTCCCAGAAGCCATAGATTGTCAAACAAAAAGTCTAGTGCGTGTCTAACACGCCTATTTATCTACATACCGCCTTTCAACTTGTTGACCAAAAGCTCCAAACTAATACACTTTATTGCCATTAATTTTAGTTGCCAATCAGAACGTGAGAGTAAGACCTTTATATTGAAGACACCAGACTTTGGTCAAAACACATGAAGAAATTAAGCTGGTACTGTCTTTGAAGCCTCCTTCCCAAGTGATCAGTTTCACAAAAGTACCAGAAGATTCTAGTCAGGCTACTGGGGCAGAAAAGCCTTACTACTTGCCAACTCTACAATTTGCTATGACTATCTACCAGGCAAGATATGCCCATTGGTACAATAATGGCATGGATGTTATGGGTTTAATCAACACTTTTCTTAAATTACTTAATGCCAGATTCATGGGAGGGAACTCTTACATGATACTATTCAACTGATTAATAATTCATGGCCAGGAAAATCACATGCCCTAAGATAGAACCTATTAGTGCTATTCTGATAAATGGACCCAGCATCAAAGTGACTTCTAAATAATTATCCTTATACATATAAATTTGTGAATCACTCCCCCTACATCATCATCATCATCATCATCATCATCATCATCATCGTGGTTAACACAGAGACTCACCATTAGTCAAAATGAATGACAGGCTATGAAATGCTCATGCTCAAATGGGGCAGCCTGTTTCATCCTGTATTGCTTGATTTTATGTTATTGTGATAAAATACCCAGACAAACCACTTAAAGGAGCAAATGTTCATTTAGTTTCAGAGGGATAGAGTCCATAATGTTAGAAAATGCAGGAGTAGGAAGCTGGCTTATCACATTTTATCCAAAGATAGGAAGCAGAGAGAGAGAGGAGAGAGAGAGAGAGAGAGAGAGAGAGAGGAGAGAGAGAGAGAGAGAGAGAGAGAGAGAGAGAGAGAGAGAGAGGAGAGAGAGAGAGAGAGAGAGAGAGAGAGAGGAAGAGGAGGAGGGAGGAAGAGGAAGAAAAGAGGAGGAGGAAGGAGAAGAAGAAGAAGAGGAAGAAGAAGAAAAGAACTCACTCAGAGTTTTCCTCTAGTAGCATTCTTCCTTCAGCAAAGCTCCAGATGCTAAAGTTCCTGTTACCTCTCCAGCTTCACGACCAACTGAAGAGCAAGTGTTCAAATATATGAGTCTATAGGGAACATTTGTGACTCAAAGCATCATATACACCCTACCTTGAGGCTTAGGAAAAAACATTACATAATTCAAGAATGAACAACCAAGAAAACAATAGGAAATGAAGTAAAGTTGATGGTTTTGATCAAAACAATTTAGGTCACTATTGGCCCCCTTCCTGCTTCCACAGCTGCATGGAGTGACTTCTCATGCCTGGGTGCTCTGTAGGCCTGTTTCCAATCAATGCTGACAAGTGGAGTGACACCAATCTCAGGACAACCTACATTGTGATGTCATTGGCTTGTTTCCCATTTCAGTGACTCTAAGGCATGAATACTTGATGGTAATTGTTGTTTCTTGATGTTTTTAACTTTTAGAAATTATTTTTAATATCCAAATTTGTTTGTGGAATCTACAAGGTTTTCTACATACAAGATCATGCTCTTTGTGGCAAAATATAATGTTTTTTTCTCTACATTGAGTACATTCTTTTACAGGGACAGACAGTGAAGGGATTACTCCATCTCATATTCCTGCTGATACTATTTCAGGTTCAACTAGAACTTGATCTCCTTGGTGGAAAATCCCCTGGAAAATTGCCCAATTCTCTTCTAAGAACCTTAGATCAAGATGCCCCAGCTAATTTCCTATTAAACTACCTGCAAGTTCAAGCCTGCTTTCAGCTGCTTGTCTTATCTTTGTAAAATCTACTCCTGCCACGGCCAAGTGAGATATCATGGTGTGGATCTTGCCTTAAAAAACCCTTTACATTATTTGTGACTATTGTGAAGGGTGTCATTTCCCCAATTTCCTTCTCAGCCTGTTTATCTTTCATGTATAGGAAGGCTACTGATTTGTTTGAGTTGATTTTATAACCCGCCACTTTGCTGAAGTTGTTTATCAGGTTTAGGAGTTCTCTGGTGGAAGTTTTGGGGTCACTTAAGTATACTATCATATCATCTGCAAATAGTGAGATTTTGACTTCTTCCTTTCCTATTTATATCCTTTTGACTTATTTTTATTGTCTAACTGCTCTGGCTAGGACTTCCAGTACTATATTGAATAGGTAGGGGGACAGTGGGCAGCCTTGTCTAGTCCCTGATCTTAATGGGATTGCTTCAAGTTTCTCTCCATTTAGTTTGATGTTGTCTACTGGTTTGCTGTATATTGCTTTTACTATGTTTAGGTATGGGCCTTGAATTCCTGGTCTTTCCAGGACTTTTATTATGAAGGGATGTTGAATTTTGTCAAATGCTTTCTTAGCATCTAGTGAGATGATCATGCGGTTTTTTCCTTTGATTTTGTTTATATAGTGGATTATGTTTATGGATTTCCGAATATTGAACCATCCCTGCATTCCTGGGATAAAACCTACTTGAACATGATGGATGATTGTTTTGATGTGTTCTTGGATTCGGTTTGCTAGAATTTTATTGAATATTTTTGCATCGATGTTCATAAGGGAGATTGGTCTGAAGTTCTCTTTCTTTGTTGGATCTTTGTGAGGTTTGGGTATGAGTGTAATTGTAGCTTTATAAACCACCAGCCTGGGAGCACTTAGGGAGGAATCCATGGCTCCAGCTGTATATGTAAGGGTGGAGGGCCCTGTTGGGCATAGGTGGGAGAAGAGATCCTTGGTCTCATGAAGGCTGGATGCCCCAGTGGGTGGGAATTTGTGGGTGGGGAGGTGGAAGTGGGGGGTTGTAGGGGCACATCCTCAGAAGCAGGAAGAGGGGTGAGGGGATAGGGGGTTCCTGGGTGGGGGGACATGGGGTAAGGGGATAACATATGAAATGTAAAGAAAACATCCAATAAAAAAAATGAAAAAAAACCCCACCTTTACATTAAATGCTTGATGCTACATTTGAATCCAAAATACCCAAGTACAGATCCAGATAGCGTAATAAAGACTTTTTCAATTGTATGTCTGAGTGGTCTTTTCTAGTGGACATCCCATAATAATTTCCATGTATTTTTGTTATCTAAGAGTTCTGTTTAGAACTTACCTATATCATGCTGAGTAGTTGTGGAAATGTCAAACACGAATTCAGTGTGCATAATGTCAATTGTGCGTTTTCCATTTGTGAAGATGGTTACATTTAGATAAGATCTGTCTACTCCTACATTCTGAATATTTTCTTTCATTATGAGAGAATGATGAATTTTATCTAGTGGTTGAGGTTTCTGCATTGAGATCTTACTTGTTTTTCCCTCTTATCCCCCCTGTGCAGTATATTTTCATTGGTAGAACTTTGTACATTGAATGAGATTTGAATTCTAATAATAAATTTTACTTCATTGTATAAAAATGTCTTTAGTAAGCTCCTAAAGCTGGTTTGTTTGTTTTCCACTGAGGATTGTCAGAGGATATTATACTTGTTTGTTTTGTGTTTCCTCATCAGAGAGGAAGGAGCCTTCACTGGGGAAATGCCTCCATGCCACCCAGCTGTAAGGAATTTTCTCAACTAGTGATCAATCAGAAGGTCCCAGGCCATGGTGATCATCACCATCCCTGGGTTGGGAGTCCTGGCTTCTATAAGACAACAGGCTGAGCAGGCCAGGTAAAGCAGGCCAGGTGAAGCAGGTCAAAGGTAGCACTCATTCATGTCTTCTGCATCAGTTCCTGCCTGCAGAGTTCCCTCCCAACCCATTTAAGATTCTGTCCTGACTTCCTTCAATAATGAATACAGATATGGACATGTAAGCCAAATAAACCCTTTTCTCTCAAACTTGTTTTTTGGCCATGGTGTTTTATTGCAGCAATAGAAGTCCCAACTAAAAGTATTAATGAGATAAGGAGATATATCATTCTACTGTGATAGTGAACATTATGTTTAAAAGCTTAAAAATACTATGTCCAAAGGAACTAAAAAATTAATATGCCTGACTTGTAAGTCCCACTTACCTAAGGACAGATGACTTCCCAGAATGCTGTGGGTTTTTCTTCTAATTGCCTTTGTTTCACTTCTGTAAACAAGCTTACTTGACCCTAACTGCATATGGGCAGGACATGTGCTTGACTGTATAGAGGTAAGATGTGTGCCTGGTTATAGTATGTGTGCTTGCCCCTGATTGTACAAACGCAAGAAATACATAGCTGTGAGTATTTTGCCTTTATAAATTCATGATTAATGTAATTCAAAACTGAATCTTGAGACCCTCTTGGGAAGCCAGTGTCAGTATTTAATAAAACCACCTATTTGTTAAAATTTATTCAAGGTCATGTTGAATATATGAGCCAACTCAGGTCCATAACACTACAATTTTATTTTTTACAAAGCCTGCATCTTTTTTCAATACTAAGTTAACCTTGAATTTGTAGAATGAGGTAGAAATTATTTTTCTTTTCTTCCTTTCACTGAAACAGTTGTACCAAACTTAAGTATGAATAGCTAAAGAAGTTCCAATTGAGTCTATAAGGAGCCAATAAACTCATGCATTAATATGTATTATTGACAAGATCATTGCCTCAGACCCATGAGAAGTAGCAAAGTCTTCTTCGACTTAGCCTCAAAATTTGCAAAGCCTTCCTCTAGTCATATATGAAAGTTGACAGAGTGTACAGAAAGCGAAAACTCAACTTCCTCCTCCAGGATTTTTACAACCTGAGCTTCCATCCAACATTGTGTGATCTCCCATTGTGTGATCACACTGTGAAGCCCTAGGGTGTGTTGTCTGACTTCTGAATATGATACTGAATATGACACCAGAAGTCGATCTTTGCAAAACATCAGTGAAGGCTTTTTTGTGTCCTTATATAAGTTTAGTAAATGACTAAGACTTCTTTTCTGATTCTTTAACTTTGTCCCAAGTATGTAAAGCCGCTAAACGACATTGCAAATGCGTGATTATCAAATTCAAGCTCCTTTGTAGCTCAGACCTTTATCTAGCAACTGATTTTGGGAAATATTAATACCTCTAGTCTTATTTTGTTGTTGGCCTTAGCTTCCTCTTTCCAGTATGTTCATAATTGCAACTGAGGACCAACTTTCAATATTGCTTTTGCCAAATCTTTCTATTCTTGGGGGTTCTGAGTTGCCCATGAATTTAAAATCTGCTTCACATAAGGTGAATGGATATTATATAAAAAGATCAATTCCTTAAATCTCCTCAAATCTAATTAATGTCTATAGGACTCTGATTAACTTCTTCATAACCTTTGGAGTCTCTATCATCTTTTGGTAGGTCTTGCAAAGTAAGATTGATAAACAAAGACTTTTTAAAAAAATCTTTGGGCTGCCTCTCTTCAGTTTTATCTTGTGGTGACATGGTAGGTTCTTGTTTAAATTCCTCTGTCTGTGACTGAGTATTTTCCTTCTTTTCATTCACTTATTAATCCATTTTTTTCATATTTAGCTCAAAAATACTATGGCTATTAAGGAAAAAATATGAATCACCAGACTGATAGCAATTATAGTGGGTATTATGCCAATCTCAAGTCATTTATCTTCATTCTCTGTTTGTATTTTCAAACCATCTAAAGTATCACTATATAGGGTCTTAGTACCTTTTCTCTATGGAGTATGCAGAAGATGTGGCAAAGGCTGGCACTGGACTAATAAATGCAGATCAACAAAGGACAGCCAAGGTAATCCTTTGCCATTTAGAAGTACCATAGGAGGCCTCCTTCAGGCCCAGATATCAAATTTGGTTCAACCATTTCATGTCAGCATCAGAGAAACTAATCCACAGAGCAAATAAAAGATTTATTGCCTGTTGTTAAAAACAACACAGCTCTGGGTGTAATCAAGGACAGAACAGCTTCAGTAGATAAAACAAAAAATTCAGGAAAAAACAGAAAACAAATGTTTTGGCAAACTGCTATAGATGATCAGAGGCCAAGCTGAAAGTACAAATAAATGGCATTGAAATTGAATGGTTAGTAGACAGGGGAGCAGATGTAACAATAATTCACCAAAATGTTGGCATCCAGATTGGCCTCTTCAAGAGGTAAATATTCAGCTTTCTAGGGGTTGGAACTTTATTTCTCAGAAAACAAAGTGCAAGATGGGTTGATTGTATAGGGCCAGAAGGACAAATTGGAAAATTAAAACCATATGTCATTAATTAAATCCATGAGTTTAAGGGGACATAATTTGTTGCAGTAACAGAAAGCACAGATTAGCATTCCTCCAATCTCAGAAACAAACCATAAAATAAAGAATACTCCTGAGAAAAATATTAAAAGGTGTTATCAAGAAGAACCACAGACTGTCTAGGTTGTCCAAAGCAGGACACAATAGGAGAGGTGTTGGTCTTTCAAAGGTATCAACTGCCCTTACGTTAAAATGATCAACTGAAAAACCTGTGAGATGTGTGTGTGTGGGGGGAGGGATGACAATGGCCTTTGACATCAGAAAAATTTGAGATACTAGAACAGCTGGTACAGGAGCACCTAACTGCTCAAGACATTGAAGAACCTACCACCATATGCAATTCCCTTGTGTTTGCTATAAAAAAGAAATCAGGGAAATGGAGAATGTTAACAGATTTAAAAGCCATAAATAAGATGATTCTGCCAATATGTTCTATACAGTCTGGAATATCATTGCCTTCTTTATTACTTAAGTCATGGCTTTTGATAGTAATTGATTTAAAACATTGCTTTTAAGCAATTACTTTGTATGAGCATGATAAAGAACTGTTTGCCTTTTCAATACTTACTTACAAAAGTAGCTGTCCAATGAAGAGATATCATTGGAAAGCCTTACCACAAGAGGTGTTAAACAGTCTTACATTGTGTAAATATTTTGTACATAGCCATTAGAAATGATTCATAAGCAGTTTCCTCAATTTAAAATTTATCATTATATGGATGACATCTTATTGGCTAATTCAGATACATATACATTAAAAAAATGTTTGTTGAAGAAAGATAATTTTGCCTTGCTGGGGATTTTAAATTGCGCCTGAAAAAATACAACAAAGAGATTCTGTTAATTATCTAGAATAGAAACTAGATCTACAGAGAATTTCACCCCAGAAAATACAAATCAAGAGGGAACAATTACAAACTCTTAAGTTAAAAATTTGCTACAATTGGATTAACTACTCAAGAGCTAAGTAATTTATTTCAAACCTTACATGGTGATAAGGACTTAAACAGTCCATAGAAAGTTATCAGTTATCAGCTGAGAGACATTTGGCTCTGGTAGAAAAGATATGACAAGATGCATATGTGAACTCTTTGGATCCAAAATGGGATTGTATTTTGGTTATTTTGCCTTCTATAAATTCTCCCACAGGCATTCTCATGCATAGAGATAATATGTTAGAATGAATGTTTTTAGCATAAGGAGAGTAAAAATATATAGACCTATATAAACATGTTTCTGAACTAGTTCTAAAATGAAAAATGAGACTTCATCAATTAGTTGGAATAGACACAGCAGAAATTGTGAAACCTTTTACTAAGGATGCAATTGCCTCATCATGGGCAGAAAATGAACACTTGCAGTAATTTTTTTTGGTGGGGGAGGAGAGAGAGAGAGATTAACAACAAATATCCCCAAAGCAAGAGACATCAGTTTATAACAAAACAAAACAAACACAAACAGAAACCTAATTTGATTCTCTCTTATATAGTAAAAGGGACATCAATTTCTGGAGCTGCTACATTTTATATTGATGCAGATAAATCAAGAAAGGCAGGCTGTAACTCAGAAAAAATAAATAAAGTGGCTAAAAGCTCTTATGATTCAGTTCAAAGAATCAGAGCTGTAAGCCATTCTTATGGAATTAGATTTTACTGAATCTCATAAAATATATACTGAATATCAATATGTAAAGAGTTATTTAACATATTAAAACCATTGAACTTATTTCAGATGATTAAAAATTCACTTCACTATTTATTCAACTCAACAAGTAATCAGAAGTAGAAATCATCTATTATATATTCACATATCAGATCCCATATAAGTCTACAAGGCCCTCTAACAAAAGGTAATAATGAAATTGACCACCTATCAATACAAAATATGCTAGAAAAGTCAGAATTGTATGAAGAACACTATTTTAATAGTAAAGGATTGAAGAAAGATTTTTCTATCACTTGGCAATCAGCCAAGGAAATTATAAGGAAATGTCCTATTTGTTTTTGTATAGCCACAGCCCATTACTTTCAGGAAGTAATCCAAAATGTACTCAAAGAAATGAAATTTGGCAAATGGATGTGTTTCTTTTTTGCAGAATTTGGAAACATAAAATATGTGCACCATATCATAGATACATATTCTGTATTTCAATGAGCAACTGCTTTAAGTTCTGAAAAGGCTTTTTCTGTAATTACACATTTATTAGAAGTTGTGGCTAACTTGGGAGGCAGAGGCAGGCAGATTTCTGAGTTTGAGGCCAGCCTGGTCTACAGAGTGAGTTTCAGGATAGCCTGGGCTATAAAGAGAAACCCTGCCTCAAAAAACAAACAAACAAACAAACAAAAAAGTTGTGGGTATTATGGGGATGCCTATAGAAATTGAGACTGACAGTGGTCCACCATATGGATTTAGTAAAATGAAACAGCTTTTTTTTTGGAATTACATCATAAAACATTACAGGTATACCAAGCAAATCATCAGAACAAGCAGTTAAAGATCTGATCCTACTTTAAAAGATATGTGTACTGGCTGATTTTGTGTGTCAACTTGATGCAAGCTGGAATTATTACAGAGAAAGGAGCCTTGAGGAAATGCTTCCATGAGATCCAGCTGTAAGGCATTTTCTCAATTAGTGATCAAGTGGGGGGCCATTGTGGGTGGTGCCATCACTGGGAGGTAGTCCTGGGTTCTATAGGAAAGCAAGCTGAGCAAGCCAGGGGTAGCAAGCCAGTAAGAAACATCCCTCCATGGCCTTTGCAACAGCTTCTGTTTCCTGACCTGTGTGAGTTCCTGTCCTGACTTCCTTTGGTGATGAACAGCAGTGTGGAAGTGTAAGCTGAATAAACCCTTTCTTCCCCAACTTGCTTCTTGGTCATGATGTTTGTTCAAGAATAGAAACCCTGACTAAGACAATATGCTTACAAACAGAAGGGATAATAAATACTCCCCCCACCCAGGGATAGATTACCCAGGACTTTATTAACTTTACATTTTTAAAATGTTAATGAGAAAGGAACAGCAGCTGGAGAGAGGGATTAGATAGTAGAAAACTGTTGAATTAAATCAACCTGTATATTCTAAAGATGTGTTGACCTCAGAATGAAAATTAGTGTATGTGTTACACTGGGAAAGAGGTTTTGTCTTTGTTTTCCATAGGAGAAGAAAAGCTGAGGACACCATCAACATTGATAAAGATTAGCTTTGAACAGGGGAGACTGCCTTAATAAGGAGAGGCAATAGCTCATTAGGCAGTGTGGTCATTCAGTCCAAACTAACGTATAAAGACTAACAAATGCCTGTCATTCTACAAGCCATGAGAAAATAAAACTAAAAACTAATAATATTTTTGAATGATAATTTACCAAAGGCACATTTGCCTTATTGGCATGGAATGCTTTTGAGTTTTCTTCTTAAAGAAAAAGTATATTTTTATTGTTTGATACTAAAAACATAGTTAAGAGATTTAAAATGTCTTAAGTACATTCAAAGGGGTACTACAGTTCAGAAGTGTTTTCTAAATCTCTAAGAGTTGGAGTGGATTACAGTTAAGATAAAAATATTTGAGCAGGGTGATGGTAGCCCATGTCTTTAATCTCAGCAGAGACAGGTGGATCTCTGTAAGTTGGTTTTCTAAATTGTAGAGTTACAGTGAACAAGGTGGTTGTAGCACATGTGTTTAATCCTGACAGCCAGAAACAAAACTAGGATACGACTCCTAATTGGTATGTTTTCACATTAGAGAAATCACATATTTACAGATTATTATAAAATTATAATTATTATTATTAAATCATCTAGCATATTATAGTAATCCTCTGTGGGGTTGCTAGTAAGACAGCTAATTTCCAATGGGGACAAGAACCAAAATCAGTTTTTATGATTGTTGGTAAGCTCATCTCTGTGCAAGCAACCATGACCAATATTGAACTGAATGATACCCTAATTGTGGATATCGTATTTATTGGTGAATTGGCAACTGAAGTCTCTTCATAAAGCAAAAAGGAGTCCACCAGTATTTGCCTATTTCCTTCCATTTCAAATGACTCCCATATACAGAGAATAAATAATCTTTCTTAAGAAACAACTCTGGACCTTTTACCAGACATGGAGAACCTTATACTCTGTCATTGCCAACAACCCTATGGTCATAAGGCCAATCCTTGCTGAGGTCTGCCCTATAGCATAGCTGCAGCCATTTTGTTCCATGTCTGCCACTTATTTCATATTGCTGCTGTAAAATGCTTGCCTGTCATTGACACAGAAAAATAACTTGAGTCAGAGTAGGTCATGCTGCAGATCAATCCCCTATTATGTTCTATATGTTCTATTAGATGTTTCTTAATCTTAAAAAATCTCATAAAGCGTTATTTCAACATGAACTGTTATGTCTAAAATGGCTCAAGTCAGAGCTGACCACCAGGCAACACTTCCTACACCTGCATAGCATATGAGCTCATTGTGAGTTTTACTGTTCTTTTCCTTTATAAAACTTCCCTGAGACTGGTACCACAATTAGACATCCAAGTCATTTTTGTGGTCCTGAACATTCCATTTTGAGGTGTACATTCAATAAACTATTTTTGCTTAACTCAGATCAGTGCTTGTGTGGTTTGTGTGGTGATTCCCGAATCCCAACATCCTTACTATTGAGGCCTGCTCCTTTCAACATAATGTGGCTATTTTGTATTCAGTCTCCATTTTGCTCATAAGGTGAAATTAAGATCAGGCTCTCAGATTTTACTTGCCAGGAGTAATTATCTGTAGCTGACATTGAAAAATTCACCTAAAAATTCATAATGCTATGGCTGCAATACTCATGTTTTGTTATCTCAATACTCTGAAAATCCCCTGTCCATTATCCTTCATGACTCACTCAAGACCAATATGCTTAAAGGTTAGATAATAATACTTTGTCTAGTTAGCTAAATGTAGTACTGTCTATAACTTTGCCTTCTGAACCTGGGTTTTCTTATGTAAAGCCTGCCCTAAGAACAAACTGCTCCAGAGTCCATTTTTATGGTCCTAATCAATCAGTCTTAGCGTGTGCATTCAATAAACTATTTTTGCTTAACAGAGATCAGTGTTTGGCGATTCTTAACTCCAACACTTACAATGATAGATTGGATCTGTTCTCCTTTAGAGACTCAGCCATGGAAGGAAGGGTATTACAGTGGATCTGGTATGTATCTGAACTCCTTCATGACCAGGATCGGATAGGAAAGGGGTCTTTGATTCCCCACACTGAGGAAGGTTTATTGATAACTCAGCAACCATTGATGAAACCAAAGCTAATAGAATTCGGCAGCCTACAGACCTGGGGATGAAATGGCCAAAATTGAGAAAGAAATCACAAAATCAGCACAGCACTATGGCTATAAGACAAGTAGGAAAGCAAAAGAAAAATATCTTCTTCAATTCACGGTGCATGTGCAATGTTATACACATAAGGTCATCAAAATTGAGGCAAAAATATCTGGTCATGGGAGGCATGAACAGTAATGGCAAAATTTAGCAAAGACACCAAATTTTGTGCAGCTCATGCAGACAAGACATACACAATGTCTGAAAACAATGAAATAGTGGACAAATTGGTATCATGTTTAATTAAGACTAGAATACTAAAATTTGCCAGGGAACAAATTCAGAATAAATCAGAAAGAATGATAGATACAAGTTCAAAAAACTTGAAAGTTTATACTGAACACTGAAAAAATGAGGGGAAATGGAGAACCAAATTAAGCCGGGGCAACCTTATGAGAATAACTATTATAAGGAATCCATAGTCAAAGGCAGTGGTTCACATCTTTAATCCCAGCACTTGGGAGGCAGCTGCCTTTAATTACAATCCTTTCAGGCAGAGGCAGGCACATAAGAATTAGTGATTTAAATTTAAAAGCCACTTGCAAATGTCTGGAAGAAATTGAAAGTGAATGAATGTCCTTTGTGATCTAAAATAAAACACACCATAATTTGAATCTATATATAAAAAGAAAGAATATAGGTATATTTATTTGCACATATTAAGGTATATTTAGTTTTAACATTTCAAAAGATTTTTTTTTAAAAATTTCAACTGAAAGATAACACTTTTTCTTTTGCCAAAACCATTTTGCCCTAGGAAAGGTATAACCAGCCAACAAAAGAAAAATCCTGAGTTGGGGAAGTTTTCCACTTCCAGCTGACTGACCTGAAATTATTGC
Organism: Grammomys surdaster; assembly: GCF_004785775.1. Classification (NCBI taxonomy): domain Eukaryota; kingdom Metazoa; phylum Chordata; class Mammalia; order Rodentia; family Muridae; genus Grammomys; species Grammomys surdaster. The sequence goes on along the minus strand of NW_021604639.1, from coordinate 10,823,593 downwards.
TTGGAGCGCCAGTCAAGCCCTGACACCCATTCCAGCTTAGAGGCTGCTTCCCATTGGACAACCACCAGATTTGAGACAGGACAGCCTAGGCAGATGCTCCGTTTTTTCCTCCCACCATTCAGTTGGCCCACTCATGGCAGATTCCCAAATGCTGGTCTCTGCTTCCCTCTACAGTTATAAGTGGTAAATGGTATTTATATCGTTCCAAATCAACTAGTAATTAAAGCAGGCTTTGGAGTTGGAGCATGGCTCTCTCCTTCTCTAAACCTACACATGCTTTAAAAACATACAAACAAACAAACAACCCTCAAAATCTCTGTCTCATATCAAGATCCACCTGCTATGGAACCGAGGAAAACAAAAAGTAAGAGATTGATCTATTGCCACTAACCTCATAATCATTTGGCTTTCATTAGAACTTTTCTTAATGTATAAATATTATCTCAAAGTCTAAAAGATTATTATGTATATATAAGCATTCAGTTATAATACTAGTAGTCATACAGAATACTAAGTAATTCTAGACTAAGTTTGATCTAGCTTTCTGTAAGTATTTTCAGGTTTGAGCCTGAATCAGGTCACTAGGACAAGTGTGTGTACTTCTGATGTACTTAATAGATTATAGTCCTCAAACCTCTATGAGATCTTCTAAATTTGACATTTAAAATATGAACATTTTATAGCATTCCTTACAGTATACTTTGAGATCTCTAAGATGAAGAGAGCCTACAGTGAAGAATCACTGGAGTGTGGTAACACTAACCACTGGGAAACATTGCCCCATTTCTCTTATGCCAGATTCTACACAAACGGTGGACCCCTGTGGGTTCACTGCTATCTTCTACTTACCCATGATTACTACTAAACTGACAAACACCATCCAACTATCAGTTTTAGGCAACAAACTGCTCAGAACATTCAAATTGCTGAGTTCATAATGAGATTGACAGTAACATTTTACAGAACTTTGAACTCAAAATACTTAAACCTAAGACTGACAAATAAAACAAAGCTGGACATTGTGGAAAGCTTAGAAGAAATAGCCTTATTATTTGTAAATAGTTTTTTACTGTGTTAGAGTTAAAATATTCCCCACTTATTTGGGTAAAAATGGGAAAATGTTGCAGGATGTTTGATCACACTGTGAATCCCAAGATTGTGTTGTTTACTGGGAAAACCTGTTTCTAGTTACTAGCCACACATGCTGTGGTATGGCTCAGCTACACCACACACTTTTAATCCAAGGGTTTTCTGTTCGTTATAAATAAATAGGTTTACAAAAAGTAAACCATAGGTCAAAAGGCAGAGCAAGTTGACAGGGAGTGAACATACGGGAAAAACATAGAGAGTAAGAGGAAGTCAGAAGGATGAATAGAGAGACACCCAGGAAGTAGAAGGGAGTGACATTCAGTCTGAGGAGTTTGAGAGATGATATGGAAAAAGAGAACTTCCTTTTTGGAGATCAGTTGAGGATGAAGGCTGCTTTCTCTTCCTCCCTGAGCTAGCAGGCTTTCACCCCAGCATTGGCTCCTGAGTCTTTTTGATAAAATGAAACGTTTAGGGTTTTGTTAAAAACAACAGCACTGAGACTAGATAACCCCTTCTTTTAGCACTGTGCATAATAAACTTGCCGAGTTTCCAGATTGTTGGTTAGTTGGTGCCAACCCAGCCTAGTGTGCATGGACCTCCTGGTCCCTCTTTTCTATATGTATGTCTGTCCTTTCTTCATTCCCTGGCTCCCCAGTCAGGTATCCAGGACCATCCCATACTGAATATGATGGCTGGGACTAATTCTTTTCACATTATTTTTGTAAAATTCACCATGAAAATTACCTGTTACAGTTACATAGTTTTGTAGGAGATTCCTGGTCAGTGACTCAGTGTCCTTCCTTGTCATGATTGACTCAGATGACAAGTACCATCTTCCTTGTCATGATCGACTCAGATGACAAGTACCATGGAAGCAACTTCTGAAGGTAATGAGCAAAGATGAGATGAATTATGTTAATTCTTCTGCACAATTTGAAGTCACAGATAAAAAGCAAAGAGAGATCATTTGATAGTGATTTATTAATATATTTTATGATTTACTTAAAGTGCTGCTTGTACTCTCATTTCTAAGTGTGACTTCACTTTACTACCTGAAACAGAACAAATTGGAGAAAGAGCTGAAACACAATAGTTATTACACTTAGCAATTTGACCAGTGAAACTTAGCCTGTCAGCTATAACATATGTCTTTGAAAACCAAAAAGCTAACTGCTATCCATGCTTCTGGCAAATATGCTTGTTTGCCTGCTCACCCTACCTTATGACTTCAAAGTATGAAGTGAAAATGCATGTTGGACTTGGAATGGAAGTTTTCCAAGAAGTATCCTAGTTTCAGTGAATACATCTCTATTCTATTCCCATTGGTGTAGGGATTATTATTCTGGAGAGGTTCCCACAAGTTGACCACTCATCTTTTACCAGGCTGTGTAGTGAATTGTAAAATGTTATGCTTGTATTTTGACATTTACCATAATATCTATGTGGCAAATTTTCCATTGTTTTGAGGATAATAAAGCTTTCTTCTGATTGTGACCTTTCTTCACCAAAGTCACAGGAAGAAGTCCTTTGTTATTTCAGGAAAACTATGATAAACCATATCTGGAATTTAATTTTTATACACTTCAAACTAGACTTTGAACTGTGAGGGATAGGAACACTCTATATTAGACAGTGAACTATATGGTCTCCAAGGTCCTTCCAGACTCTTAAGACATGGTGGTAATGTTTTACCTTGCTTTATCTTTCAGTAGTTCACTTCTCTTTGCATTTTTAAAGAAAACAACTAACTGCTAAATATAAGATGATGTTGGACCTTTTCTCTTTTGTCATTTAAGCTACAGCAAATACTCATCTTATTCTCTATTTTACTCAATTTTATCGAAGAAAATATTCCCTTTCAGGATCTGACTTGATTGATGAAGTTGATATGCTGAAGTTAAATATTCTTCAATTGTTGGTAAAAAAATTGCATTTAATAACTTGATATTTAGTTATAAAACTTAAGGAGATTTTATTAAGCATTTAAAATTCTTCAATCACAGTTCTAGTTCATTGATATATGATGTATATAAATACTACAATAGTCAATTTTCAATAGTTTTTACTGAAAATTATAAATCTGCATGGTACTTAGAACTGAATTGAATGTAGACTTTTCCAAGCATATGGCCAGAAATTGTAAATGGCAAGCATATGAACCACACAAGGCTTTGTTCTTGGTCTTTGAGACACTGTACTTCTTTTGTAACATTTGCCAAGACTTATTAACTTTCACATTTTTAACTGATTAATCACAACAAAAAAAGTAACTGTGTTTACATTTTACTCACTTGAGTTTATGAAAGGAGTTCAAGGCCTAAAGTCCAAGGTATCCCAAAGATGTAGAGAGGAATGAGTGAAAAAGCAGTTAGCTCACAGTTCAAGGTACCGGGCTAAAAGCCAGAGGAGACACAAATGCCTGGGGCCAGAGCTTTTAAACAAATCAAGAAGGCAAAAACATGCTCAGAAAAAAAAAAGATTCACCAAGGGAAATAGTCAGAGGTGGGTACCTCCACCAGAGACTCAGAGAAGCATTTACACTAAATGCTCAGGATGAATGGAAGGCCAAATCACCAGAGGACTGCAAGGTGGATTTGTTGCAGGTGAACTGGGCATGTAGGGTCATGGTGTGTTTCAAACACCCATGGGAAGAACACTAGGCACCAGTAGAGCCTGCCAAGTCATTGGTACAATGTTAGGATCAAGCAGCAGAAGTACCTGACAAGTCCTTGCCAAGATATGCCACAAATTATTCACACTATGTAACAGATCTCAAGTAAGAGGATTATAGGGGTGGGAGGACATAAGAGAGAGAGACTGAGACAGAGAGATAGAGTGACTAGGAGACAGAGAGAATGAAAGAGACAGGCAGATCAACAGAGAGATCAGGAGACAGAGAGAATGGCCAAGACAGGCAGATAGACAGAGAGACTGGGGACAAAAACGAGAAAGAGAATGAGAAAGAGGCAAAGGCAAATGAATAGATAGAAACTAAAGAAAACCAAGAGAACAGTCTGTGGTGTTCAGGGTATGAAGGAACTTTTAAAGGGTTGGCAGCTAGTGATGATGTAGCCGTTGAGTCCCTGAGTCCCTGAAGGCAGGCTTGGGCAAATGCCTGATTTCTAACAACTGAGACTCTAAGGAGCAAAGTTCACCATCTTATACTAAGCAAAGCAGTTTCAGATTTAGGCAGTTTAAAGTTTTAAGTTTCTTTCTAGGAACCCCAAGGAAATTATTAACTCAATGATTCCACTGCCCTTTTATATATAAACGTATTTCTCAGTTTCAGAGGTAATATAATTTAGTTCCAGAAAAGTGAAAAATATAAATCATTTTATGAATCATTCATAGTCTGCACTTTCAGGAAAAGTGACAATTATTTGCAACTATGCCTTTTCAATTATGCATAAAATATGACCACAAATGTTTATTCTTGTAACATTACATATGTGAGAACACAAACAACATCAAAAGTCAACAACATGAGGATCACAAGTAACATACACAATTCAATAATTACTTTAAATATCAATGGCCTCAATTACCTAATCAAAAAATACAGGCTTACTAAACGGATGAGGAAACAAAGCCTAGCTACCTGCTGTCTACAAGAAACACATTTTATTTTTAAAGATATGTGCTAACTTAGAATAAAATGTTGGACAATTAAATGGGAACAGAAACTAAGCAGTTGCTGCTATTCTAATAGTTGAAAAAATAGGCTAAAAATAAACAGGAGAGATATAAAGTACTCTTCATTCTTATCAGGGAAACAGTTAACCAGGAGGGCATTACTATCCCAAACGTAAATATAGATATAGATAGATAGACATAAATAAATAGATAGATATAGATGTAGTTATAGATATAGATATACATAAAAGTTTTGGGTTCCTAATATCATAAAAAAATACAACTAGATCTAAAGACATAGATTACACCAGTTCATTAGTGGATGATTTTTGAATGTCACACTTTCTCCAATAGACAGTTAATCAGACAAAAAAATAGAAAAACACATTTTCATATATCAAATAGACTTAACATATTTACAGAAATTGTACCCAAACATCAGAGAATAAATGTTCTACTCAGTAACACATGGAATATTTTCTAAACTAAACCATAACCTGGGACACAAAACAGATCTTTACAAATTCAGAAAGATTGAAATGACTCTGTTTCTTTTTTAAAATTACATATGTGATATGATCTATTTAATTTCTTAAAAATTGTAATAAGCATAATAAACTAGTGCTCCAAACTGAGGTTGTGCATGGGAAGACACTCTAAGAAGACACAAGATACTGCCTTCTAATATGAAGTACAGATTCCTTCTAGAGATGGAGAAATAAAAGGACAAATCTAGTTGTCTAAAAGACAGTTCACCGTACACATTTTATTTACAGTTTTGTACACTGTCTTAATATGGATGGGACCACTTTTCTACTTGAGCTATTGTAACCATAGCAAAATAACCTAAGTAATACGAAGTATTCAAGTATAGCAGAAAGATACAAAAGCAGACATGCTAATTCTACTTAGGAATGTAATTATGGTGTTACATTTTTATAGTCCACAATTATGTTTAGGGATCACACAGATATTGATCACTGATTTGAATGAAATGCATAAATTTGTAGCAAAGCTTTGTAGTTACAAAAACCAAAAAAATTACCAAAGAATGCACAAATTTAATGTTTATTCAACCTTTCTGTCATATTCCTGGTTCCTTCACCAATGTTACATGAGGAAAAAAACAAAAACAAAACAAATGAAAAACTGAAATCAGAATCACTAATATTATCAAGGAGGGAAGCAAATAAATTAAAATCTAGTAGCCTTCAGCAAGAGGACAACAAGGGCAATGCTGTGAAAGGAGATAGAAGGTTGCTAGAAAGCTGTACTGACTCTCACACCAGCAAAATCTGCTCCTGAGTGGAGTGGAACAAACCAGATCTTTTCCTGCTAAGGTAATAGAAATGCAAGTTCTTTTTTGAATACTATGGAAAGGCAAATATGTGTGTCATGGTAATTCTAACCAGCTGTTACAGAGTGGGCCAGGAACACATCTGTGGTTCTGGGGTGGCGTATATTGTAATTCTTTGATTGGGATAGTGAACACACTAGCAAAAATTGAATGTGGGGGAGGAGAATGAACTCAGAAGTACAAGACAAAGGCAAATGAGACTTCTCTTATATCTCAGCAACGCTTGGATGGAATCAACTTCAGTGCAGTCCACTCTGCTTTGACGAGGCTTTGGTTCAGCTCCCAATCTCAACTGTGTGCCGCAGTCTCCTGTGAGAATACTCAGAAGGTATCTTCTTAAACAACAACCCTATTTTTAGTGGTGGAGCCGCTTTTTGTAGCTGTATCAGCATGGGACTGATAACCAATCATTATCTTCGGCGCAGTCCTAACCTTTCCTTGTATACCCTTCCTATGTATGTGACTGCATCTCTGTTTTCACATTCAGTAGTCCGTATTGTTCTTATCACCTTTAGCTCTAACATTAACAACAGCTCTACACACACACATCGTCACTGTAGTCATCAAAAGATTCTCCAATAGGGCACAGCAGTGTTTCTAGCCAAAAGCGATCGAGGTCACTTCGTCTCTGCTGCTTGTTCAATGTAATTAGCCACTGTCCTCCTCGCTTGTTTTTTTCATCTTCCCACATAGGCTCAATATCATCCTTAAAAAGTGAGTAGTCACAACCAGCCATTAAATTACTAGACAATTGGTTATGGTTGTATAGAGTCCAAAAGTCTTCAACAGTATCAAATTTAGAGATCAATAGAAGGTTTGTTTGCTTGCCATGTTTTGCTTTTATCATTTTTTAAAAAACAGAGTGCCTACCTGTTCTATAGAGGGTGTTTAGTATAGTGCTCTGGGTTAGCAACCTCTTGATTAGACTCTGTTTTTTTTTCTCTTCCCCAGGTTGGGGATTAGTGGTAGGGGTGGTTTCTGGTTCCACAGTCGAAATCTTCTTCCACTCTCTGTTTCTTAACTAACCACAATGCAATAACATTTACAATTGGCAACAGGCAGATTTCCAGTAAATACACAGTTTACTAGAAATTTACAAGAGAAATTTATATCTCTAAGTCCCTACAAGAAAAAAAATCAGAAGGATCACAAATAAATGGCTTAGTAATACAACTCAAAATTTGGAACACAAGAAAAACCAATAAAAAATATGAAATAATAAAAATCAGGGCAGACGTCAGTAAAGTGAAAAAGGTAAAATGATGTGAGTAAAAAAAAAAATCAACAAATCTGAGGTTTTCTGGCTACTTTATTGGGTTCTTTAATCTCTACTTCCCTTCTCCACCCCAATCCCTTCCGACTCCCCAAATCTAGGTAGGCAAGAAAGAAGGTTAGAAGGGTAACGGGCGGGCGTTGATCTCATTAGCCTACATCCTGCTGAATAGGGGCATCAAGTTCCTAGACGCAAGTTAATCTTTATCACCAGAATATCTCCATTCAGCAATCTAGTAAACCAGCAAACAGCAAAGGTAACAGCAAGGACCAGAGGCAGAGGGTAGAGCCGAGGATGACCATCAGCCTCCATGGGGCTCTAGCATTTATACCCTCTCAAGAAAATCAAGAATTCCAACTATAAACTATCTACATCTGGCAAAAATCATGCCCCTGCTAGAGCACGAGACAATTATAATTAGTGGTTGTGGACAATCTGAAGCATCACTATATTCCACACCTGGGATTAAAACAAAAATACTTATATAACATAACTGGGTTTTTAGGAAGTAAAAAATTCTCACTACAGGCTAGTTCCATGAAAAAAGAAATGTGATCAACAGACTACCCTTGGCTCAAGGTACCCTAATCAAGAGAGGATCCAAACTATCACATTCAGAAATGAACAGGAAAACATTACAACAGACATTAAAACATTCAGAGTTTTATACTTTAAGTATTTTATATTTTAAGTATTTTAAATATTTAAATTTCTTATTTTGCTTTAAAAGCAATATTTTAAAATTTTATTTCATTTTAAGAGCAGCATTTCAAAAACCTGTAGTCTGTTAAGCTGAGAAACATAACAGAATTGGATAAATTTCAAGATCCAGTCAAACTACCAAATCAAATGAAGAAGTCAACAGTCTAAATAGACCTATATTAAAAAAAAATGAAAGAACAGAAATAGTAATAAAAATCCTTTCATATTAAAAAAAGTTAGGGCCAGAAGGTTTTATAGCAGAACTGTACCAGGTCTTCAATGAATATCTACAGCTAATCCTCTAAGAGCATGAAGAAGGAGGAGGAGAGGAAGGAGGAGGGAGAGGAGGGGGGATGGGAATGAAGATGGGGGGAGGAAGAGGAAAAGAAGAAGAAACTAAAAATATTTTGTTGTCTAGGACACAGTTTAAAAAGTCATTTTTGGTTTTGTTCTTTACTTAATTCTAGATTCTAGAGAGTCATAATATATGAAATTCTCAGCGTATTTTCTTAATAGCCTTCTGTATATGGTATAAAATGTTTTGTTTTATGGAATATAAAATAACCAGACTCATTATAATGCAAAAATTTTATACCAAGAACAATGCTGGCAATACGGCACATAGTTAGAGAACTTGTTCTGTGTCAGAGGACCAGAGTTCAGGCTGGTCATCTCCAGCAAGCTACTTCCAAACACTTAGAACTCCAGCTCCAAGGGATACAATGTCTACTTCCCACTGCCATGTGCACTTGCATGCACAGAGAGAGATGGAAGAGGAAGGGGAGGAGAAATAAAATAAACATCAAAAACAATCTGACAGTTTCTAGCTACTGGTAATTATTCAATGTTATAATTACTATAGTAATATGGAGACCATGAGGAGAAAAGTTATTTAAAACTAATTATTTTAGTGTCAGTAGCTCTAGCTTATGGAAGAAACCACAATCATATGAATCATTTAACGGGTTCTGATTGCTCTCCATAGTTGCTTTGAGTCAACCTCATTCCCTCCAGATGCTATTGGTTAAACATTGAACAGACACTAGGAATTAGACTCTTCCTTACTTTCTAACCCTATATAAATGAAAGAAAAAGTATACAGTCTCTGCATGATCAGAAGAGTGAAGAGCAATGAGTTTCAAACAGCAGTGTGTGGGACTCAATGATGGCCACCTCATGCCACTACTAGGCTACGGCACTTACCAAAATCCAGAGGTAACAAAAGATGAAGGATTAGGAGCGGAGGGTCTCAAACGAAAACTGACACATGATATGTGGGAGCTAAACTCTCCATTTTCATATTTAGTTCACAGTTTATGCTAGCTGGGGTTATTCCGTGTTAAGAACAAAAATAGGTAGAACTTACTCTAACAGGGTCTGATTAGGTCATTGGTGATAAATTGTTCTTGGATATCGGTGATTGATTGATCTAAGCACTGTTATCCCTGTTTCAGTTCATTTCCCAGCTTCATTCTAAATATGAAAGTCATTACTCCACAGAGCTGCCTCACAGCTTCCTTGACTTGATACTAATAAAATTGGGAGTTGTTTTGTAGGATCATGAAATGACAGCATGGTTTCTGGTCGAGCACTGGCTAGAGATGGCCAGAGACCCAGCAGGTTGGAGACTTCACAGTTTTCCCTGCAAGGGACTGCGTGCATTTTGCCACGCTCTCAGACTCCAGGCTCCTTATACAAGGCTGAAGATCTCTATCAAATCCTGCCTTTCAAGCACATAGTACAACGCCCCTCCACAGGTAGAGAGCCTAACTACAGGCCACAGAGGCTCAAGATATCTCCATATTCATGTGTAGCCAATTAAGCATTCCTTCACAGACCCTCCTTCTACTTGTAAAAGGTATTTAACCTCAGGCCAACCCTGAGAACATAGGGTACAGCTTCATCCACTTTCTGCCATGGCAATAAACATTTTAAAACCATGGACTACTGTTTGACTTTGGGGCCCGTAAACTGCATGGCCATTCTTGTATTTGATTTTCTGCTCTACCCTTAAGAAACCAATTCTCAACCCATGACCCAAATGTAAAGAAAAGATAATTTAAAATGCTACCTTAGACAGATAGATGTCTGCAAAGAATAAACTTGGGCTTTAAGTGATGACAGATACAGCAAAAGCCTCTTACATAATGATGGCGTGTTCACATTTCTAAATGCAAATGTAAAGATTATAAATTTACCCACCCACAATTTGTTTTGTAACAGAGTAAAGGTCTGCATTCCAAAGATTTAACGTATCACAGTAGAATCAGTTCAAGTCCTCTTCCAGATCTCACTTTCATTGACATCTAAATTTTGTTTTCTAGTTCATAACTACTGCGAATATTAACTGTGTCTTGACTGCCTCTGATAGCAGTGAATATGTACATCTAATTTCCTTTGGACAAGCAGAATATGTGGTATGCTTGCTTTGGGCTGAAGGTAATGATTGTGAGACTTTTTAGGGTGTGATTTAAGCGATTTTCTGTTAGATATTTCTCATGCACTGTTACATTTCAAAGATGATTGAATGAAAGTTCTGTGTTTTCTTCGGGAAAATTCTTGTAAAAACACCTAGCAATAAATCCCCTAGGACTGGCCCAACACCAAACTTCTATCATTGTTTAACCAACCAGTAGATCAGCTACTTCTGTCCTGGTTAAACAATACCCTGTGACCTTGGAAACAAAAGGGGGAAATTATGGTCCATTTTTCCTGGCTTAAAGAGACAGACGTCTTAGTGCCCTGCCAGACACCCTGGAATATGCCTCTCCAATCTATGAAGAAATCTTGAACCTCTGATTCTCATGAATCTGATTTTTCTAGAGATATAAGTCTACTATGTTGTGGACCTGAAAGATGCACCACTGTTCAGCACTCCATTGACAGGGGTGAGTCACCCCATCATTGCATTTAAATGGACAGACCAAATGGGAGTTTACAGCAGGCAACATACCTGGACCAGATTGTCCCAGGATTTAAACACACTAAATACAGACTTCTTGCCTTCTATCAGAGGTTGCTCAGGAAAATAGATCATAAAGGCCACTAAGGTACTGCTGTACAAGTTACAAACCGTAGGCTACAAACTGTTGGCTAAGAAAGCCAAATTTTGTTTTAAGCTACCTATCTTGGCTACCATACAAAGGGAGGCAAAAGAAGCATGTCTCAGAGAAAGGTTGCTGCCATTCTTCAGATCTCAACTCCAAAACCAAGAGAGAGATTTGAGTGTTCCTATTTGCAGCTGAATATTGCTGCCTCTGAATACTAGAGTTTGTGGAAATATCAAGGCCTCTATACACCAGCAAAAAGAGGGTTCTAATCTCCTAATCTGGACTGAGACTAAACAAAAGACAAAAGGGATTTTAACCCAAACATTGGGGCTATAGAAATGCCCTGCGACATATCTGTCCAAATGAGGGATCCTATAGCCACAGAATGGTCCACTTACCTAAGAGTTGTGATAGCTACTGCTAATTTAATAAAGGAAATAAAACAAGTTAACTCTTGATTAAGATCTTATGCTCTAGCACCCCATGAGCCATTCGAGGCCTTTTTCCATGGAAAACCAAAACACTGGCTGTCTAGTGACTGTGACCCAGTACTAAGTTCTACTTCTGGCCCATCCTCAAGACCGGTTTGAGAAACCCACCACCATCAACTCAGCTATACTCTTGCCTCAAGCACTCATCCAAGACTGTCAGGAGATGAAAAATGAAAGTAGGTACATGGGAGTTTCAGTAGTTACTTTAACCAAACCAGATACCTCGGCCCAGAGAACACAAGTGATTGATCTGAACCTAGGCTATCAGATAGGGAAAAAGAAAAGAGTTCACCACTGTATACACAGACCATCAATCAGTATGAATTTACTACCATCTTGTCCACATTATAATGTGTAAAAAAGGATTCTCATGGATAGGAAAAAATCATATTAGAAAATCTTGACTTTCCCAGGGTATTTGACTTCCATTACAAATTACTAACCTCAACTGTTGGCGTTCTGACTTGGCTTCCCAAAAGACAACTTTAAGACCAGTGTGGCCTATTTGTACACTGATGACATACCACAACATGGTACTTCCTGAAACTTTGTGGTAAAGAAGAAATGATGGAGATGTCATAGGGAAAGATCATTCTTCTGGAAATGACTGAACTGTTGAGTAACTAACCTTCACCAGGCTACTCATTTCGGGTCCACAAAATTTTCTGTGTTGCTTAGACCAAGGTATGTTATAACTAGACTGGCCAGCGTAACTTGGGATGTCTCAGCCAGATACCAGCTTTGTACTGAAGTGAATATAAAACAAGAGCTCTTACCCAGGAAGGGGTCCAAATGAGAGACCAACATTCCTACAAACTCTCGAAAACTGACTTCACCAAGATTCATTCTGTTGGCTGAGAGGATACAATTACTTGCTAGTTTTTAAAGATATCTTTTCAGGATGGGTAGAAGCATTCTCCACCTGGACTCAAACTGCTCAAATAGTAGCTAAAACACTCTTCTAGGAACTGGTCCCCTGCTTTGGTATCCTCCTAGCAATGGAATCAGACTATGACCTGGCTTTCTTAGCTAAAATTTTTCAATTAACTGCTAAAGCTTTAAACTTCATCTTACATACAGACCTCAGAGATGACAAAAATAAACAAAATGTTGAAATAAACACTAACACAACTTTCCTTAGAGTCCAGCAATGATGGAGAGGCCTATTGTCTTGCTTAGATTCAGCCTGCTACATCCCATATAAGGAGCCATTTACCGTGATTCCCCAATAAGATTATTTCTGCAGGACTTCCCTCATGGCTTGCCAGCCTCAGAGACCAACAGTTGGCAGAACTCTCTAGCCATTCCTTTCTCAAGTCACTGTAAGCATTTCAATCTTCCATAAAGGGTATTTATTGGAATATTTAAGAGTTGCAGTCAATCTCTGAGTCCACCACCAGTTTCTGCTTGTGCCAGTCTGATGATATTATCTAGATCAAGCATATAACCCAGGAGGAACTAAAGTCAACTCAGATAGGAATCCATATACCGATTCTCTCCACTCCTATGGCTGTGTAGGTAGCTGGCATTAAATGCTGAATTCACCACACCCAGGACAAGAAAGTGAAAGCTATGCATGCTGCCAAATGAAGTGTTTCTGATGACAGACCCACGGAAATCAATATTTCATTCCCTGGCCTTCTACTTCCTTCTGAGACTTGTGTTTTACATTATGGTATGAACACAGTGTCATGGTCCAACCACCCTCAGGCCTAGACTGAGAACAGGGGAAAACAGATACAGGGATGGTATTAGCCAGTGTGACTATAAACCAGCAATCTAATATTCCATATTTTTACACACACACACACACACACATACACACACACACACACACACACTATAAAATTTTAACTTTGTGATTAAAATAGAATTTATAATTTTATGCCATCCTGTAGCTGCCTCCACCCCCAAGTTACCAGAATCAAGGGAATTTCATTTTGTAAAAACTGGGATCATAAAGCTGAGGCTTCCATAAAATAATTCGTAAAAGAATTCTGGTCTTGCTGGGCAGTGGTGGTGCACGCCTTTAATCCCAGCACTTGGGAGGCAGAGGCAGGCGGATTTCTTAGTTTGAGAGTTCGAGGCTAGCCTGGTCTACAGAGTGAGTTCCAGGCCAGCCAGGGCTACACAGAGAAACCCTGTCTCGAAAAAAAAAAAATAAAAAGAATTCTGGTCTTTGGAAATCAGAATAAAACTGCAGAGTCAGATTCTGTGCCACAGCAATGGACCTTGGGAATAGAGCTAATCATTCCTAGCCAAAAATTAACCAGAGATTCTGGTTATGCTTAGACAGTCATCCACTGTACAATATATAGATAAGAACTAACCAGACTGTCTCTCCACTGACTGACAAAACTCACCATGGCTGAGGTCAGCCCAAATTAATGTAATTAAGTCTTAATTACAAGACTTATAACGGAATAAAACTTGTCTAAAATCTGAAACCTTTAACCTAGGCATTTCCCCTTATTCTGATGCTTGCTATTCTGCCTCATGTGTGATTTCATATATATAACAATATTACTGGACCTCTGAGGCAACTTGGTGAGCATGCAGTAGTGTTTTGACTAAACATGCCTCTTCTGATGTGTTCCCAAATAAGTACACTGGTTGATCAGGACCTGTGGCCTTACAACAGCAGTTAGATTGCATTACAGAAATGATCCTACAAATCTGTAGAGACCTGGACATACTTCTTATGAGATAAAGAGAATTATCTCTAACTTTGAAAGAAAATGTATTGTTTCAATCCTAATTAATCAACAGTAATTAAAAAAAATGTTGGCATGGTGGGAAATAACTGGTACCATTCTCTGCTCTCCTGGTTCCCCAAGATAACTACTCTGCTACTGGCACTGGCTGAACTTTTAGTTCTCATTCTGATTGGATTAATGACATTTTTAATTAAAACAGGATAAGTCCTTGATTTTACTCATTCAGTAAGGCCACTGGGAAATGTAGCAGGGCCCTAGACCTTACTAACCTCCCTGAACTTAGCATAACTGACTACAGGATGGAGATTTTATTCAGGCTGTAAAACTAAACTTGAAGACTGTACCACTTGCCAAAAACTAGGCCTAATCCATCAAAGTCCATAGTTCTGGAAAAGTCTCTATATCTACAAACCTTGCTTTTTGGCTTCTGTGTATGTCAAACTGGGATAAAACTGAAGTATGTCAACCCAGGATATGATTTTTGTGCTTAAAAGCTCACACTGAAGACTTGATGCTACACTAGGATCCCAAATGCCCAGTGTAGTCATAGGCCAGCTAATAAAGACTTTGTATTGGCTTAAACCTATGTCTGATAAGTCTTCTCTGCTGAATACCCCAAGTCAAGTAAAATTCAACTTTTGAGAAAGTGATCGCTTCTGTCTATGTTATTCATTCTACTTATTAGAGGCTCTGTAAGGCCTTATGGAAAAGAAAAGTGTGAAATCTGATTCTAGGAACTGATCCCTTGTCATTTAATTAAGAGGCTTGAAGGTGATTTTTAAATTCACATCCCTCAGCACATCTTCATCCAAATCATACCCTTTCTTCCTCCTCTAGGTTTCTGCAAGTAAGATTTTTGAGTCTACTAAAATAGCAATAGATACAGGGTTCCGCCATATTGATTCTGCTTATGTGTATAAAAATGAAAAGGAAACAGGACAGGCTATTCAAAGCAAGAGTGCAGATGGTGTTGTGAAGAGAGAAGACATATTTCTCACTACAAAGGTATTGTGTGTATAGTAGGCTTGTGTATGAATTAATGAAGGGTGATATAAAAATCTAAAATTATAGTGCTGTCTTGGTGAAGTGTGCTTATTAGTGTAATATTTATCTATATATCATCATAAATCTTAGTTTCATTCACTGAGAAACAGGCTTCTTACTCTTTAGAAATGTATGGCTTCCAAATCTTTTTCTTTCCTGAGCTCAGGTTCAATTCAACATAATCCAGTTGGATCTGTGAACTCAGGAATCAACTTGATTAATTTCAGGTTTCTTTATAGCTTGAGTGGCTTAGAATATCCTAAACATGTAAAATATTAATATTTTTTTCTTTCTACTGAGAACAGCAGGATATCAGAGTTTATGGAATGTTAAATGACATCTATCCAGTTCGTAGTAATATGTGTTCAATGATTATTAAGTGTACAAAGAACATTTTTGATGACATTAATAAACAAATGCTAACATATTTCCAGGGTAATGAATGGATGGGATACTTATAAAAATTTAGCTTTTGTGTATGCTCAGGCTAGGGGGTGGGTATATTAGGAGGTGTGGCCTTGATGAAGTAGTTGTGTCACTATGGGTGTAGGCTTTAATGCCCTAGTCCTAGCTCTCTGGAAGTGAGTCTTCTCTTAAAGGCTTCCAAATAAAGATATAGACCTCTCAGCTCCTCCTGTACCATTCCTGATTGGATGCTGTCATGCTCCCACTTTGATGATACTGGACTAAATCTCTGAACCAGCAAGCCAGCCCAAATTACATGTTGTCTTTATAAGAGTTGCCTTGGTCATGGCGTCTGTTCACAGCAGTAAAACACTAACTAAGGTAGAATTTGGTAACAGGAGTCAAGCATTACTATGATAGGTCTGAACATGCTTTTGTCTGGAAGAATGTAGATTTTGGTACTTTGGATTTGGAAAGCAGTAGAATCCTTTAAGTGGAGCTTTATAGGCTATCCTAATATGAATATGAAAGATTTTGTTGCTGAAATTGATTTGAATTGTGCAGACCTGGCCCAGGATGGTTCAGTGGAGAAGAATTTCAGTATGTGGTTGTTTTGTGATATTTTGGTGATGAATGTGGCTGCTTTGTGCCATTGTCTGAAGAGTCTACCTGAGGCTAAAGTAAGGAGATTTATATAAATTGCATTGAAAAAAAGAAATCTGGAAAAACACCAGCAGCTACTTTGTTCTCTGGTTAAGTCTCATTAAGATCATTTTAAAGAAGCATAGCAAGCTTAGAAAGAAAAAATATGAAATATATGGTTCAAGTATTATTACTTTACAACAGGAAGTGAAGTGAAGCTGTTGCTGTGTTCAAGAATATTAAATTGAACTAAGGGAGTAGTGACCATGGGGCAAGATCTCACCCAGGTAAGTTTAGGACCAGGCATGGTAGTACATACCTTTAATCGAAAGAGACTGAGGAAAGTAAATCTCTGAGTTCAAGGTCAGCCTGGGTCTAAATTAGATCCAGGCATGGGATACATACCATTAAACCAGTGTTTAGGAGACTGGCAACGTCAGTCTACAGAGCAAGTTCCAGGATAGTCTAGGCAATGAAGGAGTTGGAAAACACATAGCTGGTGATAATGTAATAGAACAGGGGGCCATGTTCCAGCTATAGGAATGAACAAAACTCAACAGCTTTGGTCATTTGACTCTGGCTTTATAGTCAAGAGGAGAAGAAGACTACTGGGACAAATAATGGTGCTTAGCTGGAGGTAAGAAATTAGCATTGATTAAGAAGAGACCAGCATCACTGAGGTGAAATCTTCTGGGAACAGTTTTCTAAGGGTACAAAGAAGCTATGTTCCAGAGACAGCCAAGGTTGCGCCTTGTGCTGCAGCCGTAGTTGGAAATCGGTAACAGTTCCCAGGTGGTACTAGTTTTGAAGGCATGAGGGTCATGGAAAAAAGCTGAGGCTTGGCACTGTGAGAGGCCTTGGAAGGCCATTGGTGAAGGTGCAGCCTCAGTTGCAGTTCACAGCCCAGAACAGAAAGGATCATGCAAAGAAGTTGATTCTTGACACCATTAAGAGAGCTTGTAAGAGGCTATTGGTGAAGTCTATTTGCAACAGAAGGCCCCAGTGTATTGGAGATGCCAGTACCATGGAATTATCACCAAGAGCAACAGGAGCAGTGAAGTGAAGTCAACCAGAACCTAAAGTGCTACAGAGGGCAAAGCTGGAGAAGTGACCCAAGCCCTGTTTTTGGAGCCTAGAAGATCATGTGTGTATCTCAGACATTGTAACAAGAAGCAGTAACATTGAAGTTGCCTCGGAGACCAAAGATGTTCATGACACCAGAGCCATGGGATACCTGCTGAGGAAAGCTGCTAACAGGGAGTGGAACCAGCCCAGGAGAAAGACGTTTATTGTTGTCAACAAAGATGAAAAAGAAGTTGGAGATCTGAAGACTGCTTTGACATCAGACACAAAGATGCAGAGATTGGAGTTTTCTCAACTTATTTCCTGACTTGCTTTGTGGATTACAGTTAAGTGTTTAGATGAATCTCAGAAGAGACCTTGAGCTTTGGACTTTTAACATTGTCAAGACTGCTATAGACTATGGGGATTTTGCAAGTTGTACTAAATGTACTTTGCATTATGCTACATTTACGTATGGCACACAAAGAAAGACTCATATGTTTGAAAGGAATGGAATCAAATGGTTTGTATATGCTCGTGCTAGGGAATGACTTTATTAGGAAGTGTGACCTTGTTGAAGTAGGTTTGTCACTGTGGATGTGGACTTTAATATTGTAGTCCTAGCTACCTGGAAGTTAGTCTTCTCTTAGCGGCCTGCAGATGAAGATTTAGTCCTCTCAGCTCCTCCTGCACCATGCCTGCCTATATGCTGCCATGCTCCTGCCTTGATGATACTGGACTGAATCTCTAAACAAGTAAGCCAGCACCAATTAAATGTTGTCCTTATAAGAGTTGCCTTGGTCATGGTGTGTGTTCACAGCAGTAAAGCCCTAAGACAATATGATTCAGAGGTTTGAATATTATGTCTTGATAATTTTTTTATCTTTAGTAATGTTTTCCCATATTAATTCAACTGACTATTAGTAACCAGAAATATTCTGAAGTTCACATACATATATAGATTAGATCAAATAGCCCAACTGAAGTGCATAGTATTCCCTGTGGTTATAACTTTCTACTCATTACAAAATTTCTCAATTCTGATTATTTTTAATCTAAGACATCTTCAATTCTTTAACCCTACAGCTTTGGTGTCCATTCCATTGACCAGAACTGGTTCAAGTTGGCTTAGAAAGATCACTGAAAAACTTTCAACTAGATTTTGTTGACCTCTATCTTATTCATTTCCCAGTATCAATTAAGGTATGTAATTTGCATCATGTAGCCTAATTAACTTTGTATATACTAATGATAGATGATGCTGTGCTCCCGTTTCATGGATGTTTACTTTCCTATTTCTAGTAGTGTCCTAAGGCCACTGGATGTGGTGGAATGCATGTCTTTGCAGAGAATTTTATAACAACTGCTTTTATTACAGCCATCAGAGGAGCAATTTACAAAAGATGAAAATGGAAAAGTATTGTTTGAGACAGTAGATCTCTGTGCTATATGGGAGGTGAGTCCATAAAGGTGAGACCTCAGAGAACCTGAAAAGAGAATGTCAGGTCCTGATTTCACTTACAAAAATAGAGTGTGTACTCTTGAATCCAGGAAGCATCCTGTGTTCACAGGTGTTTCCCTAAAGAAGTGAGACAGAAAACCTGACTAAGTATAGAGGAAAAAAGAAATGAAGGCTGGAATATAATTGAGAGGGCTCTCTCTGAAATATCATATACGGGTGTGTTTTAATAAAATCTGTGCCTGTGTCCTTTTCTCCAACTCCTCCTTACCCACACTGTCTTCTAAATTCATGTACTCTTCCTTAAATCCAGAGTCCATTTAGTACCACTTGTATGTGCATGGCTGACATACTCCAAGACGGGCACGCTATCAGAAGCTGCACATGATGAACACAGATTTTCTCTCCTGTAGCAGCCATCAATTAACAATAGTCCTTCAGCTAGGAATGGGAATCTGTAAGATCCGTCGGATCCACCATGGAGTTATGAATGGTTCTAAACTTGTGAGGACTGTTCATGCAGGTACAGCTGCTGTGAGTCCATGTGTACAAAATCCTGACGTATTAAGAAAAATCAGACTTATTTCACAGCAGCCCCCCACTACATTCAGGCCCCATCATCCTTCTACCCCCAGCCCCATGGTGATCCCTGAGCCTTAGAGAAAAGCCTTTGATATAGATTTCTAACTTAGGACTAAGCAATCCACAGTCTCTTACGTTCTGCACCTTTACCAATTTTGAGCTTGTATAAATTGCCATTTACTGAAAAAGCTTTCTGGTATGGTTTGGGAGCTACACTAGGCTATAGAAATAAAGATAAATATGTAGCAGGCAGTTTATTGGTATATCCATTTAGCAGAAGAATAATAGGCTCTCTTTGAGGACCTATGACCTAGACAACTACAGATTTGTGAGTTGGTTAACAGTACCAGATATAAATTATAAATTTTGGAGTCATCCTTAAATCCAATCAGAAAGTGGTCATCAACTCTTGAGTAACCACTGGAAATTAAGGTTACATAGTGATAACAAATATTGATTTATGAAATTACAAATTCAATCTCAGGCTCTTTTAAGAAGCTATGTCCACAGCAATGAAACAAACAGCTAGAAAAGTAAGTAGAGTTTTGCAACACTCCAGCCATTCACCCCCAAGCCTGTGTGAACTCAAACTAGCTCTGTGTGAGGTCAGAGATCTGTAATCCCAACCCTAGCCCATTCTCAGTCTCTCACCACAACCTTGGTTTTCTCTCACCACAACCTTGAACTTTTACCTAAAGCCTGAGACCCACAACTACAGCTCTTTCATGATGGGCACCAAATCAGACAGGTCAATTTGAGGTCAGAGAACTGTAACTCCAGCATGTAGTCTTTTCCATGGCTCTAGGAATTCATCTACTATATGAATTCTGTAAGTATATCCACTTGCCAAGCTGAGATCACCTCACTTACTCTACCAGGAAAATTTCCATATGTCTTCTTAGGCGACCCAATCTTACAGAGGCAAGCTAAGCTGAGGATGCACTCTAGATCAAGCCAAACACTCACCCAGCTCAGTGTCAGATACTTACTCCAAAATGTAGAATCCACTAGTATAGCTATTTCCAGACTTCAAGCTCTAGAGCCCAAACCCCAGCCTTGTCTGGAGCCAGAGCCAAAGACTTGCTTCCATCTAAAGCCAGAGCCACACACAGGTTTGAAACAGTCTTCAGAAACAGAAGTGAAACAAAGTGACTACCCATCACAGAGGAAAAGCTCAGCGGTAAGACAGCTTTGGAGCTAAGATAAGAAGGTAATAATCCATAAAAGAAACCCAGCAATCAGGAGCATAGACCTGGATAGTGTGTAATATTCCAGTTGACATTTTACTCTGAGATGAAGTATGGGGACAGAGCTTGAGATTCGTAACACCAACCTAGCAAAACAAAATGACAGAATAACCATAATACAGTCTAGTCCTGCCACAATATTTTAAACATTCTCACTGAAAGAAGACATTTCCCATTCATTGTTTGGCAAGACTTTCTCTCATATAATAAATGCTAACCATAATTTTCCCTCTCTCCACTTCTCTCAGTCCCCACCACTTCCATCTTTTCTAGATCCACTCACTTTCATTTCCTCATCACAAAAGAGAAGTCATCTGAAGAGAACAGTCAACAGAACAAGATACAATGAGAAAAGGCAAAAGTCCTCATATGGAGGCTGGACAAGGCAACTGAATAGGAAGAAAAGGATCTCAAGAGCAGGCAAAAAGGTCAGATATAACACACACATCTACTGCTATGAGTCCAAAAAAATACAAAACAAACAAACAAACAAACAAATCCACCAAGCTAACATGGTCTTGTTATACCATATATGCAGAGGACCTGGTGCAGATCCCTGCAGGCCCTGTACTTGCTATATCAGTTTCTATAAGTCCATGTGTGTCCTGATTGGTTGATTGGACCATGTTCTCCATTCCCTCTGATTCCTACAATCTTTCTTTCCCCTCTTCAACAAAATTCCCCACCTTCAAGGAGAGGGACCAGATGGGGTCCTCTAATTTAGACTTTCTCTCCATATGTCTTGCTAGAAGTCTCTGTAGCCACTCCCAACTGTGGCTGTTGGAAGCCTCTCTGATGATGACTAGACAAAGTACTGATTTGTGATTGTTGCAGAATATCATTAAGAATCATTTTATTGAGTTTTTTTTTTTTTTTTTTTTTTGGAGCGACAGTAGTGTTTGGTTGTATCTTAGGTCTTTATACATCCTGTTCTGGCCATCCAAGCAGGGTAGGTCATGGTCATTGACTTTTTGTTAAACCAGACATTGGTTGTCTACTTCCACAACTTCTATGCCACCATTGCCCTAGAATATCTTTAAGGCAGATCAGATTGTAGATCACGGGTTTTGTGGCAGGATTGGTGTACAAGTTTCTCTTTCTAGTAGTCTGCAGTATAACTTCTTTCTCCAAAGAGACTAGAACTTATGGTTGAAGGCTATATGCATGGACCAGTTGGACCTCTCTATTCAATGAGGTACGTAGATATTGTCTTCTACAACAGGGCCTCATTATTAAAGAAGAGTTTCTTAAAATACTGAAAAAGATAAGCAAAAGATTGAATTCCTAATGGTATAAGTCCCAGTACAAAACACAGGAAACATGAAAATCCAAGATGACCCGCCATCCCCAAAATTAACAATCCCAGAAAAATGCCTCCCAAATGAGAAGGGTGTTTATGAAATTCTAGTTAAAGAATTAAAAACAATTTAATCAAACACAAAGCTCAGTGGGGAGCTTCACAGATTGAATGTAACATAGGAATGACAAACTATCAGAGGATGACAACAAGGTACTAGGATTACTCATTTAATTAAAAGGGCATTTTTTAAAAAAAATACGAATGGATCATTTAAGATCTCTGAGAGGTAATTTTAAAGGGATTATTTTATTTATATTTTGTCTTTAAAAATCCCAGCAATAGATGGGGTTCATTATTGAACTAGAAAGTTCTTCCTAAGTTGCTCTTGATACTATGGTATTGTACAGTTATTGTCAAGGGAAGCTTGCCAAAGCCACTTGATGCGACCAGAGAGATACTATCAGTATGAAACAT
Organism: Grammomys surdaster; assembly: GCF_004785775.1. Classification (NCBI taxonomy): domain Eukaryota; kingdom Metazoa; phylum Chordata; class Mammalia; order Rodentia; family Muridae; genus Grammomys; species Grammomys surdaster. The sequence goes on along the minus strand of NW_021604639.1, from coordinate 10,801,066 downwards.
CCAAATACTTACACTACATTTTCTCTTCATTTTTTTATTATTTTTATTTTTTTATAATCCAGTCATTATTCCTTTCCTGGTCCATAATCCCAGTTCCTCATCCAATTTCTCCTTCCTTCTGTCTCAGAGAATGCACCCCTCCCCCCACCAGGCTTCCCCACTCCCCAGGGCCTCAAGTCTCTCCAGAGTTAGCTGCTTCATCTCGCACCGAGGCCAGACCAGGCAGTCCTCTGCTGTATATGGGTCAGGGGCCTCTGACAAGCTGCTTGGTTGGTGGCTCAGTGTCTAAGAGATATCAGAGGTCTGAGTTAAGAATGCTGGTTGACCTATGAGTTTGCCCCCCTTCTCAGCTTCTTTCACCCTTTCCCTAAATCAACCAAAGAGATCTCTGTCTTCAGTCCAATTGTTGGTTGTAAGTACTTGATTCTGTCTCAGTCAGCTGCTTTTTGGGCCTCTCAGAGGCAACCATGCTAGTCTTCTGTCTGTAAGCACACCATAGCATCAGTAATAGTGTCAGGCCTTGAAGCCTCCCCTTTAGATATATCCCAAGTTGAGCTGAGCACTGGATCGCCTTTCTCTCAGTCTCTTTTCCATTTTTGTCCCTGCAGTTCTTTTAGACAGAAAGAATTCTGGGTCATAGTTTTTGACATTGGTATAGCAACCCCATCTCTCCACTTGATGCCCTGTCTTTCTACTGGAGGTGGACTCTACAAGTTCCCCGTCCCCACTGTTGGGTATCTTATCTAAGGACCCTTTGAGTCTTGAGAGTCTCTCACCTCCATGTCTCTGATATTTTCTATAGGGTTCCTTACCTCCCACACCTCCCCAAGTTTACATACTTCCATTTATCCTGATAGTCCTCAGGGGTTCTCTTCTGTCTCTGCCCCCCCCCACCATACCTGATCATGTTCCCTTTTCCCCCTTCTCCTCCCCTCTCCCATTCAGATTCCTCCCTCCCTCTGCCTCAAATAAATGCTTTCTTTACCCTCCCAAGTGGGATTGAAGCATCTTTACTTGGGCTCTTCTCCTTATTAACCTTCTTGAGTTTTGTAGCTCATATCCTATGTATTCTGTACATTTTTTTATTTACTTATTAGTACTCATACATACCATGCATGTCCTTTTGGCTCTGAGTTACCTCACTCAAGATAATATTCTCTAATTCTATCTCTTTGCCTGCAAAACTCATGATGTCTTCTTTCTTAATAGCAGAATAGTGTGGTTCATTTATTGTGTAAATGAACCACATTTTCTGTAACCATTCTTCCATTGTGGGACATCTGGGCTGTTTGTAGCTTCTGGCTATCACAGATAAAGCTGCACTGAACTTAGTGGAGCACGGGCCCCTATGGTATAGTGGGGCATCTTTGGGGTATGTGCCAAATAGTGGTATACCTGTGTCTTCAGTTAGATATATTTCTAATTTTCTGAGAAATGTACAGATTGATTTGCAGAGTGGTTGTGCCAGTTTGCAATCCCACCAGCAATGGAGGAGTATTCCTTGTTCTGGTGCATAGTAGGGGAAAACGTCAAAACAAATACAAAGAATACATTTTCAATAAAATCATAATTGAATGTTTTCCAAATCCATGAAAAGAGGCCAAATTAGGTTCAAAAGCTAATAGAACAGCAAATAGACAAGGCTAGGAAAAACTACCTCATTGTAAATCAAAATTGAAACATTAAATATACAGAAAAATAATTTGTTTTAAAAGGTGCTAGAGTGATACAACATGTAGCATATAAAACCAGGACAGTAAAGACAACAGGCAATTATTTAACAAAAACTTTGAAGGCAATCAGGTCTTGGATATATACTTCATATTCTAAAAGACCACAACTTTAAACCTAGACTAATATTCCCAGAAAAACTGCTCATCTGGAATGAGGGAGAAAAGAATATATTTCATGACCAAAACTGAAGGAATCCATGGTATAAGCCACTCCTACAGGAGTTATTAGAAGTTATTCTTGAATTGAAGATATTGAGAAGCAAGCTGATCCAAGGGTCTCACTTAAGACCTGTTGCATGGAGAAGGAACATAACTCCTTGTCTAAAGCAAGAAGCAAGTTTGACAAAGCCAGTAGTAATATGAAGTCACAGTCTTAAGAGAGCTGAAGCTTCATTGTGAAAAACTCAACTCTTCCCACCCAAAGGGGATATGATTATCAATCCCCAGGCCTCTATCTGCTTTGTGAGTAGTATAGCTTTCTGAGAACTTTGATCTATTTCATGATAATCTTCTGCTTATTCTACCATATTTCTCTGTTGAAAAGTGTATATACGTATACAGAAAACTGTATATACTGAAAACTGTACTTCTTAATAAGCTTACTTAGAATACTATACAACTAATGCAAGGAGAATGTATCAGAAAACAGGATTGATTCCATGAAACAATCTTCACTATCAAAGATACATACCACATTAGACTGAAGGAATGGGCAAAGGTATTCTAAGCAAATGGGCAAAAGAAACAGGAAGGTAGCATCATTCTGACATCTGACAAATGAGTCTAGGTACCCATCATCCATTAACTGAGGAATAAGTAAAGAAAGCATTGAATACACACACACACAGACACACACATGCACACACACACGCACATGCACACACACACAAAAGCTATTCACCTAAAATGGCTTTGTTTACATTTGTTAACACATAAATGAACCTGGGAATAATTATATCACTAGAACTGCATGTCAAAACAAAAAAAAGGTAAACATTACTTGGAAGCACTTATCTCATCCACAAATTTGTAATATTTGTAAAAATGATGCTTTGGAAGATATTAAGAGTACAATGACAATTACAGAAGCTGAGAGAGTATGGGGGAGAGAGTGAAAAGACTAATATAGCACACCAAGAAACAGTTGATGCAGGAAAGGAACTATAATGTGGTATTGTATAGTAGGGTGAGTATAGTTTTAAAATCTCTAAAATAGTTTGAATGTTTTTCTATAAACAGAAATTAATTTTTGAAGTGATAGAATGTATTATATCTATCTATCTATCTATCTATCTATCTATCTATCTATCTATCTATCT
>NW_021604639.1:10772704-10798004 GCF_004785775.1 Grammomys surdaster | reverse complement strand
TCTATCTATCTATCTATCTATCTATCTATCTATCTATCTATCTATCTTCCTATCTACTATCTATATCACTGAATAACAACTTATCACAGATTTAAATATTATTAAAACATCAGATGATACTCCACTGATATGTTAAATTTTATGCTTATGTACAGTTAAAAGATAAGTCACATTTAAAAGATTGTCTTTGAAATGAAAACAAATAAACACGTTGTATATTTAAGAACCCAGAAATAAATATCAATGCATGTTACCCAGTGATGTTTGGCAAGATGTCAAAGCCTTTCATTGATACTAAGACAGATTTTGACTGATGGAATTGAGTAAAACATTAATGTAAAATGCAAAACAAAGAAGTCAGAACTTTATCTCATATAATATATGAAAATCATCCTAAAATTGATCCAAGATTTCAATTTTGATGGCAAGACAGTAAAACCAGGTTGTAGACAATGATATGTAAAAGTTATGAGAAATAAAATGAAAAATGCTGAGAAATCACCAACGTTTAAAACTTATGTGCAGCAAAAGATACAATCAAGAGAATAAATGACAAATCACGAGACAGAACTTTTCTAAAAGGGTTGTTTGAAAATGTAGCTTTCTTTGCTTACTATATAATTTCCTGTTTTACTGCATTCTGCTTTGCCAGCCACACCATGATCTCAGCATACAAATAAAGGAAGGGCTAGGAAATAAGAGAGAAAGATTTGGACTTTCAGTGGACAATACATAGAACTCACTCTGTCTCTGCTTCTTGTTATAGATAATATTTCTGAAAAGATTAATGTGATATTATACAAATTTATAGCCTACTTGAAGCTAGTGAAGAAAATAAATTTCTGCCATCTACTCCACTCTTCACTAGAATATTCATATTTCACAAAGCATTAAAAATAGTTGAAGACTCTTAACTTCTCTTCAAGAACATAAACCTCTGTGAATCTAAATGCACATACCTAAACATAATGAAAGCCAACACAGAAAAGAAAATCCACTTGTCACACAATAATCAAAACATTAAATGCACAGAACAAACAAAGAATATTAAAAGTGGTAAGAAGAAATTCCAAGTAACATGTAAAGACAGACCTATCAGAATTACACCAGATTTCTCAACAGAAACCCTAAAAATCAGAGGAGCCTGGACAGAGGTCATGCAGACCCTCTATAGAATGCAAATGCCAGCCCAGGCTACTATACCCTGCAAAACTCTCAGTCATCATAGATGAAGAAACCAAATATACCAGAAAAATTCAAATTTAAACAATGTCTATCTACCAATCCAGCCCTACAGAGATTTCTGGAAGGAAAACTCTAACACAAGAGGGGGTGGGGAGTACTTGCACCTAATAAAAAATAAGACACTAATCATTTCCCAACAAAACCAAAAGGAGAGAATCACATACACATAATGCCACTTATAATAACAAACATAACAAGAACCAACAAGCATGTGTCTTTAATATCTCTCAATATCAATGGAATCAATTCCCCAATAAAAAGACTTAAGTTAACAGACTGGATACATATGCAGGATCCAGAATTTGGCTACATATAAGAAACACACCTCAATAACAAAGACACAGACTACTTCAGAGGAAAAGGATGGAAAAAAGTCTTTCAAACAAATGGTCCCAAGAAACAAGCAGGAGTTGCCATTCTAATATTCAATAAAATAGACTTTCAACCAAAAGTTATCAATGACGTGGGGAAGGACATTTCATATTCATTGAAGGAAAAAAACCACCAAGAGAAAGCCTCAATTCTGAACATCTATGCCTCAAATGCAAGGACAACCACATTTATAAAAGAAGCTTTATTAAAGATCAAAACACACATTGAGCCCCACATAATAATAGTGAGAGACTTCAACACCCCAATAGACAGGTTATTGAAACAGAAACTAAACAGAGACATATTGAGGTTAATATTTAAAACGGCGCTTGTGTGGGCCAACTATCTATGTGGCAGAGGCTCTGCTTAGCTCAGGTGGCCATGTTCCATAGCCTGAAGCCAAGTGCTCCACAACTGGAAGTAGCCAGTGGCCACATGTGTGGCACAGCTAGAAAGGGCCAGCCAGAAACACTGGCCCTGGCTCCCATAAGATGCCAGTGTGGGAGATGGCTTAGCCAATCCACCACGCTGCCTCCACAAAGCTTGGCTGAACCCCAGGCAATACCCACCATCCACGTGGTACCCGGTGGAAATGAGACTCTAAAGCTTAATATTATCCAAAGGCTTTATATAATTGGAAATGCTCAATTAACAAGATGCCCATACAATTAGAGTTGGAACCCAATATTTAACATTTTGATAAGTTGCTACCTTAGACTGCACTCTGACATCCGCAGCCATCTTTCCCTCTCTACTCCTCTAGTTGCTCCTCTTCCTCTCCTCTCTCCTCCCACATTAGCTCCTCCCAAATTACTGAGTTTTATTATAAAATGGTGTGTGTGTGCGCGTGTGTGTGTGTGTGTGTGTGTGTGTGTGTAAAAGAATATCCCAATACAGAGACACAGTGAAACTAATAGAAGTTATGAACCAAATGGATTTAAAAAATATATAGGGAGAATATTTCACCCTAAACCAAAAGAATATACTTTCTTCTCAGAGCCTCATGGTACCTTCTCCAAAATTGACCTTATAATTGGTCACAAAACAAGCTTCAACAGAGACAAGAAGATTGAAATAACACCATGCATTTTATCAAATCACCACAGACTAAGGCTAGACTTCAATAACGACAAAAACGACAGAAACCCCACATAGCCATGGAACTGAACAAGTCTCTATTCACTGATAACTTGATAAGGGAAGAAATAAAGAAATTAAAGACTTCCTGGAATTCAATGAGAATGATGATACAGTATACCCAGACTTATGGGACACAATGAAAGCAGAGCAGTGCTAACAGGAAAATTCATAGCACTAACTGGCCTCCTAAAGACATTGGAGAGATCCTACACTAACAACTTAGCAGCACAGCTGAAGGCCCTAGAACAAAATGAAGCAAATACACCCAAGAGGATTAAATGGCAGGAAATAGTCAAACTCAGGGCCTAAATAAACCAAACAGAAACAAAGAGAACAATACAAAGAGTCAACAAAACAAAAGGTGGCTCTTTGAGAAAATCAACAAGATAGATAAACCTCTAGCCAAGTTAACTAAAGGGTAAAGCGGTAGTATCCAAATTAAAATCAGACATAAAAAAGGAGACATAACAACAGAAACTGAGGAAATTTAAAAAAAAATCATCAAATCATACTACAAAAGCCTATACTGAACAAAGCTGGAAAATCTAAATGAAGTGGATGATTTTCTAGACAGATACCACTTACCAAAGTTAAATCAAAAGCAAGTAAACTGTCTAAACAGTCTCATATCCCCTAAGGAAATAGAATTCATTAAAAACCTCTCAACTCAAAAAAGCCCCGGGGCCAGATGGCTTCAGCATGTTTTCTACCAGACCTCAAAGAAGAGCTAATATCAATACTCCTCAAACTATTCCCTTAAAATAAAAACCAAAGGAACACTACCTAATTTATTCTATGAAGCCACAATTACTCTGATACCTAAACCACACAAAGACCTAACAAAGAAAGAAAAGTTCCAACCAATTTCACTGATGAATATCAATGCAAAAATATTCAATAAAATTCTAGCAAACTGAATTCAAGAACACATCAAAACCATTAGTCACCATAATCAAGTAGACTTCATCCCAGGAATGCAAGTTTGGTTTAATATATGAAAATTCACTAACATAATCCACTATATAAACAAACTCAAAGGAAAAAATCACATGATCATCCCATTAGATGCTGAAAAACCATTTGACAAAATACAGTACCCCTTCAAGTTAAAAGTGTTGGAGAGAGCAGGAATTCGGGTCCATACCTAAACATAATAAAAGCAATATACACCAAACCAACAGGCAATATCAAATTAAATCGAGAGATACTTGAATCAATTCCACTAAAATCAGGGACAGGACAATGCTAGAGCAATAAGGCAACAAAAAGAAATCAAGGGGATAAAAATTGGCAAAAATAGAAGTCAAGGTATCAGTATTTGCAACTGATATGATAGTATTCATAAGCAACCCCAAACAACTTCAGCAAAGTGTCTGGATATAAAATCAACTCAAATTAACCAGTAACCTTCCTTTATACAAATGATAAACAGGCTTAGAAAGAAAATAGGGAAACAACACCTTTTATAATAGTCACAAATAATACAAAACATCTTCGTGTAACTCTAACCAAACAAGTGAAAGATGTGTATGACAAGAACTTTAAGTCTCTCAAGGAAGAAATCAAAGACTTCAGAAAATAAAGAGATTTCCCATGCTCACAGATTGTTAGGATTACATGGTAAAAATGGACATCCTACCAAAAACTATTTACAGATTCAATGCAATCCCTATCAAAATTTTAATACAATTCCTTATAGACATGGAAAGAGCAATTCTCAATTTCATATGGAAAAACAAATATCCTTGGATATCAAAACAATTCTTTATAATAAAAGAACCTCTGGGGGAAGCAACGTTCCTGACCTCAAGCTGTACTACAGAGCAATACTGATTAAAAATTGCATAGTATTGGTACAGGGACCGGTTAATCAATGGAATGGAATTGAAAATCCAGAATCAAACCCACATATTATGGACACTTGACCTTTGACAAAGAAGCCAAAAATATTTCAGCAACCTGGATAATATTTTTTGTAAACCATAACATTCTTTGATTTCATCACTGAAATTTTAGAGACTGTGATGTCTGTGTGTTGCCTATTTTGTTACTCTGCTTAGCTGGTGTGTTCACAGGGAACACCTGCTGGTGTTTGAGGATGGGGTGCAGCGATAACAGGCGAAAGGGGTCATGAGATGGATGGTCTATGGGTTTAGACAGCACAGAGTAGCTGTCAGGCCACCTGATCTTCTGGAAGATGTAGCCTGTGGTTGAGCCTCAGACTTACATATGAACTGGTAGCTGGGACACAGAGATGCGTGTTGGGTGGGGGTAGGAAGGGATCAGGAAGAGTGTTCTGTTCCAGTGCTAGAGACAAGCCAGAGTGTCTAACAACCATTTATAACTCCAGTTTCAAGAGAGATCTTCCTTACATTCAAGGTCTCCTCATAAACTTGCAAACATCACACACACACACACACACACACACACACAAACATCACACACACATGTGCACATGCATGCACACACTACATACATACATACATACATATATACATACATACATACATAGAGCTTTTTGTGGTCCGTCAACTTAGACTTGAAACAGTCTTAGCACTCTACATTTTTTATTATTTAACTTTCTATTGATTCCCTGTGAATTTCATATTATGCACCCTGATCCCACTGCCCCTATCCCTTAATACCTGCCCTCTGCCCTTGCAACCTTCTCCCTGAAAGAAAAATATATCTTGTTGTGAAAGGTGTGTTGTGTCACAATGTGTACCACAGTATACATTCTCTCTTGCCTATTGTTTGGTGGTTGGAAGGGTGGTATAAGGGTTTGAAGGGTGGTAAAGGTATAAGAATTCAATAAAATAATAAAACAAATACTCCAACAATACCCCCTTCTCCATAATTCTTTACTTGAAAATGTGCTTTGGGCCCTGTCTTAATTGTACATCTCCATAGTTCACCCTTTATCTTGGTGTCCAATTCCCCTCAATCTTCCTATTCATCTTTGCCTATTATTTTTTTCATTATGCTATATTCTATTTTCCCTTTCTTTGGATATCTTTTTCTACCCTAAGTCCATTACTAGCTAGCTAATTTCTGTGGTTATTTGGGTGGAGAAACATATTTTAAGCTTAAAAGCTAACATACAGGTGTACAGGAAACATACTATCTATGTCTTTTTGGTTCTGTGTTACTTCACTCAGGATAAGTGTTTGTATTTCCATCCACTGATCTGAAATGTCATGATTTCATTTTTTTTTACAGTTGAATAATATTCTATTGTGTAAATGTACTACATTCTTACTACCCATCTATTAGTTAATGCACAGTTGGACTGCTTTTAACTTCCAGCTCCTATGAGTAGAGAAGCAATAAACATGGATGAGCATGTACATAGTAAGATGTAGAGTCCTTAAGATATGCATCCAACCAAGATTGGTATAGATGTATCATGAGGCATATCAATTTTCAGATTTTTGAGAAACTGTCAACCTGATTTCCATAGGGACTATACATGTTTGAAGTCCTATTCAAAATGAAGAAGAGAATCTCTGTTGAGTCATATAGTCCATTTCAAATTGGGTTGTTTTCTTGATGTTCAGTGTTTTTGTTGCTGCTGTTTTATGTGTGGTAGATAGTAATTCTCTATTAGATGTCTGATTGTTAAAAATACTTTTCATTCTGTAGGTTCCCACTCTACTTGGTGATAGTATCCTTTGCTGTATAAAATATTTTAGTTTCATAAGATCCCATATATTAATTGTTCTTAATGACTGCCAATAGTGTCATCTAGAAAGTCCTTTCCTGTGTCAGAGAGTTCAAGCTTACTTCTTAATATCTAGTAAAGGAAATCTGGTGTTATGTTGAGGACACTGGTTCACAATGTACAGAGAATGAAGGACCTTGGAGCATTCAGCCTCACAGAATGTCTTTATCAACCCCTTCCTTTGAGGCTTAGGGATCTTTGTGGAAGAGGAGGAAGAAAGATTTTAAGAGCCAGAGATGGAGCATGACTTTAAGGAATCTATCTTACAGACATAAGACTGGTGCACAGATGAAGTCACAGAGACGGTGACTGCATGTAGAAGACTCAATAGGTGCAAACAAGACAAAGTCCTAGCACTGAGGAGAGGAAATGGACATAAAGTCCTACTCAGAGACAAAAAGCTATCTGCAATTGAAGGGGGAAAGGGGAAATCAATTTTCTCCAGTTGAATGTTACTTGTCCCCAATGCCTAGGTCATGTTGGCCCAAAAAATGGACTCCATATGGATGCCATGTTTTGTTGTTGATTGTATGTGTGTGTGTGTACATGTGTGTGAATATGTATGTATGTATGTATGTATGTATGTATGTATGTATGTATGTGAGAGAGAGATAGAGAGAGACAGAGACAGAGACAGACAGAGACGGAGAGAAAGATGCATGCCTGTAGAAGCAAGATGTCAAAGTGTTAGTTATACTTTAAGCTCTATCCACCTTTCTTTGATCATCTCTCATTGGCCTAACTGGCCAACCATCTGCTCCACGTGTCCTCTGTCTGCCTCTAAATACTGATATTACCTGTGGGTGCCCACATCTAACAGGTTTTTTGTGGGGGTTGGGGAACAGTCATTACTCACAGCAGAATAGCACTGTGCTTTAGTGCCTTAACTCTGAAGTGAAGAATGCCAATGAAGGTATACAACATCTTCTTGTTATTCAGTAAGGAGCCACAGACACATGCCTCACTGTGGCCAGGTCACTCTACAGCAAACAGGCTGTACTGTGTGGTCTGGAAGTTTTCCTCTGAATTCCAGTTGTTCTCACTCTTCCCAAAGCCTTTCCCTGTTAGCCTGAAAAAGTTGCACTACTAGACAAGTACTTGAAACATCCGCATTTAAAAAATAATGTTCATGCCACAAACTATAGGACTCCATTCCATCAATAGACTTGTTCCCTTTGCTCATTGAAAAGGTCTAGGGAAGATTCAGAATTCCTAAGGTTCTTACCTAAGGGAAGGAATCACCCAAACCAAAAAGGGTTGGGATCAGCTGGTAGTTACCAAGCAGTGTAAGTGGAAAAGCCAGACCCTAAGGGAGCTTCAACTCAGATCCTAACTGTAGTACTTTCCTTTCTCTCCCTGGCAGCACAAGGAGGAGAGAAGCGTGACTGTGAATGAGATATGACGCATGCCCTGACAGGACAGAGATTGCTGCTGAAGTGTTGTCTCACCTGGACAAATCCACTCGTGATTTTACTATTTGAGTCTTTACTCACTGGAGTGCTTTATGTTCACCACATTGTAATTGACAGCACAGAACCGTGTGTTGTTTGTGGCTTTTGGTAATGACATTTAAGATTGGCTTCTCTAGGAGATATGGACTATCCATATCGACTTCCACAGTGAACCATAGTCTATCTATCTATCTATCTATCTATCTATCTATCTATCTATCTATCTATCTATCTATCTATACCTCTCAAGACAATCAAAAGGTGTATCATGATACCATTAACCAGGATTTTCATGTGTGGAGAAAGTGGAATCTCCTTAATTTCCATCAGCAGGAGAAGCTCTAAATGATATGTGGCATACTTGTAATCAAATGCAACATTACTAAGCAATCTATGGAATGAATTGCAGTCACATTAATGGATTTCACAGATATGCTGCACAATGGAAGCGAGGCACAAATAATATAATTGATACTTTTTAATAGTTCTTTAAAATACCACGATTTATTTATTTATTTATCTATTTATTTCTGTTCATTAGTATATTTATTCACTTTAAACCCAATTGCAAACTGCACCCATCTTCCAGTCTCCCCTCATTTAACCCTTTCCCTACTTCCTCCCCTTCTCCTACGAGAAAGCAGACGCACCCTTCTGTGTATTAACCCACGCTGACACATGAAGTCACTGTAGGTCTAAATGTATCCTCTCCCACTGAGACCCAGACAAGGTGGCCCAATTAGGGGAATGGAATCCACAAGCAAGCAACAGTCAGGGACAGTTTCTGGGACAGTTGGTGGGGAACCTGCATGAAGACCAAGCTGCACAATCTGCTGTATATGTAGGTGGGGAGGTCTAGATCCGGGCCAGGCTTGCTCTTTGATTGGCTATTCAGTCTCTGGGAGCCCCCAAGGGTTTAGGTTAGTTGACTCTGTTGATCTTCTTATGTAGTCCCTATCCTCTCTGGCTCTCTCAATCCTCCCTCCAACTCTTCCACAAGACAACCTGAGCTCCAAGCTGGATGGAGCCTCTCAGAGGACAGATATACCAGGCTCCTGTCTGCAAGCACAAGAGTATCTTGAGTAGTGTCAGGGATTAGTGCTTGCCCATGGGATGAGTCTCAAGCTAGGCCAGGCATTGGTTGGCTATTCCCTCAGTCACTGCTCCATCTCTGCTCCTGGACTTCTTGTAGGCAAGACATATTTGGGGTCGACAGTTTTTTTGGGTTGGTTGATGTGTTTTTATGTGAATAGGTATTTGGCCTGCCTGCATCTGTCAACCACCTGCATGTAGTACTCATATAGACCAGAAGAGGGCATCAGGTGCCTATATAACAGAACTTTGTGACCCACCAAGAAGTTTCTGGAAGCAAAGCTTGGTCCACTCTAAAAGAAGATGATGCTCTTAAGAGACAAGCAATCTCTTCTGTCCTTTTGTATACTTTCTAGTAAACACCTTCTTCAGACGCCAAATTGGTAGACATTAGTTCTATAATATTGGAAAGCATACAGAAAAGTTATTAACCACAGTAACAGTGTCTTTGAAAATAATGAAGTTTTACAAATTTCATCCTGACCTGGTATATAATGCACATGAAATGGCAACTTGACATTAAAAATAATCATGTATCCTAGCCCTATATGTTTTTCTTTAATGGAAATCTATGTATTCTAGGTTTAATGGAATAAAAAAAATCTATCTCATCAATACTTTAAATTTACACTCCCACTTTAAACCTCACAGTAGTTTGATTATTTTCAATTTAGTTCTTTTACGAATGCTGAATGAGGATATAAGCTATAAAATATTGATCTGTATTTTAACACTGTATATAGTTATCTAAAATCAGAGAATGGTGAAATGGCCCAGTGGTTAAGAGTGGTTGCTATAAAGCCATGGGAGCAGAGTTTGTATCCCAGCATCCATATAAAGAGCTAGGTCTCACATGAATGTTTGTTATTACATCCTGAAGTGATTGACCACATTCTTCCAGTACATCCAGCATATATACATGAATATTTAACATTTGAAGCATGTATTTTAAAGTGACCTAAGTAATGAATGCATTAGTAATGTCTAAGTCATGTTGCATGTTATAGGAAAAAATCCAGAAGCTGTCAATTGTTTATCAACCACTAAGCACTATTCTGTGCTGTCCCCTTTACTGTGTATTTCAGGATTACACTTCTGTCAATAACAATAGAAAAATTTAAGAAAAAAATTTGCAGAGAAAAATTTTAAAAAGTTTAAACTTTTAAAGTTTAAACCTTGATCTCTTTTTTTTTAAATAAAATTCTGAGACTAAACTCAGTTCATTAGTTATTTTTTTCCAGTAAATAATTTATTTATTCACTTTCCAACTTGATTGCTGCCTCTGCCCGTGGTCTACTTTAACCCACCCCGGTTCCTTTTCCCCTCTCCTTCTCTTCTGAGAAGATGGGGGTATCCTAGATATCCTTTGACCTTGGCACATCAAATTTCTGCAAGGCTAGGTGCATCCTCTTCTACCGAGATGAGACAAGGTAACACAGTTAGAAGAACAGAATCCACACAAGAGAAACAGCTTTAGGGATAGTCCTGGTTCAGCTATAGGGGGACCCCCATAAAGACTGAGCTGAACATCTACTACATACATGGGGGGAGGGGCAAGGTCTTTCCAGATTATGCTCTGTGGTTGGTAGTTCAGTCTCTGAGAGTCCCCGGTGGTCCAGATTAGTTGACTTTGTTGGTCTTTAATATAGGATTTCTATCCCCTTTAGGATGTTCAATCTTCCCCCCTCACAACCCTTCCACAAGAGTCCCTGAGCTCTAACCAATGTTTGGCTGTGGGTCTCTGCATCTGTCTCACTCAGATGCTAGGCTAAACCTCTCAAAGGTCAGTTATGCTAGCTTCTTCACTCCTGCAAGCACAAAAGAGTATCATTAATAGTGTCAGGGATTGGTGCTTGCCCATGTGCTAGGTCTCAAGTTGCACTGGGTATTTCTTGGCTATTCCCCCAGGCTCTGTTCCATCTTTGTCCCTGCATTTCCTGTACACAGGACAAATTTTGGGTTGAAATATTGTGAGTGGTTTGTGTCCCTATCACTTTAAAAATACAATTGGCTTCTTTGTTCTTTATGTTGTATGGTATGAGGTAGATCATTATTTTCAGTGATGCATGATCAAGTAGAAGCTTCATAATGGCCAAATGAAAATAAATGTTTTCAGTATTATAAATATTCACACAATCTCTTCTCTAATAATATATAAATATGAGATAAAAATGAGAAAAACTAGAAAAACAAATACTTTATCATTATATAGTACTTTTTTGAAATTCATCCTTCATATAAAAATGAATGGTTTCTCTTCTTATGTGAAACACTGTTTTAAATTTCTGACTCCTCCCTTCTGTTGGTTGTCCATTAGACAGACAATAGTAGTATTTAAACAATAGGCACACACCATTACTGTTAACCCTTAGTTAGACAGTAGCACTGATTAATCATTAGCTGGGGAGTAAAAATGGTTAAACATTAACTGGTGAGTAGGCATGGCTAACTTTCAGAAAGGGGGTGTCCCTTGTTAACCATTAGACAGGAAGTTTATATATGACGTTTACCCACTTCTCCTTCAGGGCAACAGAAGACTCAGGACGTGCTTAGCCAGGGCAGTGATAGACAATGGGCTCCAAACAGAAGTGTGTCAAACTAAACGATGGCCACTTCATTCCTGCCCTGGGCTTTGGCACCTATAAACCCAATGAGGTAAGAGTATAGGATTCTCAGTATCTCCAGGATAGAGCTAAGCCATGTACAAGAGAGCCAAAAGTTAGATTTGCCCCGCATCAGTGTCTGATTGTGTCCCCACTTGCTGATTTTGTTTTCTTCTTAAATAGAAGTAACAGCCACAGCTACAGTTGGTGGCTGTGGGTAGGAGACTGAGCTGGTTCCCTAGGTAGAGTGTATCAGGATTCAAGCAGAAGAGCTGGGTCTATCTATATTCATGCTTGCTCTTTTCTGGGGAAAGATCCCTGCTCCTGGTGAGTCAGGAGGGAGGCAGGCTTAGTGGGGAACAAAGGGAAAGCCAAACTCTAAAGACATTTTCTCTGGTGGTGGGTTTTAATGCAGCATTCAATGGAGCTATAGGGTCCCTGCCTCAGTGGTACTAGTACCTTTGTTATAATTCAGTCAGCGATTTCAGGATCAGGGAGAAAGTATGTTTGTCTTCCCTGTTATTCATGCTGTGATCTAGGAAATCTGGGCTTGGAAGGATGTGGTTGTGGTGCAAAAGTCTTGTAATTAATTAAGAAAGAACCTGAGAAAGTAAGTTTGGCTCATTAGCTCAAACGTGGGACAAATATGGGCTAATTTTGATTCTGTGAAGACACATTTCTGTGACAATTACAATATCTCTGGAGATTTTGTTGTGTTTTATAAAATAGGATGTGGGAATGCAAGGATAGGGGTACTAGAGTCTTGCCTAACAACTGGTCTTAGGATGACTTTGAAAGACAAGATTCGTAGTATAGTAAATTCCCATCTAGGCTCACTTTGAGCTAGGTCTCAGAACATTCATTTCTAAATACCTCCTTTGGTTCCTTCCCTAGGTTCCCAAGAGTAAGTCACTGGAGGCTGTGTGCCTAGCTCTAGATGCTGGATACCGCCATATTGATACTGCTTATGCATACCAAGTTGAAGAGGAGATAGGACAGGCCATTCAAAGCAAGATCAAGGCTGGGATTGTAAAAAGAGAAGACCTGTTCATCACTACAAAGGTATAGTATGCAAGTATGCAAATTATTGAAATCTAGTAAGGCAGCAGAAATTATATTACTGCATCAGAAGTTGGTTAACAATATGAATTGAATTAATGGGTAAGGGAAAGTAAAGGCAGATTTAACTCTACATGAAAATAATTTAATTAGTGGACATTATTTTATTAGTATATACCTTATTTTTTAAGTAATTTTTTCATTGTTTATTAAATGAGCTAACATTTACCCCCAAACTATAGCTGAGTTCTCTTTGTTAAGGAAGAGTAAAGTCAACACTGAGTTTAAAGGAATGCTTATAACTTTCCTTCAAGTACAAAAAAATATTTCAGCAGTAGAATAAATGAATATGCATATTTGGGTCATCTATTAATCCAGCATAACTTTCATTCTTCAACATCTGTAGCTTTGGTGTGGTTGATTTAGACCAGAGCTGGTCAAGCCTGCTTTGGAAAAATCACTGAAAAATCTTCAACTGGATTATGTTGATCTTTTCCTTATACATTACCCAGTGCCAATAAAGGTAAGTGATTTGAATTGTTGAACGTATATACCTTTGGATAGCAGCATGGATATCATTTTTATGGATGGTAGAGATAAGTTACTATTATAACTTCATAAAAGTTAATTTATATGTTACTAAACTTTTGAGTAGGTTCCACATAGGTTTTATTGGATTATGAATTGACATAACCAAGCAATTTCTAGAATCACGGATTAGAGGTAACTTCCAGGAAAACTTGGATTTACATATCTTTTCCATATTTATTACTAGATGTTTGCTTAAGTTTTTTTCCTTTTTTTCCTCTCTTGGTGGTAAATGTTAACTTAAGACAACCTCAGCTTCAAGTTTATTAACGCATTATAGCTTCTTTGCATCTTTTCTTACTAAAATCAATTTAGTATACAGTCCCAATTGGCCATCCTTGGCTCACATGTCTGTACCTCGGTCCACATGTGTTCTTATTCAGTACTTATTCTGGGACAGGATTGATATAAATTCTTGCTGTAGGTCAAGGACATGCAATGGTTGGGTTCCCCAGTGAAAATATGAAGCTTATTTTTTCTTTTCAAAAGAAAGAATACAAGTTAACTAGGAGGTCTCATTTTATTGTTTAGAAATTATTTAGGTGTAGGGAATATATATCCGTATATAAACTTACTGAGAAGTTCAGTAACATATAAATGAGTGTATTTGTGTGACAGCTCTGGCACTGCCGGCAGTACGGAGCTCAGGTGTAGGCCTGGGGATTAAAGAAAGACTCAGACTCGGGCCATCAATTATGAGAGAATGCCAAAGCTATTACTGGGCAGGTTCAATATATATACTCCAAGCCAGGGAAGGAAAAAATACAAACTCAGGAAAAAACAGGAACTCAATGGGGAGGCAATAGGATGTCAAGTGTAAATTCCCTTCCTTGGACACCATGTATTGTCAGGATGTTTTGATCCTAGAGGAACCGCATAATGTTACTTACTAGACAGCAGCATATAGAAAGGCTCAGCCAGGGCATATCAGTCCTTCAGGTCCTACATTTGTGTGTATTTTGTGTGTGTGTGTGTGTGTGTGTGTGTGTGTGTGTAACAATTAAGAAAGAGAGGCTATGAATTTGAGAGATAGCAAGGATATTTAGGCAAATAAAATATGTAGACAGGGATTGGAGGGAAGAAAGGGAAAGCAGGAAATGACTTACCTATATTATAATTTTAAAATCAAAATTATTATAAGAAAGTGAATATATAATTATCCACACAATTCAAATGAATTCAATAAACCAGGCTTCAAAAGGTAATGTAATTCTAAACACATACCAGTTTTTAAACACAGTATACAGAATGATGCCTCATTCTTTTATGGCTGCATACTGTCTTATTTCCAAGATATTCTTTTAAATGTTTTAAAAAACATGAGTGGGTATTTTTTTTGTGAATATGTCTATTCACTATGTGCATGCCTGGTGCACATGAAAATCAGAAGGTGGCATTGGGTCCCACGGGACTGGCATGGTCTAGTTGTGTCTAACTATGTATGTTCTGGAAATTGAGCCCAGGTCCTCTGCAAGAGCAGCCAGTGATTAATCATTGAACTATCTTGCCAGTTCCTTCCACATAGTCTTAAACACCTTACTGTAGACAAGATGCATGTTTTGTGAGATTGTTTTAAAGTTACTTCTCTTCCAGCCAGGGGATAATCAATCTCCAGTAGATGAAAAAGGGAAATTTCTATTGGACACTGTGGATTTCTGTGACACATGGGAGGTGAGTACTTTCCAAAACAACAGTAAAGCAAGAAGAGAGGAAATCAGCTCATGTTCACTTGGGTGTAGAAATTCATTTTTACGCCTACATATTTGCGGGAGTGGTAGGGGAGAAATGCATCATTAAAATGCAAGGGCATGAAATGAAGAAGGAGTCAGGACAGGAGGTGTATGGATATTTTGCCACCTTGTGTAGTAATATCCTTGACTTTCTAGTACTGTTACAGAAGTTCCTCTTTGGCTGACATCTGCTTTATTATAATCCCCATCTTGATGTTTTGAATTTAAATCCAGTGATCACCTGGGCAATAAACCCCGTCCCACTTTTAGTGCCTGTGAACAACTTAGGGTCTTGTACTCACTGTCAAGTGTCTACCACTGAACAATATATCTAGCTCTGGATGATTTGTCCTGTAACTGGTCCATACTATGTTTATATCCACATGGTCAGATTTAAGTATGACACTTTATTGTCCCTTCTCATCCTCAGATGTTGGAGAAGTGTAAGGATGCAGGATTGGTTAAGTCTATTGGGGTGTCCAACTTTAACCACAGGCAGCTGGAACGACTCCTCAACAAGCCAGGATTGAAATACAAACCTGTCTGCAACCAGGTGAGCATCTGCATCCCGCTCTATCTCTCAGGCTTTTCCCCACTTCTGTTCTACTGATGCCTGTTTAGATGCCCTCTATCCAAGTGATTTTCGTCTTATGGAAAAAAGATTATAAGAGCATCATTATTATTTCAAAGATGCGGGGGATTCTAATTTTAACCTTGGACTAACCTTGGAGTATTGGTGAGAATGGAGACATGGAGACATGCTATGGTGCCCAACTGATAAACAATGTGGAGATTTAGTGTTGGTCCATCAGGCAGAAGTGAGGGCAGGGGAAAGTGAACTTCTTCCTGAAATAAGAAGAATGAATAGACATGGGATAATTTATTGAAAAAATGGGTGAAGACAAAAATTAGTCAGTGGCCAGAATTTGCATAGAGTTTATGCTTCTCGCCATCTTGTTATGGTCCATCCTCAGGGTTCCTTTAAGCTTAGCTGTTGGCATCTTTAACCAATGATCCTTCTAGCTGTCCATTAACTATATTTTTTTTAACACAAAAACTTGCCCGGTCAAATGTTATCAGAACAATGCTCCCAAATTAGTTCTTTTGTTCTTCAAGAAAAATTTGCAACAGATTGATCTTTTTAATTCATGTGGGAAATGACATATATTTTATTTTATTGGTTTTAAGCATTTTTATTCATCATAATATGAGCATTTGATAAAATCTGATTTTTTATCAACTTATTCTATTGTAGGTTGAATGTCATCTTTATTTGAACCAGAGTAAGCTACTAGATTACTGCAAATCAAAAGACATTGTTCTCGTTGCTTATGGTGCTCTGGGGACCCAACGATATAAAGAATGGTAATAAGTTAAAAGGAGAAAAACCTGAAGGAAGTTAGTACCCCAACACCCAGTTTTCAGGGAGAGCGGGATCTTTCTTTAGAAGAACTGGTGAAGCATTATCTTAGTTTCTTTTCCTGTTGCTCTGATAAAATACTCTGACAAAAGCTTAATGGAGAAAGGGCTTATTATGATTCACAATTCAAGGGCACAGATCATAAAGCCAGGAAGTCAAGGTGTCAGGAGCTTGATCCAGGTGACTACTTCTTACAGATGCAGAGAATGATGAACACTAAGACTCAGATCACTTTCTCCCTTTATACAGTCCGGGATCCCTTGCTCAGAGAAATGGTCCCAGACAAAATTAAAATGGGTCCTCCCATAATACTTTTTCATAAGAAGATAATCTGCCATAGGCATCTAAGAGACTCATCTTACAAGTCATTCTAGATCTTTTCCAGTTAAGAATTATCCATAACCATTACACTCAGGCTAGAATGGGCCCTCTCTTGTATTAAGTACTGTAACATAACCATAAGCTTGGCCTTATGAGCTCATTCCTGATTTCCTTCTAGGGTGGACCAGAACTCCCCAGTTCTCTTGAATGATCCAGTTCTTGGTGATGTGGCCAAAAAGAACAAGCGAAGCCCTGCCCTGATTGCACTTCGATACCTTGTTCAGCGTGGGGTGGTGCCCCTGGCCCAGAGTTTCAAAGAGAATGAGATGAAAGAAAATTTGCAGGTGATGCACTCTGGTCCTTAGGGTTCTTAAATAGTATCATCCATATCCTTGCTTCCTTCAATTCTATCAGAATATCTTTGAGATCAAGTTCATATCCCTAGCATTTCCTAGGCATATGAGTTTTCACATATATTGAGAAATGTTTTGTCTATCATATAAACCCAGCATGACTTGACAGATTTAGTGTGGGAGATGATATAGAAATTGGTTTGCCTTGTCAACCAAGTATTGTCTACCTCTTGCCCATGGACTTCTTTATTTTCTGAAATGAGGGATCTGGACTCAGTTATTTTGATTCTAGAAATATCTATTGTTTTACTATTATTTCCCTGCATACTCAAATATTCTAATACTCATACAGATGCATGCATACATACATACATGCATACATACACACATATATACATACATGCATACATACATACATACATACATACATGCATATATGTCAGTCAATTGTATATTCCTGTCATATTTATTTACCTTGATTATTTTTTAAAATGTCAATTAAATATATTTTATTATAGTATAATATTTTATCAGTTACTATAAAAACTAGTTTTAAATAGAATTTCATGTATAGAACTATTATTTACCTTAGTGTTTGTTAACTTAAAAACTTGCCTTACTTTAGCCTGAACTTAGTGAGAATTATCTACACTGAGTCCCTTCACATAGCTTCAAGGAACTGTTGTTCATATTTTCAAGTTGATGAGGCCTCTGAAGCTCAGATGACTAATTGAGCTTTTCCTTAATTCCATATACATTTCATACAACTGACAAGTTTCCCAGGTTTTATTTCTGGACTTAGCTTTAAACCAAGGCAATGAGAAACCTTTTATGACAAAAAGAAATTTGACCCATCATTTGGTCTTTAAAATTCAAATGTCCAGTGCAAGTTACACAGCAGCCAATATTCAAGGTGTAGAAATAGACACCACTTCTGTAGGTGAAGGAGATTAAAACACTTTAACAGTGCGCAGACCAAGAACTGTAGGTTATAATCATTCTGCTGCATTTACATAGTCTCAATTGTATTTATTATATAATTCAGAAGTGTTTTCTGAATTATCTTCTTTTAATTTTTCTTGTTTTCATTCTCTTTTCATTATTTCAGAAACAAAGGTGACTTACTACAGTCTTTATACTTTTACTTTATGTTTGAGATCACATCCTTTTGCTTGTTAGACAAAAGATTTTATTTCACTATTTTACCAAGGGTTTTTATAACATTTTCCCTGAAACTGTTCTCTAGAATGCCATTGTTATTAGATAAAAATATAAATCCATATATGAATGTAATTTTAAATAAATTATTCAGAGTAATTACATTTATGAGTTCTTTCCCCTATTCAATTATTTTATTTACTCTCACCCACCACCCAGATTGTGCTTTGTATTAGATTTATCAGTTATTAAACTGTTGACAAATTTCCCTGTCCATCTCTCCATATTTCTCTGTTTCCACATTTTTAAAGCACCAAAAGACCTAACTCTGTGTATGTTTTAATATGTGAGCATACATAGTAATCATTTTAAAGTTAAAACATTTCAAATTTAATAAGAACATTTTTAAAGCCATCTCTTTTATTCTACATTAGTTTGGATAAGTCTTAACTTGCATAACATTGAAAAAGCATTGTTTGCACTTTATTTATTGATGAATCACAGAAATCTAACTCCCCATACAAGACAATGATTTGTATTTCAAAGTTTATTCTAGATTCCTTGGAAACTGTACCATAGCCTGTTTATGAAGTCAGCATTTTTTCTTCACAAGCTACCCTTGAGATTGCCTATTGTCTGTAATATTATGCAATTTTAATATATCTCAAAAGTAATTTCTTTTACTTTTACTTGGTCTTGATTAACCATGAATGTTTTGGTAAACAATGTTCATCATTTTTAGGAACATACTCATTACATTCCCTTTGATACTTAATATGTATCTCATTCAAATGCTAAACCCTTTGTACTTTTCTGACAGGTTTTTGAATTTCAGTTGTCTCCTGAGGACATGAAGATACTAGATGGCATGAACAAAAATTTTTGATACCTTCCAGCAGAGTTGTAAGTAATGTTGAGGAACACCTCAGCTCAATGTGTTTCAATTCAAGTGGTTTCTTCTCTCTTCCATTCATGCTGGTTCAGAAACTAAATGCTTATTTGTCTGCAGTATGTTTCCCATAGATCTAGTTAATACATTTTTTTCTAAATTTCTGAAACGTGGATATGTCAGCACAAAATACAGAGAAGGTTCTGAAAGTCATATTCAAAATAGGAAGGGAACCTTCGAGAAAAAGTTTAAGAGCTTTAATAGCTACCCAAAGATTTTAATTTCCCTTCATGACTCTTATGGTTACAAGATTTGATATTGGACATAGGTTTCTTGCAGAGTATTTGTTCATACTGTGAACCCTGAGATTATGTTTTTTACTGAAAAACACTTACCTTTAAATTGAGAGCTGTCTGCTTTTTGTGAACAGGATTAAATAAAGTCAACCATAGATCAAGAGGTAGAGCAAGCAACCAGTTGACAGGGAGTCTTCTGAGGTACCATGGTTCAGTGACTAATTTTTTTAAACAATATCCCAATCATTCCATTTTACCAATGAAAACTCAGGAGGCAGATGATGGGGTAAAAGCCTGCTAGGTCAGAGAAGGAAACATCCAACTGTCCTTTCTCCTTAGCTAATGCCTCAAAAGGATGTTTTCCTCCATTGTGACCCGCGTCACCTTCTCGCCAGCAAGAACGGACTCGGACACCAGGATCCTTCTGCAGCAAGCTTTATTCCAATGAAAATGAGGAAAGACCCCGAGGGGAAGAGGAGCTCTCCTTATATACCCATCGGGTCGGCGTGTCCCTACTCTATTGGCTGATGCGTCTTGGCAGAAATGACACGTCGGGCTGCGTCAGCTTTTGACAGTTACCGGCTGCTCAGGCATTCGCCTTACTGGTGTTTGATGGCGATTTCAGGAGGGAGACTACGCATGCGCGGCAGCGCACCACATCTCCCCCTGTTTTAAATATTAATTGGAGCAGACGGTCTCATTTCACTGGGTGCAATGGGCAAAGGCCCTCCAGGTGCAGAAGCTGAGACCCTGCATGGGTGATTCTTGGGGAGGTTCTGTAGCCCCTTTCGTTTGAGGCCTCATGATGGTACTGAGCCTGCAAAGGAGAGCAATGCTCAAATCCTTACCCGTCACTGGGTCGATCTCCCCACCCGAGATCGCCCTGTCTTAGGTGGACTGAGTCTTACTTGACACTCCGTCATTGACATAGCAGCCCTTATCATGGAACAGAGACCTTGTGGGCAAGAATAGTATAGGGGCTATCGATGTTAGTCCCTGAGCATGGACATCCAGATGCCGATAGAGTCACCATTTTCTAAGGCTGCAAAGGCCTGAGCCACCATCACCCTATCTCTCTGTCGTTGAGCTCGCATCCTACACAGCAGAAAAAGGGTACCCGCCAGACCCAGGCACAAAATAGCTCCAAAAAGTCCCACTCCCACCCACTCTTTAAAGAAAGAGAAAGCTGAAGAGATCCAGGAGGAGAGTCCCTCAGTCAGGGACAGATCCACGCGCATTGAGTTGATGGCCACCACAGCCGCTCTCAATTTTTTGAGTGTCTCATCGAAGTTTTCCGACCAATTTCCTGCAAGATATTGAAACAATTTCCTGGACAGATTAGCTACATTATGTCTGACTGGTATGGGTTTTGGAAAGGCAGATAATATGACCCATCATTGTTCCCCCAATATACTAGGAACCTGTATCCCTTGGATCAGCACGAGGGCTGTCATCAGAGTTTGGAGGGTCCGCCTGGGTGTCATCTTCTAATATCGTGAGTCGTCGCGTCAGTTGCTCTGGTAGCCAAAACAGGTTGTCTTCTTCCTGCGGAAAAACACAAACCGCTCCCCTGGCTCTTATAAAAATAGGATCCGGGCCTTTCCATTGTCTGGTCAAGACATCCTTCCATTTGACCATCTCTTTTGGCCTGTCAGGCTCTAAACAGTGACGGTCAGCAGCTGAATGGCCCTGACTGTCCAGATTTTTTTAAAAATTGAGGGTAAAAAGTGCTATAGAAACGGTGACTTGTGGCACTGAGGGTAGAGCCTCCTCGACTCCTCCTTTTTGTTTTATTAGATAAGACTTAAGAGTGCGATGAGCCCGTTCTATAATGCCTTGTCCTTGGGGATTATAAGGGAGACCCGTCAGATGGGTCACCTCCATTTGGCGACAAAATTGTCCAAACTTTTGAGAAGTGTAAGCTGGTTAAATTAAACTGTGTTTGTATTGCCAAAGGGCTGTTGTGACCACATGAGTAGCAATAATGCAAACAGCCAACAATTTATCATAGTCTATATACTGTATCTGTCGATAACTAACAGCTTACTCTACTCTTAGCAAAGCTGTTCCTCTTTCATCAGTTAATTGTCAAGGGGAATTAGGACTTGCATCTCCCTTGAGAATATTAAACAGAGGTTTACGTTCTCCTATGGTAAGCTGAAGATGAGGTTTTAGCCAATTAATTTCTTAATAACTTTTGAGAATCATTAAAAGTAAATCACTTTTTGTATGTACACCTCCAAGCCAGAAGATGGCACTAGATCCCACTACAAATGGTTGTGAGCCTAGCCTTTAACGGCTGAGCCATTTCTCCAGCCTCAATTATCCATTCTTATTGGAATTTTCTGTGTTACAATCTGCTTAAGATATAACTAAGTTCCCAAATACTGAAAAGATATTGTCTTTGAATCTTTTCTGGAGTGATAAGGACTCTAAAATTTAAAGCTCATTGTATTAGGGCAAAGGCGTACAGAAAAACTCCTTTAGAGAGATCAGCTAACAAAATATACAATGAATAATATACACTGAGAGATTTAAATGTTTAACTTTTGTATTAAAACAACAACAAATTTTTTTTTTTAGGCCATTAATCATTCTTTGAGGCAAGCTTTTTTAATGAATGGCTTCATGGGCTCTCAAAAATCACAAGCAAATTCACTTAATGTAAACCTCTCACCTTTACCAGGAGGTAAAGGAACTGTATAAAACAATCCTCTTAATCTATAATAATTTTATATGCATTTACTTGAATGGCAGCAGGAGTAGGCAAGTCAGGCTGTAGTGTCCCATTAGTTTTATAAATCTTAAGTTTGAACTTGTTTTGGATTAATTGAATAACCAATTTCTTTTAGCTGAGTGAGAATATCAGATAAAAGCCAATCTTGTCTTCTCTTACTCTAGAGCAATTCTTTTGTTAACAGGCACAGCTATAATGCCATGGAGGGAAACAGGCACAATTTTAATTCCTCCAGCATAATCATTATCTCTAACTCCTGGCCCATAAGCTGTTTTGAATTTCTTTTGAGTCTGAGGCTGACACCTCCCTAAGGAAAAAACAAGGCAATAAACACATTCTAGAAAACACCCTTTTAGAGGCAGGTCAGGACAAAAGGAATGTCTGAAATCCAAGCTCCTGCCTTGCCCACTCTGTACATAGCCTTAATTCAAATGTAAATGTTTTTAATCTTGGCCTATATCCTGAGGCCTGGCCCAAAGATTATCCTTCCTGCACCAAGGACAAGTTTGTCATGTAACCTTGGTCACCTGACTGTTGCTCAAGCCTCTGTTCCTGGGACAGTCACTTTAAAAACTATCTAAATTTCTTCATTTAAAACATCTTTTTACTTTACGGTTCTGTGCAAGCTATGGCCAGACCCTGATTGTATGAGGGTGCAATTTCATCACAAAGACGAATGTATCTAAGTCTGCTTGTATGGTCTGAGAGCTGTGTAGGCAGTTCAACCTGATTAACATTGCCTTCACACTGACCTTCTCCTAGAAGCATGTTAATATCCCAATCTACATGCCTGCCTGAGCATTCATCATGGCACTATGATTTTTACTAGTGTTACTCCAATCTGAACTCCAAATCAAGTAATCTCCTCCTGACAAAATAGGCAACTCTCCTCTATCCTCTTCTCAACCATAAACATGGATGAGTCAAAGAATTCCAAACTCACAGTTGAACTGCCAACTGTAGCCAATGGAATACTGGCAGTTTAACTATAATTTTGAGTTTCTTTTGATGAAGCAGCTTTTAATATCTCATTGAAGAGATACTGGTTTCTGAATGACTATAACACTGAGTTAGTTTTACACCAACTTTCTGTTACCAAAGTTGTAAATTTCTAATCACACCCAATAATTTAGAACATTTTTATACTTTTAAAACCAATCAGAAACAACAATGAAGTGGCTATGCATCTTATTTATTTAGACCAAACAAAATTTTTTGCCTTTTCTAGCTGTAATTTCAAGAGAAAAGCACCTTGTCACCGAGACTTTTCTAGGACAAAACAACTCTTAGCTTCTTTATAAAACCCAAAAAGCTATTGGTTTCTTTTAAAAGCAGCTTATGTCAACCTCAATTCCTGGAAAGGCTTTTTCAGCTCAGCTCAACTCTTAGCTACAGGTGTAGGGTAGCTTATCAGCCTCTGCTGTGTATATTAAGTCTGTCTTTAAAACAAAGTTAAACTAGCCCAAAGGTTGTATCAAGCAGTTTTAACGATCTTTTCTTTTGAACATGCAACAAACACAGAACATTTAGACAATGAAACAAAAAGCAAACACAAACACGTGGACATTGGCACGCCAAGGACAGACAACAAAGAAGGACATCTAAGAGCTAAATAAAGAGAAATTCAGGACGTCTCCCAAATTTCTTTCTTTTTCTAGATGAGCTCTGAAATAGCCTTTTCATTCTTTTTTGTTGACACAGCTCAGAGAGAGGACAACTGTTTTTCTAAAACCCTTTCTCTCTCTCTCATATTCAAGATGTAACTTTTCATCTCATTCATTGGAGATGTAGCAGGCAGCTATTGTAACACCTGAGTACCCTGCTTTCTTAATTTCCCAATTCTTTCTAACCCTGCTCTTCCACCTGAAGCAGCTCTTTCCTCTTCAGAGGAAGTTAGCTCCTCCGACTCAGAGCCACCAAGCCCCGAGGCCTCCAGCTCCTTTACCGGATAAAGAGATTTCTTTCTGAGGCCTCCGCCCCCTTCGTGCGCATCTCTCCCAAGGGCATCCTTTCCCTTACCTCTCACTTCCGCGGACTGAACGTCTTTGGAAGGGTCTGTTTTCTTAGGCATGCATTTTTTTCCTTTTTCTTTCTGAGCTCCCTTTTTTTTCTGAGCTCCTAAGCGCTTATCCTGCTCTGTTTCTGACATGCTGCCCTGTAATTCGTCTAACACTCCCTGGCCCGCCGCTACAGTCGAGTGGCTTTTCTCATCCTGCAAAACCAGAAGGAAGAGACCGAGCACCGCCTGGGGAGGGAGACGAAATAGATCAAGGCCAAACATGCCTCTCAGAGCTTACCTTTGTCTGCAGTTCTGAATCCACTCCGCGAGCGGAGGGTCTCCCTCGGTGCCTGGCGATGGTTCGGCCTGTTCCCGGGTTTCGGCACCAACTGTGACCCGCGTCACCTTCTCGCCAGCAAGAATGGACTCAGACACCAGGATCCTTCTGCAGCAAGCTTTATTCCAATGAAAATGAGGAAAGACCCCGAGGGGAAGAGGAGCTCTCCTTATATACCCATCGGGTCGGCGTGTCCCTACTCTATTGGCTGATGCGTCTTGGCAGATATGACACGTCGGGCTGCGTCAGTTTTTGACAGTTACCGGCTGCTCAGGCATTCGCCTTACTGGTGTTTAATGGAGATTTCAGGAGGGGAGACTACGCATGCGCGGCAGCTCACCACACTCCATGATATCTCAAAAAAAAAAAAAGAAAGTAAGAAAAGAAAAAAAAGAAAAAAATCCTTCAGTCTGAATGTCCTTTCTTTCTACTTCCTGTGCATCTCTCTATCTGTTTTCCTGATTTCCTCTTACTTTCTATGTTTTTTTTTTTCATGTTCACCTCCTGTCAACTGTTTGCTTGCTCCTCCTCTTGACCTATGGTTGACTTTATTTAATTCTGTTTACAATAAGCAGAAAGCTCTTGGATTAAAGATGGGTGCTAGGGCTAAGCTAGAAACAGGTATTTCTAGTAAATAACAAAATCTTAGGGTTCACAGTGTAACCAAATAACCTGCAACATAGGTTACAAATGGCGACAAACATAGAATGCACATATGCACATACATGTGCACATTTATCCTATCTATCTATCTATCTATCTATCTATCTATCTATCTATCTATCTATC
>NW_021604639.1:10752121-10772694 GCF_004785775.1 Grammomys surdaster | reverse complement strand
ATCTATCTATCTATCTATCTATCTATCTATCTATCTATCTATCTATCATCTATCTTCAATCTATTTTCTGCTTGTGAAAATTTTCATTCTAAGCAGAAATAAATATGAAAGCATTTGAAGGAGTATTAGAAAATCTACAATATAAAATTGGTGTATATATTATCATCATTATTATTTTTGTTAGTATAGATCAGAATGAAGGCACAGGAAGAGATATAGCTGAGTGATTGAGTCACTGGTATAAATAATAAACATTTCTTTCCCAATTTTATCAATTAAAAATTTTATCACTGTATTTTTTGGATTGTTATTCATATATAGAGGTTTATAAATTTTACTGTTCTTTCCTTGGACATGGAAACCCATTTTTTTTTAAACTGACATTCTTTTTCTAACTCAGTCTAATACAATACATTGTTGATAATGGAAGTGAGTGAATAATTAATGGATTACTAAGAAGTAAATGGAAGTGAAAGTAGTAGGCATAAATGGTGCATGTTAAGATTTTTTTTGTGTGTGTTGAACTAAAAATGACATAATGCTTCTCTCTTTTTATTGGAGACTAAATTGGAAAATAGTTTTGTCATTTCTTTCTTTGATTAATACATGAAGGAAGCTAAGGGAGATGAATATTTATGAACACTGGTTTTTGTGTTTTCTGTTCTAGGTGAAGAAACATAATTTAAAAAAATTATAGATGATATCTAAAAACATTTTTGATAAATCATTGTAAATGACTATAAGAATATCTTCTTCTTCAACTAATCAGGGAATGAAACAATTAGCTCTCACCTCGATGGTGGCTTTCTAGATGCAGATATAAACCATTCAGCTCATGTTTGTTTTCATTTCCTGTTTAGCCTGGCTGACCACCCAGAGTATCCATTTTCAGAGGAATATTAACATGGAGACCTAATCATGACTTCTGCCTGACATCCCTGTGTGTGGACAGTGATGCTGGTGATGTGACTTAGTTGCTGTTGGATGGAAATGTCAATCTGGGTTGCCTAGCAACTCACATTCAGCTGAAGCTTTAGTTAATGATCTCAAAGAAGAGGAATATCATTTTCATGTTTTAAAACAAATATAAAATTTTCTCTTCAAATACATTCTCTGAGTTTTTTTGTTGGTTTGTGTTTATTTTGTTTTTTTGAATCATTATAATACAAAACTAGTTTTGTTGGTAGGCTGTGGATGGTGTTTGCAGATAATAATTTACATATAATAGACTTTCAGGTTTGTTATAGATGGTGCTCTCAGTCCAGGGAATGGCTGATAGTGATAATTTGTGAGTCAGCAATCCTCAATGATTCAATAAGTACACATTGCACATAGTACAAGTGTCTCAGTCTGGAAGGTTAGGTACATGTGACAAGGTTAACAACCAACAATGTCAGGACTTTCTTCAGCTGCTTAGCTTTAGAGTCTTGGAACTGCAAAGTGAGGCATTCCTGCAATATGTTAGGCTAAGAGGGGACATGAGAACTGGCTTAGTAGAATCATTAAAAGTCAGGATGGAGGACTTCAGGAGGAGAGAGTTGATCATAGGTGCACTTATAAATGTTGTCAAAGTTGTATTTATATAATATTATAAATATTATAATCATATAATATATTTATATCTTAACAAACAAGATCATTTTCACATATATAATCCAATTGTATAGTAGAGTTATTCTTAGCATTATTTTTTAAAAGAAAGGAACAGCACCAACTTTAATTATAATAAAGTTTAAAGATACTTATAAGAATTGTGATGGAATGGGATCTAAGAATCCCTGAGAATTTGGTGTGTTAAGATGTTAACACAATGTTAGACTAGGAAGCTTCAAGTTTTTCCTTATAGAAACATCAGAAAACCGTGTGACCCTTGCTAACTGACATCGTACAGGCTCTAGTACGTAGTCAACTGTCTACGCAAACCAAGTAAAGAACCAATAATTAGTTATAACAGGATCCCAAAGTAAGTAGTTTTATTGTGTTTTATATTCCACATTGAGAACTTCCCAAGTGGTCTTGGCATGTAGGTGGCATCAAAAGTTACTGTTTATTTTTTTCTTCAACGAAGTTATTGCAACTTATATTATAGGTTGCAATATTTGACAGATCTATCATACCAAGCCTGTGCTTATAATTTCAGAACAATTTTCTGAGTACTTCCTACATACAGGCTAACCTCATGAATGTCAGTTAGCATTAGACAGCAAGTCTAGGTTTATGGTGCTTTCTTTAGAAATTTTACTAAGTATTTGCTACAGAATTTCCATGTATCATAGAAAACATATGAAAATAAATTTTCTTTTCTTTTCATTTGAAAGAATGATTAAAATGATGACCAATAGTGGTTCTAAATGCTTGGCCAAATTTTAATCTTTTAGAGAACAAGAAGCAGCTTTTATACATCATTATCTTTCTTGTATTAATTCTTACTATTTCTCAATATACTTTAAATAATATTTTATGTTATGTGTATGTATGTTTGTCTGTGTATATGACTGCAAACCACATGAATGTTTGGTGCCTATGGAGGTCAGAAGAGGTCATTAGTCTTCTAGAACTGGTTGAGTGCCATCTTGGGGGTGCTGGGATTAAACCTAGGTCCTCTGGATAAGAAGTAATTGCTCCTAACTTCTGAACCATCTCTTCATGCTCTGTGATGCAATATTTTGATCTTCATTTAGAGTCACACAGGCTGATGATCTCTTTATGGCTTCACAAGCGTTCAGAAATTCTAGATGTTTTTGAATATGTGGAAAATGTGAGAGATTGGTGTGTCATGGAGAAATTTGTTATATTCAAATGCAATTGTTAGGATATTTCTAGGTTATAAACCTATATTATATTGGCTTAACTATCACAGAAATATTTACTTGCATGATAAGTCTGATGAGAAACCAAGCTCAGGATATTGTCCATTGATTATCCTTATCTTCTTCTATCTTTTACTGGCACTTCTCCTGTGTGTTGACCTCAGGTTCCGACTGGGTGAATGAAGCTACTGTAACTTCAGACCCTATGGAGCAGGGATACAATGTCTCATAAGAAGTTCCATCTTTTAAAAACATCACTTAGAAAATAGAATTGGATACTGCCCGAGCATGGTTCTCATGTAGCATTGGCCAGGAGTGGTTTGCAGCTCACTTTGCCTAGGGATCATGTGAAAATGTCAATTAAATTAACATGAGTGCCTGAAACAATTAATTTGGAGTGGAAAAGCCTTGATTGTTAAAATTACAGGGAGACCGTGATAATTTTATTGAGAGAGGTTTCTCATCTTACCCAGATTTACAACTGCTTGGAAAGTGTTGAAGGATAGTCATGCCTGTTTTACTATAGTCCAAATGAATACAAATGTATAAGATGGGCACTCAACTTTACTTACATGGACCCATGTAAGTAAGAGCAGAAATCCTTCCATTATAGACACATTTCTCCTATATATTTGCTATAAAACCAGGTTAATAGTTGAAAACAAAGGCTGTACCCATTAGAAAAAATTCTGAATAACAAATTATAGAGAGAATAATTAGAGTCCAATTATCTTCCTGAGTTCATCATTTAGCCTAGCTTGAATGTTTAGACTTGTAAGGGAACTGATCAGTTTGAGTCTCATCAGTTGAGTTTTAGGATTTTAGGATTTAGAATTCAATTGAACCCAAGTCTAAATCAGAAAAAAAAAACAACAAAAACCCAAGAACCTACCAAAACACCAGAAATGTTTAATTACCAGATGAGCACTTAGTCCTGATCTTTGAGGAAATAGGTTCATCATTTGATATTTGTCAAGACAGATCAATTTTGAAATAATAGAAATATTATTTGTCACAATATATAGAGAACTGTGCTCACACCTTAAATAAATTTATTGGTGGACTTTTAGCTATACAATATACTGATGATTTTTTTCTCTTGGAACTAATAAGACAGTAACTTATTGCTGGGAACATGGTGAAATTGTTTTTGATGAAGATATCACTGGATAAAGACACAGTTTTAATCACAGAAGAAGACCTAAGAGTTCATCATATAAGATTATGAGAATTTTAATAATTTATATAATCTGTTTATATAGTAAAGAGCTTTACATATGGGATAACCCTTTTCACGTTGCAATTGCATTTAAATTTTTTAAAAATTTGCTTTCAAATTCTCAACATAACTGCAAGGCTCTGTAAAAAGGAGAATTTACCAGTGTAAATGGGCAAAATGTAACAACTTTAAAGTTGTTGTACATGGAGCAAAATGTTCCAGTTCTTTTCTTGGGTCCAGTACATTCAAACAGAGATGCTGGCATATAGTATAATGTCTAAGTAGATTAACAGGGTACCAGGATTTAAAAAGAAAATATTCAAATCTCCACAGGTACAGACAATGGTGTAAATGTCCTGGAGCTCAGGCAAAGGGAACTCAGTTATCAAAATGCATATTTGCCTTTCTGAGAGCAGATTGGAGGAGTGTATTAATGACCTAGGATGTAACAGAGGAGGCAGAAGGACACTGAGTTTGTGGTAGTGAGTAAACACAGATGACTTAGAGTCAAGAAGGCCATTTTCTACTTGGGAAATTCCATTCATTTCCCAAAATTAAAGGCATAGGTTTTGTTTTGTTTTTTTTTTTTTTAAAAATTGAGAGGCCTGTAGGTGCAGGCCAGCAAAGACAGCCAGAAGCCCATTCAGTGCCTCTATAATGAGCAAGTATGTGGGAGAGAGATGAGAGAGAAGTGGATTGTTTTGTGTGATATGAAGAGAGGCACACCTGGAGACATGAGAGTAGTGAGACACAGCATTATGTAAATAGCCTTCTCTGCCACCTAAGTCCATGGTGATATCCAGGCCCATGCTGCTGCTGAAGGCCATATGTGGGTCCATGGCCTGCAGCAGCAGGGGTCTGTGTGGGAGAGTTGACTCTGGTGGTAGGGGTGCTAGAGAGCTGGCAGGCTGACCAACTCAGCTACTACCCGGGACTAGATCGAGGGCTTTAAGTTGACCTACCCTAACATCTACTCTGTCTATGAACTGCTAGAGCTTGTGAAGGGGGCAGTTCTGAAGGACCAAAGCTGAAGGATCTTCACGACTTGGTGCAACAGGAGGATAAGAGATAGGTCTTTGTGAGGGTTCAGTATCGATGGTATTAGCAGAAGCCAGAGTCCTTGGACCAGACCCCTAACTCATTATAATGAACATTTGCAATAAAGTTGTTGGGTAAAAATGTATACTGTGTGACATAGTGTAATATACCACAGCTTCCATGGTGAGAGTTTTTTAATTTTATTTTTTATTTTTTATTTTCTATTGTGAGGGATGTTACAAGGGAAGAGGGTAGGAATGGAAGGTTTGGGAGATGGGTGGGATAAGGGTGCGTGTGTGAAATTCACAAAGAATCAATAAAATTATACTAAAATTCTTTCTTTCATTTTTTAAGATTTTAATATAATCAATACAACCCTTTCCTTCCTCTAAGCCCTATCATATACCATATTTCCCTCTATCCCTGCTCTCTTTCAAATTCATGATTTTTGAAATTAATTAGTGTTTTATACATATATTAATATATAAATATATATTTATAAATACATAAATATACTTTCCTGAGTCTATATAATGTTACTTATATACATGTTTTCTTGACTAACCATTTGGTATAACATAACCATTTAGTATACTCTTTCCTTGGAATGACCATTTCTCTTGCTCTCAGCTTTTCCTAGTTGTTTGTAAACAAGCCATTATTAGAATTGAAAATGATAAAATTTGCATATAATGACTGGAAAAGCAAATAGGACATAAAGCAACGACTTACACTCTAAAGCTTCAGAATTATCGCTTTTATCAAACACATCATATAACCATGTGCGGTATGGTTGAGAACATGATCCCTGCTCTTTGAAAGTAATTCGTTAAAAGCCTTTTTCATGTATTTAAACATTCTTCATTAATGTGAATTTTATAAGCTTACTTATGAATATTTCATATTATGACAACAGCATTTCAAATCCTATGCAAATGCTCTAAAATTTACAGTAATGCAGTAATTCTCAATTCTTCTATGAATTATTTTGAGAACCCCACACATTAAACTAGATAGTCTTCTGTGATTTGACTATACCGGTAGAGTCTGATCATTGTGTAACAGGTGAAAGGCATAATGGGTGCTAAGGTTCGTTGTACTTGGCACACAGTTTATAACAGTGGTTAATCATTTCACATCTAATCATGACCCTACTGCTCTTTTACTGCAGCGTTTTCACTGCAGTCATGACTAAGCACAACAATTACAAAGCAAAAATGTATTTGCCAAGTAAGGGAAGTTGAAAGGCTTATTCTTTTTTTTCAATTTTCAACTCGGTTCTTGAGAGTCAAAAATTGAGAAACACTCTATCATCATTTTTAATGCCCTCTCTGTATTACTGTGACCATGTAATGACTGTTTCAATGAATGTCTGATTAGGAGGAGTCTTTGTGGGCTGAGGAGATAGCTCTGTGGATAAAATGCTTGGTTGGCTTAATTATTTTATTGGGCTCTTATACCTCTACCTCTCTGCCAACTTTTACTCTACCCTAATCTCGTCCAATCCCTCAACACTAGGTAGGAGAGAAAGAAGGTTAGAGGGGAGGAGGAGTGTAGACCTCATTAGGGTACTTTCTGCTTATTAGAGACTTCATGTTTCTTGTGACTAGTCCAGTATTTGTCTCCAAGTTCTTCTTGTCAAAGTGCAACAACAGCAACCAGGAGCAGCTGGGGAACAACAGAGGCAGTGGTAGGTGGAGTTGCAGATGCAGCAGCCACTGCTGTCTTCTACTCCTGGTCCTCCTCCTCTTTCTCCTCCTTTCTCTCCCTTTCCCCTTCCCTCTTCTTCTCCTTTTATCCTTTTCCTTTTCTTCCTTTTCTTCTCCTTCCTTCTCCCCCTTTGTCTTCTTCCTCTTCAATTCTTTATTCTTCTTCCTCTTCTTCCTCCTCTTCTTTTCCTTTCTTCCTCTTTTCTCCTTCTCCTTTCCCATTCCCTTTTCTCTTTCTCCTTCCTCTTCTTTCTTTTCTTCCTCTTCTCTTCTTTGTCTTTCTTCTACCTCTTGTTCTTCTTCCTTCTCTTCTTCTTAATCTTCTTCAGACCACCTAGTGACCCTTCTTTCAGTGTTATGGCATTTATTCCTTCTCCATAGTCCCGAGAATTAAACTATCTGAAGCTGGCAAAAGTATGCCCTTCTAGAGCCTGAGAGAGTCATAGCTAAGAGCTGCGGATAAACTGAAGAAGCTCCACATCCCACACGTGTGATTAAAAAAAAAACATATTCACATAACACAACTGGGTGTTTTAAGAAAACAAAATTCTCACTATAGTGCTTGATGTGTAGGTATAAGGATCTAGTTTAATATCACTATAATCCACATTAAAACCATATGTGTTGGCCTATATCTGTAATCCCAGTCTCTCTATAGTAGGGTAGGAGGCATGATGGGAGAATCCCTGGATGCTTGTGGATAAGCTAGTCTGACATTCTTGGCAGTGAACACCTGTTTGAAACAAGGAGGCAGTTAAGGAGCAAGGACTGGCTCCTGCGGTTGTCCTCTGATCTCCATGCTGAGGCATGTGTATACCCGCGCTCACACACATGTTCATGCACATATCATGTACACCATACTTCCACATACAAAGGAAACAAAAGGGTTCATTCTCTTTCTTGAAAAATGGAACAAGCTTGAAATCATTTAATGATTCCAGTTATTCTAGTGTCTTGGAAAGAAAAAAAGAAACAGTATCTGTTCAGCCAGAACTATGACAGGAAATAAATTTAACACATCAGGTTGTGGAACTTCATGAAGCAACAGTAATGGTGGTGTTGTTGTTGCAGGGCCAGTGGAAAATAGATGTAGACTGTGTGGGGGCTCAACTCTGGTTCCTAGTTTCTCTAGGCTAGAACTATCTACGAAAAGGAGACAAGATGGGTACAGTTTGCTCCACCTCATGGCCTGATGACATCATCACCTGTTGATTATTCTGGGGACTCTGTTCTCCTATTTCAGTTGGTTTTTCAGCTTAGTAGAATAAAATTATTCTAAATTTGAACTTTTCAGTAGTTTTAATACTAAATTCCTTATTTTTAAATATTAATTATTTTAATTTAAACTTTCCTCTCCCCCTGATTCTCCCAGATAATAGAGGAAGCACCATCTGAAAGAAAACCTAGAGATTTGCATTCCTTCACTAAGTCAGGCTTGTATAAATGTCATCTTTGTTTTCAGAAATGTGGATCTTTACTGAGTGATTTTATTTTAAAAATTATTGTTATCTTTGAATTTTCCTAAATTTTCACATACTTTAGTGCTTACGTGCTTATTCATTTTAAAATAATATCAGTTAGTACTTTCTCAGTTTAATTGATTGATGATCTTTGTATATTCTACATAAGACCTTTTTGTTTTGTTTTTCCTTGAAAGTCATTTTGAGGTTAAAAAATGCCATATATTTAGTGAACAAGGTGTTCAAGTCAGTTATTTTGTCCTCATATATAATTTGCATTTGGACATCTCCTGTCCTAAAGTGTTTTTGAAGGGACACTGTTCAAATATAATTATATTCAGGAAAATTGATAGATTAGCTTCTATATTTAAAAATATTGTTCATTATTCTCCAGGACTTTCAAGTACACAGCAATGTAGTCATTGAGTGATACCATCTCTGTTTTTTCTTCAGCCAGGTTTGAGTTTCTTCATGTAGTACAGTTTTAACATATCTCACCCCAAGGCTCAGGGATCTTTTCTCAAGAGGAGGTAGGAAGATTATAAAAGTGGGGGTGGTGATAGCATGTAGGAAACAGCATTTTCCAGACACAGCAAGACAGATGTGCATTTAAACTCATAGTGGTTGTAACAGCACACACAAGATATTTACAAGCTCCAGCTAGAAAAAATTTTCACAACAAACAGTAAGGTGTACATATAATAAAATTACTAACTGAGCAGTTACTGGTATATTTGAAGGCTACTGAAAGGAGAGTTACTTTCCTTTAATAATGTAACCACTGATAGCTGACCACAAAGTATGACTATCCTCATACCCAAAATAAACTGACAGTACAAAATAGGTTCAATGAAAAAAGATGCAAAAGAAAAATAATCTCTCAGATGGATGAGAATGAATGAGAGAGTGAATGAACTGGCAAGGGGAGAGGCTGGGGAATAAATCTGTTGAAATACATAGTGTGATATTCTGAAAGTATTAATCAAAAGAGTGCACAAAAGAAAAACCAATGTTTTTATTTTGCTTGATAGTCCCTGATAACCTGTGTATTTTGTTTAATGACTTTCAATTCTTTTACAAATTTATCAGACATTTTGAGTATTGCATCTGTACCAATCTGACTAGTGTGGATATTTCAAGATTCGTAAGTTTACAGGGTAAATTTGTGAAAATGTTTTCTCTTTGTGGTATAGCTATTTGAATTCCAGTTGCCTTCAAAGGATATGAAAGTCCTAGATGGCCTGAACAGAAATTTCAGATATTTTCCTGTGGACATGTAACTTCAATAAATGATAGAAGGTTATGCAACAAACATGTTGCATCAATTTGCCTAATGTTGAGTTTCTCCTTTCCATTGGTGCACGTTTGTTCAGAAGCCCACAGTGGATCTTTTGGTTTTGAGCTTGGGAGATACAGGGGTTTCTATGAGAGGCTAAAGTAAGTTTTGATGAGAGATTTAAAAGAAAGGAAAGGGTATTTATGCAAAAGTTCAGTCACTGAAGAGAATTTATAATTTTTAAAATGTTTTTCTTATTTCATCTGCTTTAGAACATGGTGGTGACTTGTTACAAAATGAGAGCAAGTGGGGCTAGAGAGATGACTCACTGGTTAAGAGCACTGACTGCTCTTCCAGAGGTCCTGAATTCAAGTCCCAGCAACCACATGGTGGCTCATAACCATTTGTAATGGAATCTGATGCTCTCTTTTGGGATATCTAAAGACAGTGACAGTGTACTCACATATATTAAAATAAATAAATCTTAAAAAAACTCCAAATGACAGCAAGTAAATTATTCATAAGCATTGAGTTAAAATTACTTTAATTAAAATATAAATACATTATTCCTCCTCCTACCACTTCTAAAAATGAGAAGTGGGACATTTAAGTTTGAAAATACTTGTAACATTTATGTGGTCATGACTGAGTAGAATCTTGTGTATCTACGGGAAATTGAGGTTACATAATGATGTTACCATATCTTGATTTATGAAATTACAAGTCCAATCTCAGAAACATCAAAAATCAAATTGACTTTTGCTAATTAAGTCTATTTAGCCTCCTTTAAATAGCTGTGTCCAGAACAATGAAGGAAATAGCTAGGAAATAAATAGAATTTTGCAACACTCCAGAAGTTCACTACAACCTGAGCCTGTGTGAACTCAAACCAGCTCTGTATGAGGTCAGAGACCTGTAATCCCAACCCCAGCCAATCCTTAGTTTCACCATAACCTTACTTTTCTCTCTCCACAAACTTAGACTTTTACCTAGAGCCTGAGGCCCACAACTACAGCTCTTTCATGATGGGCACCAAGTTAGACAGGTCGATGTCAGGTCAGAGAACTACAACTCCAGCACACAGTCTCTTCCTTGCCTCTAGGAATTCATCTCCTTGAATTCTATAAGCAAATCCATTTGCCAAGCTGAGATCACCTCACCTACTCTACCAGGAAAATTTCCATGTGTCTTCTTAGGACACCCAATCTTACAGAGGCAAGCTAAGCTGAGGATGCACTCTAGATCAAGCCAAACACTCACCCAGCTCAGTGTCAGATACTTACTCCAAAATGTAGAATCCACTAGTATAGCTATTTCCAGACTTCAAGATCTAGAGCCAAAATTCCAGTCTGGTCTGGCGCCAGAGCCAAAGACTTGCTTCCATCTAAAGCCAGAGCCACACACAGGTTTGAAACAGTCTTCAGAAACAGAAGTGAAACAAAGTGACTACCCATCACAGAGGAAAAGCTCAGCAGTAAGACAGCCTTGGAGCTAGGATAAGAAGGTAATAATCCATAAAAGAAACCCAGCAATCAGGAGCATAGACCTGGATAGTGTGTAATATTCCAGTTGACATTTTACTCTCAGGTGAAGTATGAGCTTGAAACTCATAACACCAACCTAGCAAAACAAAATGACAGAATAACCATAATACAGTCTAGTCCTGCCACAATATTTTAAACATTCTCACTGAAAGAAGACATTTCCCATTCATTGTTTGGCAAGACTTTCTCTCATATAATAAATGCTAACCATAATTTTCCCTCTCTCCACTCCTCTCAGCCTCCAACACCTCCCTCTTCTCAGAATCCACTCCCTTTCATTTCCTTTTCATAATAGGGAAGGCCTCTGAAGACAACAACCAACAAAACAAAACAATGAGAAATGGTAAAAGTCCTCATATTGAGACTTGACAAGGTAACCCATTAGGAAGAAAAGGATCCCAAGAGCAGGCGAAAGAGTCAAATATAACACCCACTTTCACTGCTCTGAATCCCACAAAAACAAAACAACCAACCAACCAAACCCCACCAAACTAACATCCATACCATATATGCAGACACCTGCAGACCTTGTGTTTGCTATGTCAGTCTCTATAAGTCCATGTGAGCCCTGCTTTGTTGAATGGAGACCATGTTCTCCATCCCTTTTGATTCCTAAAATCTTTCTTTCCCCTCTTCCACAGGATCCCCCTACCTTCAAGGAGAGGAACCAGATGGGGACCTCTAATTTAAACTCTCTCTCTCCATATGAGTCTCTGTAGCCACTCTCATCTGTGGCTGTAGGAAGCCTCTCTGACGATGACTGGACAAAGTACTGATTTATGATTGTAGCAGAATATCATTAAGAATAATTTCATTGATTTTTTTTTATGAAGGACAGTAACGTTTGGTTGTACCTTAGGATTCTAGGCATCCAGTCTCTGATTTCTGGCCATGCAAGCAGACATTGGTTGACCATTTCTACAATTTCTGTGCCGCCATTGCCCTAGCACATCTTTCAGACAGAACAGAGTATAAGTCATAGGTTTTGTGGTTGGATTGGTGTACAAGTTTCTCTTTCCAGTAGCCTGCAGAGTACCTTTTAGTTTCAAAGAACTTATGGGTGAAGGCTACATGCAGGGCACAGATGGACCTCTCTCTTCAATGAGGTAGGTGGATATTGTCTTCTACAATGGGGCCCCATTGTCAAAGATCCTGTAAAATCCTGTAAAATTAAAATCCTGTGACATTAAGCCAAAGATTGAATTCCTAATATTACAAGTCCCTGTGTAAAACAAGGTAGCATGAATATTCAAGATGATCTGTCATCTCCAAAATGAGCCATTACAGAATAATGACCCCCAAACAAGAAAGGTGTTTATGAAATTGTAGTTGAAAATTAAAAATAATTTAATCAAGTTAATTTCTCAGTGAAAGACTTCACAAATAGAATGGTACACAGGGAGGGCATACTATCCGAGGGTGATGACAAGGTAGATGAATTGCTCATTTAATTAAAAAAATGATGGATTTTTAAAGAAAATATAATTGGATCATGTAAGATTTATATATTTTTTTAAAAAAAGGTGCATAGAAGTGGGAAACTCCATAACAAAGGCTTAGAGTACATTTTTGATATAATCAGAATAGAATATTTTGAAAATCAATCAAAAGGTCCCAACCAGGTTCAGAAGCTAATAGAACATCAAGTAGTCAAGACCAGGAACAAACACTTCATAGTAAATCAAAGTTGAAATAGTAAATATATAGAAAAAGACATTGTCTTAAAAGTTGTTAGAGTAAACCACCAAGTAGCACATAAAATCAAGACAATAAAGACAACAGGCAATTATTTAACAACAACTTTAAAGGAAATCAGGGCTTGGAATTATATGTATTTCAAATTCTGAAGGGCTTAACCCTAGACTAATATTCTCAGCAAAACTACTACTCATCTAGATTGAGGGGGGGGGAATTCATGACAGAAAAGTCTGAAGGAATCCATTATTACTAAGCCACTCCTAAGGACTATTAGAAGTCATTCTTGCACTGAAGATGTTGAGAGCCAGGCTGATCCAAGGGCCTCTCTGAGGACCTGTTTCATGGAGAAGGAACATAACTCTTGTCTAAAGCAAGAAACAGGTTTGCAAAGCCAGTAATGATCTAGATCCCTGGTCTTAGGGGAGCTCCAACTTCGTTCTGAGAACTCAACTTTCACCCACAGGGGATATGGTTATCAATTCCAAGGACTCTAACTTCATTCTGTGAAGTCAACTCTTTCCACCCACAAGGGAGATGGTTATCAATTCCAGGGACTACGTGTGCTTGGCCTGTGGGGTACTAGAGATATCCTACTTGATTAGTTTTCTGATGACCTTGTTCTATTATATTATAGTTTTCTGTGATTCTGTCATATCTCTCTGGTGAAAACTGTATATACTTATACAGAAAACTGTATATAGTGAAAACCTTATTTCTTAATACACTTACTTGGCACAAGTTCCAGCTTATACAACAATAATAGAACTATTATTCTTATTTTATGATCTCCTTCCCTATCCCCTTAGGGTCCTGCTACTGAAAACAGAATAGGAGATTGTATCAGAATCCAGGGTTGATTCCGTTACATAATCTTCATCATCAAAGATAAATACCACCTTAAAGTGAAGGAATGGGCAAAGGTATTCTAAGAAAATGGGAAACAGAAACAAGAAGGTATCACCATTCTGACATATGACAAAAGAATCTAGGTATCCATTATCCATTAACTGAGCAAAAAGTAAAGAAAGCATTGATATATATATATGAAAGCTATTAATCCAAAATGGCCTTTTTAAAATCATTTATGATCACACAAATGAATCTGGAAATAATTATATCACTAGAACTACATGTCAAGACAAAAAACGGTAAACATTATATGGCAGCACCCATTCACAAATTTTCAAAATTCATAAAAATGATGCTTTGGAAGAAATTAAGATTATAATGGCCATTACAGAAGCTGAGAGAGTATGGGGGAGGGAGAGAGTGAAAGACTAATAATGCACATCAAGGCATAGTTGGTATAGGAAAGGAACTCTAATATGCTGTTCCATCGAAGGGGAAACATAATTGTAAAATATAGTTTTTAAACCTCTATAATATAATTTGAATGTCTATTCTATAAAAATTATCAATTTTTGAAAGCATAAAATGTATTATATACATTTATATGTACAAATAAAACATATATATACATCACTGAATATCAACTTTTTCTGATTTAAGTATTAGCAAAAGATCAGATGATACCTCATTACTATGTACATTTTTATTTTTATGTAGAATTAAATGATAAGTCACATTTAAAAGAATATTTTTTCTCTTCTCCTCCTCTTCCTCCTCTTCCTCCTCTTCCTCTTCCTCTTCCTCCTCCTCCTCCTCTTCCTCCTCCTTCTAGAATCAATGGTAACTCAATCTCTGGGCGCAACAACTAGAATCCTAATCTTGCAAGCGACATAAATCTAATTCCTCTGGTGGTGAATCCTGGCAGATCCGCTATGAAACCGGGAGACACTAGTAGCTACATCTTGCCCTTATGCTATCTCTGATACAAATGTCCCTAACTCTGTCCTACTTCCTCTCTACCTCTGTCCAACTCCGAAGTCCCTCCTACTTGCCCAGTGATTGGCTTCTTTATTCAGTAGGGGATTGGTTCACAAGAAGTCACCTAAGTACTCACTCCTTGTCTGCAGCTCCTTCCAGCAGAATTTACATCAAAATACAAACAGCACCAAGCCCATCCACAACACTTCCCCCTTTCTGTTCACTTAAAAGAGTCTTTTATCTCAGATATAAATTGAGTACAAGTATTACCCTTTTGTAATTTATAAAGCACAAGATAGACCTAACATCCAGTCCTTCATTTTTGTCAATAAAACAGAATACTGTTGTCTATCATAACTTAAACGTCTTATAATTCTACACTTGACTTATGTCCTGGCTTTAGATTGTATGCTTGTCCTATCCAACAGGGCATTAAACTGGGTCCAGGGAGATCACCTAAGAGAGAATGGGGAAAAAAAACAGGCAAACGCAAAGGAACATGGCTTGTCTATAGGATGATGAAACTGCAACTTTTACTTTTTTACACATGGTTTATATACACAAAAAGGCAGTATGTGGGGAAGGGGATGATGCAGGAGCATAGGTGCTCAGGGGGCATACAGATATCATCCAGAATAGAGTGTCAGCTGGGTGAAGGTTCAGGGGACAGATTACTATGACTCCGCCTATGATTCACTTGTCCTTATCTAAATTGGTACTATCCACCAAGGCTACCTATTTACGAGGTCTATGACAATTAGTTCTTATCCAGGCTGATAAATTTCCACCAATGCTGCCTGTCTGCAATATTTTATAGCTATCTGTTTCAGTGGTTTTCCACAGAGACCCAAGACTTGATGCTAGTAGGCATGTATGTCAGGCCTATTGCTGATTCTAGGCCTTCAGTGTATTATAGGCCTTCAGCAGGGATGTCCCTGACGTATGCTGTCTGAAAAGGATCCTCTCAAATCTGTTCTCTCAATGTAAATAGCTTTGGATGGCTACGAGACTATAAGTAGTTTTTCAACCCTGTCAGAAATCTGAGAATGGCCACTATACCTGAAGATATAGGAGGCCTAACAAAGCTTCCAGAATTCAGATAAATTGTAGAGAC
This sequence comes from Grammomys surdaster, assembly GCF_004785775.1. Classification (NCBI taxonomy): domain Eukaryota; kingdom Metazoa; phylum Chordata; class Mammalia; order Rodentia; family Muridae; genus Grammomys; species Grammomys surdaster. The sequence continues at coordinate 10,756,999 of NW_021604639.1, read as the reverse complement.
AGCTGCCTACGGATACAGCCCTAGTAAGTCAGGAAGTTGGAGCATCAGTCTTCAGTTGTCTGGCCCAGGATCATCTGACAGACCTTTGAAAAACAGAAGTTTTTAAGGTCTATCCTATTTTGTCTCAGCAGAACTAAGCTGTCCTAACCTGTAAATTGTGTACTTTTTCTGGACAGTACAGGTCTGCAGGAGATATTGGCAATTTCTGCCCAGTGGTGACCTAGCCATGATGTACAGCCTCACCTGGAGGTAAGATGCTCAGGTGCTCCTTTGAATCCATGAATGGGATGCTGTTAGGAGCCTAGATTTGTCTCAACAACAAGTGAATAATTAACATTAAATGTCACATTCTGTGGATTTCTGACTTTTGAAAACCAACTACCTATTTAAAGTAATCTGGACTGTTGTCCATTAATTACTCTCAGCTATTTCTAATTAAATCTCTTGAAAAACAAAACCACTAACATAAACTCAGAGCCATGAATTTGCTACTTGACCCTTAATTCACAGGTTTAAACACCCCATATCAGTTTATAGTAGCAGTTATAGAAGGAATGGGTGTAAGCCTTGTACTTTAAAAATTTTTGCATCAATAGAAGACATTTATATCAAAGAAACCCTTGACTTTTGCATCAAAATAAATTCAGTACCATTAAGAAATTGTGACTTCAACTTAGTTACAATTATAAAGATTCCTATCAACTGAAAATATAGCTATGCAACCAATTCTAGCTATTTCCACCCTGTTCCAATTATGACCATTTCTAAATTCCCTAGAAAGACAATCTATAATAACTACCTTCAGCTCCAATGCCCAGGGAAGTGGGAGCAACAACTCTTCATAACTTCTTCAAGCTGATTTGGGCATTGAGATATTTGAAGTGGGAAAGGGTAGGGAACACAGGGGAATTAGTTGGCCTTAAGAAGATCATACCAATGATTGATTTAGTCTCTGATTTCTGTGTCCTGACTGGATCCGGCTAAAGTCCAAGACATCAGGAATTCAAGCAGCTCAGTTCAGCATGCATGACAATGAGACTTACCAAGGCTGTATGTTCTGTAATATACAAATCTCAAAACAAAATTTTAGTATCATTAAGATAACTTTTTTGTTTGTTTGTTTGATTCTCTGGAATCTAGTTCTCTGGAGGGGTCTCCCTCTATCAAATCTGATCCATATTATTCTGGAAGGTGTATAGACACTGAATACCTTTTCTAATAATACAAAGACAAAACATTCTCCCAAATCAGCATATCCTTGAGTTGGCAACCAGGAAAGCATGTATTTTGTCCTCTCTTCCAGAGGAATAATAAAACCATGAAGCTCAAAAATCACACTCCTTCTGAAAGTTAAAACAATGTAAAACAAATGCAGTAAGCTAAAGTAGTGTATGTGACTATTGTTAGACTTTGTCTATTTTGCCAAACAGAATAAAAACCCAAGATCCCCATGGAGCCCATGTTAGACAGAATTTGAGTATCCTGTGAAGCATATTAAAGCAATATATCTTCATACCATCTTTAAAACAATTGATTTGCACATATCTATACCTGCTTATAAGCAGGCAGCTAGTTAAAGCAGGATTTAAACCCAGAATTCCCATGGAGCCCATGCTAGACAGAATTTGAGTATCTTGTAAGACTTATTAAAGCAAACTATCCTCATACCAACCTACTGTTTGGCCTTCTACCTAGAGCAGCCATCTTGGTATACCATCTCTCTGTTTGGCTCTCTGCCTGGAGCCACAGACATTTATCTGACACCTGTACATAGCAGGCAATGATTATCACTGCACTCTCTACTTGAAGTCAATGACTAATTTTCCCTATCCTAGTTCCAAACTGTGGGCAAAATTCTCCACGTGATTCAGCTGGAATCTGTATATAAATCTTTCCTAAAAGTAAATAATCCCAATGTTATAAATCACAGTTAAATCAGTATCTGTCCTAAGAAGTAGGCTTTTTCATTCTCCTCTCTCCTGACTCAGAGCAGCCTGCTACTCCCCACAGCAGGGGACCTCAGGGCTGCTTTCTTTGTTTCAACTTCCATGCTTGAGTCCATGCGACTTGTTTTAGCACTACCCAGCTACTCACTTAAAATAAAATAAAAAAAACTCTGACTCCCAGACTAATAATCTTAATTTTTTAGTGGATTCTTGCCCAACATGTTGGTTTACCACCTGTTGCAGGAAATTTAAAAAAGAACCACAATTCCCGTGCTATGCCTAGCAGTGGCCGGCCACATGGCACTAGCAGCCACATGGCACCAGAGCTCCGAAATTTTTCCACCCAGCTCACTAAGCTCCCACTGGCAGGTCATTACCATGCCAGCCCCAAGCTTCAAATCCCCCATGGTCTTTGTGGTGCACATCAGGCAAACCCTTGCTTTGCTGCCATATCTTTCTCTCTGGAATCCAGTTGAGTCTCCACAAGAAGAAAAACACCACACAAACTTAGTTTATAAACAATGGTAACTCAATCTCTGGGCACGACAACTAGAATCCTAATTTTGTAAGCCATATAAACCTAATTCCTCTGATGGTGAATCCTGGCAGATCCGCCATGAAACTGAGAGACACTAGCAGATACATCTTGCCCTTATGCTACCCCAAATCCAAAAGCCAAAGAATGTCTTTGAAATATAGACAAATTATAATATGTTTAAGAACCCAGAAATGCATATCAATTCATGTTGCCCAGCGAGGTTTAGCAAGATGTCAAAGCCTTTCATTGAGACTAAGACAGATTTTAACTGATGGAATTGAGTCAAACAGAAATGTAAAATGCAAAATAAAGAATTCAGACCTTTATCTCATATACTATTTGAAAATCATCTTAAATTGATTCAAGATTTCAATTTAGATATTAAGACAGTAAAACCAAGGGCTATGATGCTAGATTAGACTGTGATATCTAGAAGTTATGGAAAACAAAAGGAAAAATGGTGAGAAGTCATAATGTTGGATTTTAAGATCCAACACCAGGGGACTCGCTGCAATTAATATGAGGTTTAATGATTCCAGTATACTGGGGTTCTCTCACATGCAAGCAAAAAGAAGAGAATCCCGAGTTGGAACCAAGAACAGTTTTTATACAGTTCAAGGGGGTACAACAGAGAAACAATGACTAAGCACAATATGATTGGCAGAACAGTGTGACTTTTAAACTGATTGATCTTTGGGGAATAAGGTGGCAAGGACCTCTCTTGTCTGTCTAAGTGCTCTGGGCCTTCCTCACCTGAAGGGTTCCCTCTGCTGTGGTCTGAGGAATGTTAATCAGCCTCTTCCTTCCTTTTCTGAATGTTAACCCAGCAAGTGTCCTGTGACTAAGGAATGTGCCCCTCCCAGGATGTGTCCTGGGACAGTGGGAGTCTTTCAGTTTTAAGTTCAAACCGAGATCCAAAAGTCCTACATTTAGACCCGAAAGTTCTACAATAACAGTTTAAAACTTTTGTGCAGCAAAAGATACAATCGAGACAATAATTGACAAATCACAGGATGGAACTTTTCTAAGAGGGGTGTTTGGAATTGTGGCTTTTCCTCACTTACTACATAATTTCCTGTTTTACTGCATTCTGCTTTGCCAGACACACCATGATCTCAGAATACAAATGAAGGAAGTGCCTGGAAACAAGGGAGGAAGACTTGGACTTTCAGTAGACAATTCCTAGAACTCACTCTTTCTCAGGTTCTTGTTATAAAATTAATATTTCTGAAAGAATTAGGCCAGTAGTATGCAGGGTTATAGCTCAGTTGAAGCTAAAGAAAACAATTTTCTGTCATCTACTCCTAACTGCCCCAGAATTTTCATATTTCTCAAAGCACTCAAAATATTTGAAACTCTTAACTCCTCTGAGAGCATGAACCTCTGTGGATCTAAATGCTGTTCACAAGAGTGACCAATATCACAGTAATAATGTAGAAGACTAGCTAAGAAATGCTGAGAGTGGGAGGAAGAGTCTTCCACAAGGAAGAATACATCACCTGATTATTCTATATCATATGGTCAGCTCTGCAAGCATATATACAAGTAACACATAATATACATTATATATAATGAGCACATTACAGTTGCTTATTTAGAAATATGTGTGCATGTTATATATACAACATAACACTAATATATAATAAGTATATACTGTTAATTCACAGTTGGTGAAAACTTATATATTATGTAATACATAACATATAATATGTAATATACAATATACAATTTACAATGTATAATATACAATATGTACTAGGTACTATATACTATATAACATATAGCACATAATGTATAGCATATAACAATAACAAAAAAGAGGCTGAGAATTTGTAGAAGAGCAAGGGTGGTGTACAGGAGTGTTTGAGGTTAGAAAGAGAGCAGAATATGATGCAATTACATCATAATCTCAAGCAATAAAATAAAAAAAATTAAAACAATGAGGAAGACTTTTCTGCCAGGGAAGCAGATCTGACTGCAGATTGTCATCTCTTTTTTTTCTCCTAGTCTCATCCCTAGATCTGGAGCAGAGCACCTGCTGAGGTCTCTCTTCTTGTCTGACCCATTCACAATGGGTCAGAAAGATCGTCTCCTCTAACCTTTCTTCCCTGAAGTCATCCTAGTATCCCATAACATTAAACATTCTCCAATAACATTAAACATTCCTGGGAACAGGCCAGGGAAACAATTAAACTAACTGAAGACCTTCACCATTCCCTTTTCTTCTCAAAATCCAATTCCCCAGTCTCATCTTCAGCTCTGAAACAGAATACCCGCTGTATAGAGCCTTTCTTTCTTCCTCTGCCCATATTTCATGTGGGTCCCACAGTCTTTTCCTTCCTAACCCCTCTCTCTCTCTCTCTCTCTCTCTCTCTCTCTCTCTCTCTCTCTCTC
>NW_021604639.1:10751112-10752111 GCF_004785775.1 Grammomys surdaster | reverse complement strand
CTCTCTCTCTCTCTCTCTCTCTCTCTCTCTCTCTCTCTCTCTCTCTCTCTCTCTTTCTCAATTTAAAGCTTTTTCCCACTCTTCAAATCCAGCAGGCACCCACTACTAACACATAGGCCACTTCTGCCAGAGAACAAGGTAGACTGAATGCAGATCTTCACCTATCCCTCTGTTCCCCAGATCCAATCCCCCAATATATTCCTAGCTCTGCAGTAAAAACCTGTGGCAACCTTTCCTCACCTTATCTCTAGTAGATCCCAAAGATCTTCCCCTCCTAATCCTCTCCCTCAACTTGATACTTTATCCCAGCACCCAAATCCAACAGGTGAACTTACAGGTAACCCCTGCCAGGGAAGCTGGAGGGCTGACTATAGATTTTTACCTCTTTTCTATTCCTCCAGACTCAACCACCATGTTTCAGCACCAGCTTTACAACTGCACACATGCTTTAGTCTTCATTACCAGCAAACACCCATCTCCTGTGGATCTCACAGGTCTTTTCCTTCTAATCTCCACCCTCTAACTTGACTTATTGCTTTATCTCAGCACTGGACCCCAGAAAGCATCCCCTGTTAACTCAAAGACCACTCTTGCCAGGAGATCAGTTAGTCTGACTGAAGATCTTCACCTCTCTTCTGTTCCTCCAGATTCAATCCCCCAGTTTTTCTCTGATCCCAATGGATCAGGAAGATCTTCTCCTCCAACCTTCCTTCTCTCATATCTTCTCATTATCCCAGGCTCCAACACTAGAAGGCATTCCTTGGAACACACTAGCTGAGCATGCCAGTGAAAATAGGCAATTTAACTGAAGACCTTCACCACTTCCTCCCCTCCTCCAAATCCAATCCTGTAATCTCTACACTAATTCCAGCACAGAACACCTGCTACAGCCTTCTTCCCCACCTCCAAGCTCCCTACATCTACTGTGGATCCCACAGGTTCGTTCTTTCTTTCTTTCTTTCTTTCTTTCTTTCTTTCTTTCTTTCTTTCTTTCTTTCT